>NW_017731547.1:23139-93758 GCF_001890085.2 Hipposideros armiger | reverse complement strand
TCACTGATTGCATTCCTTGGACCATCCTCCTCCATCCCCGAGGCCATATTACAATTACCAATTTGTATTGTCTCATCCCTTCCCCTCTCCTTCATCCCCACCCCCTCCCAACTAATTATGAGAGTTTGCGGAATATACACTTCTGAGCTTACGTTTTTGACACTGCAGTATCCTCAGATGTTTATGGAACATTCAAGGCACTACTTAATTTTTCAAATCTCCACATTTGAAATTATAGTAACACTTCTTTTGCCCACCTAGAAATAACAGTGGACAAGATAACATTTGAATAAATGAATAGAATGTTCAGAATTTAGGCATTAATACAAGGAAATTAAGTATATAAACATTATTTTCAGGGTAACCAAAACCCAGTCCTTTAAGCATTGAAATATTTTCATTTTAACTATTTTAGTGAAAATTCTTATTGACTATCTCCTGTTTTGCTTCATTAAACAGGCATAATAACTAGCCAACCATTTTATAGTACTTTACAGTTCGCAGAGTTCTTTTTACATAAAATATCTCTTTTAGTTTTACATAAAATATCTCTTTTAGTTTCTCCAACAAAGCTATGGGTTAGATGGTAGTGTCATTTCCACGTTTCAAGGATGATAGATCTGAGTGATCTATCTGATTTGCCAACAATCACACAACCAGTAGTAATGAGTTAGGACTGAAATCCAGGACTTCTGATTTGAAAACACAATGTAATTTAAACTTGCCCTAATTTTCAGGGGGTCATTATCAGCATCAATTATTGGTTTCTCTGATTATACAATGATGCTCATGAAATATGAAGTTCAGTACAGATCACTCTTTCTTCAGTTGAGACCCAGATGACGTAGTTAATTTGCTTTTAGAAGCTAGGTTGTAAGATAAATGCATACCTTTAAATATTTGACTCAAACTCAAGGCAGTGAGATGCTTGCACTATGAGAAGAAAGTAGAACCTAAGCCAATTCTAAGGAACAGCAAACTCCACCTCTCCTCGCCCATTCACTTTGTGGCCATATGCTTATTTAGTAGAAGAGTCAGCTGATTTAACTCCAGCAGGAGTTAAATCAATCTCTAATCAGTGTCTGTCTTTCTCTGTCTCTGTCTCTCAGCACATATACATATAGGTGACTTCCTGTAAGTTAAATGATGTATGATGAGACTTCATTATATCTTATACTGTTATCCCTTCAATAAATGACAAAGATCCCTACATTTTCTGGTGTATCTGCTTTTGTGTTTATTATCTTCTCCCTATTATCTATCCTTTTGTTGTCAGCATGGTTACTGCGACTTCCTCTTAATATTCTGTTCTTGAGAACTGACTGCAACTGGAGAATCAAGAGACAAAATATACGGTTCGAGTCCAGCCCAAGCTGAGCAGCCGCTGAGCTGCCAATAGGTAGCAGGATGGCTCAGCTAAAAAAAAAAAAAAGAGACAAAATATACATTAATTCACTAGTCTTTTATAATATTTAATTTTCAGTGTTTAGCTCTCATGTCAGAATGGAAGAGTATCTTTTATATGGCATGACTTTCAATGGTAGTTTTCCTCACTTATCAGAGGTGTATTTTGTTGGCTTTTGGATTCAAGGCTTATGTTTAAATAAATAAAAAGAGTTCCATTCATTGATATGATAGTAAATGTTTAACAACATGCACCCTGGGGAAAAAAATTAAAAGCCCGGATTTGACATAACATTAAGCACAATAGACATAAATAACTTCAAGAGCATAATGATAGTTATATTAGGAACTCATAAATTTTTAGTCTTTATGCCTTTGACAACTTTTCTAGAGAAATCACACCTGTGGAAAATGATTGAAGGGTCTATCTTGTTATTTTTGTCAGGGATGGCACATAGCTAGTCCTTTGTAGATGCTTAGGTAACTCATTAGATATAACAGATGCCTTAGGCTTTGCTCTTGGACCCTCAGCATCAGCATCAACTGGAAAATTGTTAGAAATGCCAGTTCCTGGGCCTCACCCAAGACCTGCAGACTCTAGAAGCCTGGAGCCAGGACCCAGCCTGCAGTGGTTTAACCAGGCTTCTAGATAATTCTGATGATCCCTAAGCATGAGAGCCACTGTTCCAGGGTATTAGGATTAATCCTCCCCCACCCCCAATCCCTTGAGAGGGTTTGCCCGAGGACCTTAAGGCCTCTGCTTTCAGCCAGTGGGAAAAGAAAGGGCAGAGAAACCTCACTCCTTTTGTAAAAGCCTCAGCCCAGATCTGACAGATATTACTTCTGCTCACATTATATTGGCAATAAGTTATAGTCATACCCCCTTATCCAGTTTATCGTTTCACAGCTTCAGTTACCCGTGGCCAATTGTGATCCAAAAATATGAAATGGAAAATTCCAGAAGTAAACAATTCATAAATTTTAAATTCCGCACTACTCTGAGTCATTTGATGAAATCTCACGCCATCCTACTCTGTCCTGCGCCCAGGATGTGAACCATCCCTTTATCCAGTGTACTTACGCTGTGTATGCTCCCCACCCATTAGTCGCTTAGTAGTCATCTTGGTTATCGGATTGACTGTCCCAGTATCACAGTGCTTGTGTTCAAGTCACCCTTATTTTACTTCGTAATGTCCCAAAGCCACTCACGTCTTTTTCATTACAGCATATGGTTATAATTGTTCTATTATTATTTAGTCATTGTTGTTAATCTCTTACTGCAACTAGTTTATAAATTAAACTATATCATAGGTATGTACATATAGGAAAAACCATAGTATGTATAGAATTTGGTACTCTCCATGGTTTTAGACATCCACTGGGGGTCTTGGAACATATCTCCCGAGGATAAGGGGGGATTGCTGTAATCATATGGCTACCCAGTGGAGTACTGCAGCCATCTTGTATCTGCTCGTGAGGACCTCTGTCAAATTTTCAGGCATTTTGTGAGCTACTTGACATTATCTTGGTAGCTTGAAAGTAGCTATGGTGAGAGTATTTACACCACAGAAATGGGCAAATATTAAAATCAGGGTGTCTCCCCACCACCACCCCGCCCCAGAAAGCCAGTTGTTAAACGTATGCCAGCATGATGCCACTGACCTATACAGACTTGGGTGACTCCACCGGGAGTTCTGCAGCTTAAATGGCCCTTCAAAATTGTCCTGCTTTGAGCCACATTGAGCCTTTATACTCTCACCTTGAATGAAGGCTGCCCTGGGAAGGGCATGACCTTGGGCAAGGCAGATCTCTGCAGCTGGGACAGTCCCTGAAGAGACTGACCACTGAAGGAGGTCTCTGACATCTTTTCCACCACTTCAGATAAGAATCTGTCCTTGATGTGGACACTGAGTGCCATATCCCCACGTGTACCACAGCCCCTCCTTCCAGGAGATGCTAAGATAATTTATCTGAGGTGAACCAGGACATCAAGATATATTTAAGGTTCTCTGGATAATCCGCATATGAAGTCATGCTTGGTACTGTTTAAGAGTCAAGCCACTTGCTGAGATGACACTGTTTTTTGTTTGTTTATTTGTTTTGCTTTTATTAATGTCTGTACCCTACTTCCTCTAAATGAAATTGTGCCTGGAGCAAGAGCCTGTGTGCAGCAAACAATCGATGACTATTTCTAGGCTGGTTGGCTAAAATAATTATGATACCTTTAAAAGGAATTCTACCCAGAAAAATTAATTTAGAAGTGAAATGCAATTGAAATACAATAATGTATTCACAAAATGAATTCATAACTTCATGAATTAAGTTATCTTCAAGATGTTAATCAAATAAATAACGTGTGTGCTTTTTTTTTCCATTAAAGAGGAAATTAGAAGATCTGAGCTCTGAGTGGAAGGTGGTAACCCATTTACTTCAAGAGCTGAGGGCAAAGCAGCCCGGCCCAGCTCCTGGACTGACCACTGTTGGAGCCTGTAAGTATTCTGAATCCCATTGTCTTTGTCTGTAGCCATTTGCTCAAAAGCACAAGAGTGAGATGATCTCTGGGTGAGGGGGGAAATGTGTTGCAGTTCTGAAAATAGGAATAAATCTTTGTGCTAAAATGTCTTAGAGGAGGTTCCTTGGAAATGGACTCTGATTCAGAGTGTTGGGTGACAAAGGTATATTGGAGTGTGTTCTCTGGAGATACACCTATGATGAAGAAAGGCACACGGGGGTAGGCAGCGGAAGAGGCTGAAGGGTGATTTGACTGCCACAGAGGCCTCAGCCCATTCCATGGGCGCCTTAGAGCCGGATGCTCTGCAGAGCTGTCCTGAATTGCAGGGAGAGGGCCTGGACTATGTATTCCTGAACCAGCTAGTCATCGATCATGGCTGCCCACTGGGAGAAAATGGAGATGTTTGAAGTGTTTTCTGAGCAACAAATGAACAAGACAAACAAACAAGCAAAAACTCATAGGCACAGACAATAGTTCAGTGATCACCAGAGGGTAAAGGGGAAGGGGGAAGGTAGATGAGGGTAAAAGGGGGTCAAATGTGATGGAAGGAGAACTGATTCTGGGTGGTGAGCACGCAATGTGATATATAGATGATGGATTATAGAATTGTACACTTGAAACCTATGTAGTTTTACTAACCAATGTCACCCCAAAGCATTTAATAAAAAAGAAGTGTTTTCAGGGGACAAAGGCAGTTGTTGGTAGGGAACACCAGTAACACCCAATACTCCCAGTAGCAGGGATGGCTTGTCCCTTAAGGAGGGTATCAGGGCAGAGCACCAGAGTCCGCATTGGCACTCAATACATGAGGGGTTGATCTCAATGAATCCTACACCAGTTAGACACCATACTTCAAATGTGCCTGTACGAATCCCTGAAACCACAGAAACACAGTCCTCCTAGCACCTCCCCCTGTCTCATTTGAAAACAGTTTTGAAAGCTCTTTCATTTTGAGTTCAAGAAAAAGAAAAATGGACCTTGACTACCACAGACTTGGGGGGGAGGAATGTTTCTTCATTTAACTGTAGTTTCCATTTTTATTTTTACTGCATGTTGTCAGTCTATTGTATTTCTATTCATGTGTTAGTAAAAGATATGCATAAAATCTCATGGCTCAGGTGGAAGGAGCCCGAAAATGTCTTTGCTGTACCAATTCCATAATTAGGCAGAACTAAAAACATCTTTGTTTTGTTGCTGTTGTTGTTTTGCCTTGTCTACTTTTCAGAGATCAAAGAATTGGAGTATTAAAGCATGAAGACTGGCTCATCAAGTAAAGCTGATTTTTGTTGTATATCAAGTAGAAATATACCACGGTGGAAAGGCAGGGTAGCACAATGATAATTCAGTAGAAGGCACAAATAATTCTTGGGTTAAAAGAGGGCATATTGATGGGCCGGCCGAGTGGCTCAGTTGGTTAAGAGCTCGCTCAAGAGTGTGAGCTCTGAGCAACAGCAGTTCGATTCCTGGTCCGAACTGAGCAGCCGCTGAGCTGCCAACAGGTGGCAGGATGGCTCAGCTTAAAAAAAAAAAAGAGGGCATATTGCAAAAAAAAAGGCATATGATCAGGGGATACTGTCTCATGCCCCCTGGGGTTTCTGATTAGTCATCAGAGTTAGATTTAATGGCAGCTGGAGGCTTGAAAAGGATGTGCAAGCATTCTTTCTTTTATTTTTTATGTCAATCTGGGACAGTAAAATTGCTGGATTAGGGTATGTAGTCAACTAATTACACCAGGTTTATTTCTTTTTATGACCTGTTCTTTTCAGATTCCTCAGCACATATGTATAGTTTGACCTGATGTATGTATTTATTGGTGTTTGCTCTCTAGCTTCCTCTCATTTGTTCAGCCTCAGACTCTCTAACTTTATAAAGAGATTGGGTTCCAATGATTTGTTTATAAGTTTGTGGGATGCTGAACATAATTATGGGTTTATGCCCTTATTTAAGCCAGAGCACAGAAATCTATTTCACCTGTTGAGTCCCTAAATGTAATAATATTTCTAATGGTAAATACATTCAAAAGTCCAGTTTTGATTTTCAGCAACATATATAATTCATCCACTAATAAATATTTATTGAGTAACTTCTATGTACAGAGGGTGCCAAAAAATGTATACATATTTTAAGAAAGGAAAAAACTGTATTAAAATTGTAGTAACATATACCGATAACAAAAGATGAATACAAGTCACGTTTGACTTCTGCAATTACAAGAGGTGCTCAGAGTGGTTACCATCAGCATCCAGACACTTCTGATGATGGTGAACTACTGCTTGAGCAACGCTGACCAAAGTGTCCACTTGTATGCATTTTTTGGGGGCACCTCTGGTATTGGGTATAACACTAGGTGCTCAGGATGCAGCATAGAATAAGATAAAGCCCCTCCTTCCATGAAACATATACTCTGATTGGAAGAAAACGATGATGAGCTAATGAAGAAGAAAATAGGTACTATCTTGATATTAAGTGTTACAGAATGCAGTTCACAGATTGATGGCAGATGGGCACTTAGAAATGCAGAGTCTCAGGCCCCATCCCAGACCCAGTGAATCCGAATCTGCATTTGAGTAAGATCCCCACGTGACCTGTGTGCACACTGAAGTTTGAGAAACAGTTATGAAGAACAGGAAGACGGGCGGAGAAGCAAAGGGGAGTGGGATCCAGGATATACCTGTCTGTAGCTTGGTCAGGTGAGCTTTTCTATTAAGAGAATGTCTGAGAACATCAGAAAGCTGATGGGAGTGAGGAAAGAAGCCATGTGTATACTTGGGGGAGTGCATTCCGGGAGGAGTGGGAAGAACCACAGTGAAGGCCTTGAAGTGAAGCGAGGTGGAGGAGCATCAAGGAAACCAGGGAGCTAAGAGCAAAGGACAAGGGGATGTGTGGCCAGAATGATGGAGGTCATCTTTCATAGCTCCTGCCCCACTTTTTTCTCCCTCACTTAAGAGCCTCATGTTCCCCTTTCCCCCTTTACCTTCCTCCTGCTCCCTCCACATTGCTGCCAGTGTGGAGAGTCTGGGAATGGCCTCAGCTTTCAGACCCTGGCGATACCTGGTAGAGTTTAGGCCAGAGCTGGAGAAGAAGTGAGGGGGAGAGGGATTTTTTTCAAAACGGGCTTTTCATCCCATATAGCAAACTGACACAGAGCTGAGCATAAAGTGAAAACTGTTCAACGCACAAATGTTGAATGAAAAGAATCAATAGGGATTCAAGTAAATCCAGAGCTACTTTTAATAAAAAAAAATTCTTTTTTCTGTAACATGGTGGTTGAAATGTCAGAATTAAGAATTGCTTGTATCCCTGACTTCCAGAAAGTTAATATGAAATAAATGTGGTATAAAAAGGAAAATCTAATTTGTAATATGGTTCTGATATGATTATTTCATGCACTATATTGTAATACAATATAAGTCATCATAGCAAGTGTTTTTTTTTTCCGTTGTACTCCTACTACTGTGCTAGCTGCTTCTACATATATGTCTTTAACATCAAAATAATTGCAAACTGCACATGGTTATAAGCAATTTTTTAAAGGTAAGGACCCCAAGACTTGGAGGGGAAATAGCTAGATTATGGCCACACAGCTGGGAAGAAACAGAGCCAGGATTCCAATCCAAGCGTGTCAGGCTCCAAAGCCTGTGTTTTGTTTTGTTATGTTTTGTTTTTGCTGTGCCTTGCACTATCTCTCTGTCCAAGAACCTAATGGAAATTGTAGATATAGACGCAGCTAGCCAGTAGTTAATGTTATTTAACTCAATCTTGGGTGTACGTGCAATAAAAGTGAGATATGTGTCTGTGTCTTTTCTACTTACGGAGTGGAAGAAACCAGTTTACTCTGTTTGAATTTCTTAGAATTATAGACCTCTGAATCTCTTAGAATTATAGAACTCTGAACCTAGAATAATCATTGAAATTGTCTTCTGGTTGAATATTCTTGTTTTGTTTGTGTGGAAACTGAGGCCCACAGGTCTTTTTAAAAAATCCTGAACCAAGCTCCCTTGTGGCTGCTTACTTATATAATATGATGAGGATGAGATGGTCCTGTCTGAGCTGTGTAAACTGTTTCAATTTACAGGACAAATAGGCATGCTGGAAAAAAAAAAGCAAAAACAGTTTTGCAATTGTTGTTGCTTGGATACCTGAGTGTATCAGTTTTCTATCTCTGCATAAAATCACCCCAAATGTAATGGCTTAAAACAAGAGTTATTTAATTGCTTATGATTCTGTGGGTCTGCATTTGGGGCTGGGATTAGCTGGGTAATTATTCTGAAAGCCTTGCTAGGTGTCATTCATATGCATGCAGTTATCTGGCAACTCAACAGAAGCTAGGATGGTCTAAAATGGACTGGCTCAGATATGTGACAGATGACTGTTGGCTTGAGAATCATGGTTCCTCACAAGACCTCTCATCCTCCAGGAGACTGGACTGGGCTTCATGGGATGGCTTTCTCAGGACAGTGTTTCAAGAGCATAAGAGTGCAAACTACAGGTCCTCTTGATGCCTAGACCCTAGAATTCATACAGCATCCCTTCTGCTGTATTCTTAGTCAAAGCAATTTGTAAGGCCAGCCCAGATTCAAGGGGTGGAGAGACAGATTTCACCTCTTAAAGGGAGAAGCTGCAGTGTCATTGCACAGGGGCCTACATAGAAAGGGATGGGAGGCTTTATTGTATCCAGTGTCCTATGTCAGTGGTTCTCCAACTTTACCATACTTTAAAATCAGCCATTTCTTATTAAAGCACAGATTGTAGGACTTCAACCCAGAGTTACTGATTCAGTAGATCTGGGGTGGGGCCTGAGAATTTGCATCTCTAAAAGGTCCCCAAGCGATGCTGATGCCACTGGCCCTGGGACGGCACTTTTAGAGCTACTGCCATAGGCCTATGGTGAGTGGAGAAGTTCATCCCTATTCCTGCATGAATGACATCCAGTGCTGTGGATGCCAAAGGGAAGTCCGTGGTATTTCAACACCACCACCATTCCTCTCCCCTCCTCCACCAGGACTTAGAAGCTTGGAAGTTCAAGTCGATGGACAGCACGCCAAGCCCGGGCAGTATCTGCCTAGCAAAGCAGCTCAAAGACCTGTAGGGAGAATAGCCATGCTTCCATGAAGCTCCCCCTAGAGCCTCTCAGAAACATTTAGGTAGGTAGGACTTTGCATGGGACTGAAGGCCTGCATGGCAGATGGAGGCAAGAGCCAGCGAATCTGGTTGTAAATGTCAGTGTGAATCCTTTCTTAACCACAAGCTGCTCGGCCTGGGAACATTCACATTCCACAATACCCAATTTAGCGTTTTCAAAAGAAATTGCATAGAGAACATAATGTGAAGACTCCAAATCAAGATATTGGAGTTCTTCAAATGTCCCAGAGTAATAACTCTGAAACGAATGAACATTGTGTGTGTGTGTGTGTATAGTGTGTATATATATATATATATATATATATATATATATATATATATACACACACACACACACACACACATAAAGGTGCCAGTTAATAGAGGTTTCTAGTTGATTACACACTGATAAAACCACCTCTTTCTGTAATTAATTTTAGGGAGAGCAAGTCTCAAGTGTAATTAGGAAAGTGCTGCATTGGATGTCAAGAAGCCGAAATTCTAATCTCCGTTGTACTACCAACTAGATAAGGAATCAACACACTCTTTTCGTACAGAGCCAGATCGTAAATATTTTCAGCTTTGTGGGTCATGCAGTTTCTTTTGGCATTGTATTCTGAAAGCGGCCATACTGTACACAAAGTGTAAATAAACAGGCATGATTGTGTTCCAGTAATGCTTTGCTTACAAAAACCAGAAGTACCTTTTGAATGAGTTGTGTTATGATTTCCATTTCGCAGATGAGAAAACTAAGGGTCAGAAAGATTAAATAACGTTTCAAGGTGGACTCTGTGATTCCAAAGCTTACACTGTTAGTCTGAACACCACGTCTCAAGCAGTGATTTATTTATCTTCATTTGAATTTTCGAAGGCTATACTTAAATATCAAATACACAGAGATTATTTATACATTTATTATTTGAACTTCACTTGCCTCTCTAGAGTGGAATAAAGAATTCTAAGTCTATTTCAATAATACTTTAACTGTCTAGGCAGTTTGATAAAAGCATGAGGTTAATTGGAGTTTAAATATCTTGGCGCTACTATTTATTTGTTTAATTTAAATTGTGAGAAAACAATTAATTTGTTGTGCAAATGGCCTTCATTTATCTGCGGTGATCATGAGAGAAAGAGGGAAGGAAGCTATCAATTAGTTCTTACATTCTTACTCCCCTTTTGGGTCCCCATCTTTCTCAGAAACACAAGGAGAGGTGCCACTGTTGGTGGGTGGGGGTGAGGGTTCCCCCTCCTAGCCCTCTTGAGTTCTTATGGGTTGAGTTATTAGTCAAGACTAATAATAAAATTGACACAAGGACAGGAGAAAAAGACTGATTTCATACATACACAAGGAGATCATAAATTATACTCAGAGCAATGAGCTAGCCCAGCTTTTTATATTTTTTTCGACAAAAAAACAATACATTTATGAAGAATTGACAGGATGAAGAAACTTAGGTTTGGGTGCTCATTAGTAAAGAATTCAAGCAGAAAGAGAACTTGGGTAGTAAATTAGTAAAAATAAAATAAAATATAATAAGGTTTCTGTATACAGGATTCTCAGGTCTAGATTCCTTCACTAGAGCAAAAACAGGCTTTCTCAGCCCCTTTGAATAAGGAGAGCACCTTTCATGGAGGTTTATTTCCCTGCATACAAGGAGACCTTCTTCCACTGGCTGTTTTTCAAGTAACTTTTTTATTTTTATTTTTTTAGCTGAGCCATCCTGCCACCTGTTGGCAGCTCAGCGGCAGCTCAGCTCTGGGCAGGACTCGAACCGCTGTTGCTCAGAGCTCAAACTCTTGAGCGAGCTCTTAACCAACTGAGCCACTCAGCCAGCCTGCTCAAGTAACTTTAATTTCATCAGTGTGCCATTGTGTGATATTTGGGGGCAGCCTGCCCTGGGCTCCAACACTACCCACCCCGTTTCTAGTTTCATCTATCTATGTTGCCTACTGTCAATTCTGTTTCAGCTGAAGTTTTTGGATCAGTCACATCAGCTTCAATGGAGCCAAGTCTTTCTCTGCCTCATGAACAGATGATTGCTCTACTGAAAACACATATATGATCATTGGTTTTATCCCTAAAACCTCTAAACCTTCAGAAGTTTCTCAAAATCTAATACACTAGGATTAAGACTTTATACCAAAATACATGAAGTCCCCTCATCAGTTGTAATAACAGGATAAGGAATAGATGTTAGACCCTCCCTGGGATATTTCAAAGCCCTGAGCAGCTAGAGACCACCCCCTACCCCCCGCCCCCAACTCTTGGCAGTTATAAATTAGTTGATCAATGAATGAAATTGTATTTGTATATACCAGCGAGGCGAGGGTGCTTGAACTAGGACATATCACTATACAAAGGGAAGTGATAGCAGTACACGCTGACTGGGGCGGTCCCAGGATTGCTCACGTGGTTCAGAAAGAAGTCTTTCTATGTGGGCAGTGGGAGTCCCTGGTCCCAGGCCAGGTTCTTCAACAACGTTCCCTGGTTAACAGGGAGAGTACAACAGTGCTGCCATTGTTAATACTCAAGACAGTGATAGACTGTGAAAACTAGAGTATTTAGATGTTAATTATCCATTTTGTGATGATGAAATTCCCTTTGTTCTCCTTCTCTTAACCTCTTGGCAGTTTTATTGCTTGGTTATCATCTCTGGTTAGGGCCAAGCTTTGGGGTTTGAACTGGCAAAGGAAAAGAAGCCCTAATCCATCATTTCAAATGCTTGTTGGAAGCATTCCTGGAAGTTTCAGAGTGTGTGTGTGTGTGTGCGTGCGCGGACATGCACATGCATATGTGTTTAAGAAGAGGAGGAGGAGAAGAATATCAATGGTTGAATGGTTGAAATATTCTGATCATTATAGATTTTTCAATTACCCACATCCTGCATGTTAACAGAAATAAAGGGTTCATTACAGCAAAATCACCTTAGCCTTCTTATATTATTTATCTCATTCAAAAAAAAAAAGGACCTTTGCTAGAAATCACTAGAGAGTATATTGCAATATACTGAGTATATTTCTTCTCAAGCTATTATCAAGGGGAAATGAGAACTATTGAAACATATTCATGAGAATAAGGCACTCCACAGCCCACAAAAGTTAAACTTCTCCATGTGCTCCTAATCTGTCCTAAAATTTTGCTGAATCGTTTTGACACTGGATATAACTTGATCCTCAAAGAAAGACAATTCCAAAAGGAAACTGTAGCAGTTTGCACTAAATTGTAGATGGTAAGATTGTGATCTGTGGAAGGTCTTTGAGAGGTCATTTGTTTTTCTCCACTATCTTCAGAAAAGGCTCTCTCTCTTAGAAGCAATCTTGAGGTTAACTGCCTACTCTTCTCTTTAAAAATGAAGAGTAGGGGGAGTCCCAGTGCTGCTGTTAGACTCAAGGCATTCCTTCAGCTGCCCGACCCAGGTTCCAGTTACTGTCTAAATTATTCTTTGAGTAGGCAATGACCATATCTGCTCACTGAACATTTAGACATTCTTTGAAGTCTGTTATTTAATCTCCCTTCAAATTTTCCTTTACTCACATAAATCAGATGAGTCCCCCCTGGCCTATCAACAAAAAGCTGTCTTTCAAATGTTTACACATCTGTTTCTCAAATGTTTAATCTCTGTGGTCCCCCCTTCCATCCTCCCAAGTGTATTTTCCATATTGTTTTTCTGTTGTGGGCTTCAGAATTGGACCCTGTTCCGTAATCACTGGTCTACTTTTGACACAGTCACATGGCAAAGTCTGCATACCCTTTTCCTACCTTGTATGATAATATCATTCTACCTGCTGTGATGTACCATGAGCTCATATTAAATTTATCAACTCTTTGAGTGCCTGGGATTTTTCTGCTACATTTTAGCTTAGCCAGTCATATCCTTCTATATTGGGACATTCTGAAAAGGTTTCCCTTGCAATATAAAGTATCTTCAAATTGACTCATGTGATTCCATCAGCAGCGTTTATACATGCTCATGTTTTCCCCATTCTAGAACTAGCCCACCTCAACCACACCTTCTCCTCCAGGTACTGACAAATCTCTCCTCTTATTCACAGCCACTTTTCTAGGAGTCATTTATATTTCTGTCTCTGTTTCTTCCCCTGGCTGTGTCCCTCCCTCAGTCCATTGAAAGTGCTCTAAGGCCAGCAATGATCTCTATGTCAGAATACCATTTCAGCCCTCATCTTACTAACCTGTTAGCCATTTTTAATGCAGTTGGCCACTCCTGTTTTGAAACATCTCTTCTATCCCTTCACATGTGTAACACCACATTCTATCTTGCCTCTTGCCTCCCTGGTTACTCTTTCTCAGCTTCCTAGCTGGCTCAACCTTCTCTGTCTTTTAAATGTTTAAAGTAATGTAGACTCATTTTTTTTTGCATTCTTTAATCTCTTGGGTAATCTCATCCATTTGTATGGTCTCAAGTACGAACTATATATTTGAAGTTTCCCAATTGTCGTTTTAAAGCCACACCTCTCTTTTGAGTTCTAGGTCTATACCTTAATTCAGAAGTACAGCAGTGAACAAATAAGAGCAAATATTTCTGTCTTCATGGAGCTAACATTTTTATGAAGATAGAAAATAGAGAAACTAAATAAATACAATATGTTTGCATGTTCTGAGGTGGTAACCTCAATGAAAAATAAAATGGGAAGACTGTAGGGAGTATGGGGATGGAGTTCGAGGATGGTGCTTAGAGACAGCTTCACTGAAAAAAGGGGAAATTTATGTGAAGACCTGAATGTGGTCAGACTTTGAGCCATGTGGACATCTGTGGGAAGCACATTCTAGGCTGCAGCATTCCAGGAAGGGCATTCTAACACAGGCCATGAAATGGGAGCATGACTAGTATTGGGAGAATGATGAGTATGGCTGAAGCACAGAAAGTGAAGGGAAGACCAGTTAAGAGATGAGGTTAGTTCTGAGAGGGCTTTAAAGGACATCGGGGTGACTTTGACATTCACTTTGTGTAAAATGACCCAATGGAAGCTTTTGAGCCCAGCAGTGAGATGATCTGATATATGTTTTAGCAACAATTTTCTGGATGTGTTAAGAATAAACTGTAGGGTTGAGAGTAGGGTGGAAGCAAGTAAGGACCAGTTAGACCAGCGGTTCTCAATCTTCCTAATGCCACGACCCCTTAATACAGTTCCTCATGGTGTGGTGACCCCCAACCATAAAATTATTTTCGTTGCTACTCTATAACTGTAATTTTGCTACTGTTATGAATCGTAATGTAAATATCTTTTTGTTTTCCAATGGTCTTAGGCGACCCCCGTGAAAGGGTCATTTGAACCCAAAAGGGGTCGTGACCCACAGGTTGAGAACCACTGAGTTAGACTAATGCAGTAATTTAGGTGAGAAATGATGGTAGTTTTGTCCAGAGTAGGGGCAGTGGAAGTGACAAGAGGTGGACAGGTTCTGAATGTGCACTGAAAGTAGAGCCAACAGGATTGGTCAACAGAACTGATATGGGGAATGATAAAATATGATGAGGGTTTTGGCCTGAGCAAATTATAAGAATGGTGTTGTCACTTACGGAGTTAGGGAAGATGGTAGAAAATACAGGGTGGTGGGAGGCAATATAAAAATCTCTGCTTTTGGGCAGCTGGTTAGCTCAGTTGGTTAGAGTGTAGTGTTCATAACACCAAGGTAGCCGGTTCGATCCCGCATGGGCTACTGAGCTGCACCCTCCACAACTAGATTGAAGCAACTGCTTGACTTGGAGCTGATGGGTCCTGGAAAAAAACACTGTTACCCAATTAAAAAAAATCTCTGCTTTGTGCAAATTGTTACACGTGCCTACTAGTTATCCAAACAGAGATGCAGAATAGGTAGATGACTATATGACCTGGAGGTTAGGGGGCGATCCAATCTTGAGATGTAAATATGCAATTTCTAGCATATAACCAAGCCATGAGATTTTGCTAGTTAAAGCCAATGTGTGAATGCAGATAGAAAAAAGAAGATACACAAAGATTGAGTCCTGGAGAGGACCCCAGTGGTAAGGGGATATAGTAATAAGTAGTCAGTAAAGTAAGAGGCAAACCATGACAGAAACCTAGAAGCCACGTGAAGGAAGTGAATTAAGGAGAAGGAATTGATCAATTATATCAAATGCTGCCTATAAGTCTAGTAAGAAAGAAAAAGCCTGAGAACCAACCTTGGATTTAGCAAACTTGGATAGAGTGATAGGGGAATGAAATGCAGATTAGAGTGAATTCAAGGGAACCCATCTATCCAACAGTTCACTCAACATCTGCACTTTGATGTCTCCCAGACTCCTCTAATCCACCATGTCCAAAGCTGAGCTAGTGAGTTGACTGTCCCCTTTTCTCCTCGTGTATTCCCTATCTCAGCAAATGGCAACACCATCCACTCAAGTCAGTACTAGTAAGTGATCCTGGATGGGCACCGCTTTCTCCCTCACTTTCCTCATTCAATCAACTATCAAGTCATACTGATTCTATTATTTGAATATCTTTCAAATTATTTTACCCATGTCTGTCCCTTCTGCCACCATCATATTATACCTGAATGCTTCCAAACTGATTTGATTTACCTCTCTCCAATCCATTCCCCAAATAAACATACCCCATAAAGAATAATAATGCACAATGCAAATCGTGTTCTGTTGTAATCCTTGAATGGTGTCCCATTGCTTGTAGAATAAATCTTCAAATTATTAACGTGACCCACAAGGTCCTACGTGATGGTTCCCCTGCCTACCCTTCTTGTTCTACTGCCCCCCCCCTTTTCTTCAAAGCCCAGCCTCTTGCTTTCTTCTGTTCCTTTAGCATATCTGCTCCTTCCTGGGCTCAGGGTCTCCACATCTACTACTCTCTTACCTGCATGATCCCCCGCTTACTCATCCTTTAGCTCTTAGCTGTGCCTTTTAATCTACAAGACTCTTTCCTTAAGCCTCCTATTACACAATCTCAAAGCATACCTTTTCTCTTTCATATCCTTATCATTTTTTGATGACTAAATTATTTATGTAATTATTAATTTCATTTTCTAATGGACTGTAATTTCCAAGAGGATCCTATTTCATATCTTGTTCAACAATGTATGCAGCTTTTAGTCAATGATGAGCATGTAGTAGGTGTTTAATATATTTTGACTAAATGAACAGTCCATTTATTTTAGAGTTGGATCAAATAAGTCAACCTCCAGTGTAATTATAATACCAAAGAGATTAAGTGATCATATTTTGCCTAGCTGTTTAATGGCAGAATCTGGACTCAATCCCATATTTCCTGAGTTTGATCTCAGTGCTGTTCCGTATTCTTACATATCTCAACTTTTTTTTTTTTGCTTAGACATAGCTGACAGATATGTGTAGCCTCATACCCTCAGTAATACATCCTAATTTTTTTAAAGACTACAATATTGATGAAATGAGGACATGCTGTGGCTTTGATGCAAATCTTGCAGGCTAAATCTAACCCCCATATCATTCTTGACTATGATCTGATAACCAATTTGAGAACCACTGCTTTACAGTCTAACATGCTATCTTCCTCTTAAAATGTATGCAGTTTCTTCCTTCTCTCGTCTTCAGTATTTTTAAGAAAATATGTTCTAATCTTATTTCCTAAAATGCTTCCAGTCCATGATGAGTTCATTAAACAGACATTCAATCTAGCTTTTCTAATATTTAGGCAAAATTGCTAAAAGTACTAACTGCATAAGTGCCTAAATTGTATTCTAATATAGACCTACAAAAGAAAAAAAAAGTCAAAATTATAATACCTTCAATTCTTGCTTCTGAGGCAATTATTACAACTTCAAAAGCGTCATTGTTGTCCAACATTAAAAAGCAGGAACTAAATAACATGCTGTTAAAAAAGTAGGAGACAGGGCCGGCCGGGTGGCGCGATGGTTGAAAACTGGCTTGGGATGCCAGAGAGCCCTGGTTCGGATCCCACATATGAGGGCCAGTGACACTGCCCTCCACAGCTAAGGTGCTGAACAACAGCTCAACCTGGAGCTGGGCTGCCGTGAGTCGCCAGCGACAGCATAGGCTGCAGCCCCTGCTGCAGTGGGTTGCCATGGGCTACCGTGTGTGGCAGGCAGCCAGCGTGAGCAGCCAGCAGCTGCAGTGAGCGGCCATCCAGAAGGCGGTGACTGATGTTCCTCACCCGGGAAGAGTGCAATGTAGGGGCCAACTTGGGCCAGTGAAGCCACATCCTCCACAACTAGACTGAAGAACAAAAAAAAAAATGAACGGAACTTGGTTGGTCCCCCTTCCCCGATTTCCCAGCATTGTTCCCATGCCCCCAATTCCCCAACAACAAAAAAATTTTTTTTAAAAAGTAGGAGACAATATTGAAATAAAATATATTGGTCAATCTCCAGTGTCGTTGTAGCTTTCCACCATTATTGTTTATTCTTGAAGAAATTTATGGATAAAAGTTATAAACTTCGTATAATGTTTACTGCAGATTAGAAGTAGAAGAGGTAGTTTTCTCACATTGTGAGAACAGTTATTTCCTTGATTATTGGTATATTGTATGAACCCTATGATTTGGTTATAAGCATTTTTGCTTGCGAAGTCCAGCAAGATCAAAAGAGAAGTCTTCCTATTTTTCCTACTGATTCTTATTTTTTAAGGTGTAATGTGCCTTTTTCTTTTGAACCTGCACTCCATGTTTAACAAATAAGGACATGACTCAGAATTGAATCATGCACTTTGAATTGAGATTTTTTTTTTGCAAGGTCGGGACCCAGTTTCACAAGAAATTTTATTTTTTTCCAATACAGCTGACATCCACCCCCAGCAGCTGAAAGACAAACTTATCTAATAAAGCTTTCAGATTCAATTTGCTCTCTGCATATGGCTTGTGGATCTCTGGAGGTCACTCACAGCATGTGCTGCAACCCCAACAGGGAGAAATAATGAAAAGATTCTGGTTAAAAAGCTGACACTATCCCTTCCTACCTCCTTGAATATGAATATAATAAGCGAGTTTACAGACACAAATCTCTGTGATTCTGGGGATTTCCATCTTGATCTCTGACTCGAAGCAACATTTGAATGCCTGGATTTGTATCTATTATCTGGGTGAATAAATGCTTCATATTGAGCATATTGAGGAAAATGTGTTTCAGCAACAAAGGTCTGATGTAAATCAGGCAAAACAGCATTGTCACTCCATGTTTAACTCTGTCAGGGGGTCTTTAAGGTCCCACAGTCTGGTTCTAGTCCAGTAATGCCTAGGCATATCATAGCTTTTTCCAACTATAATACCTGCTTTTATTTCAATTATCTCCCACATCTTTGCGTTGACCAGAACATACCTAATATTTATCTTAGAGCTGACGTGCGTTAAATACCTTGCTGTATACCAGGCATTTTGCTAAATATTCCTTGTGCATTGGTCTGTTTTATCTTACAACAGCCTTATGAGATAGGTACCACTTTATTATCTTTTTTTACCATAGGTGGAAAGTAAAGCTTAGAGAGAGTCATTATCCCAAAGACAACCAACATGACCCTGAAAGTGTATCTTCCTAAAATTCATGCCTGTCTTTTCATCTTTATGGTAAATATACGTGATCTTGATATTGCAGATGATGCACTGGACTCCATAGACTGTGGAATCAACTCTACCGTACTGTTCATACTTTTGTAATATAATTCCCAAATGAAATTCAACGGCAATGCTCCTTATTCCCCCTTCTGTCTTCTCTTCATGTCTAAATCTCATGTCAAAGCTCTGTGAGTAGACTTAGTCTAAAACTGTAGCACCCTTGATGCTTAGTACCTACCTTGTAGCTATGGAAGTAGTTTCAATAAGAGGAAATACCGGGGGTGCCCAAAAAATGTATACACATGACTTGTATTCATCTTTTGTTACCGGTATATATTATTATAATTTTAATACAGCATTTTCCTTTCTTAAAATGTGTATTCATTTTTTGGCACTCTGTCTATGTAATCTCTCTCTCTCTCTCTCTCTCTCTCTCTCTCTCTCTCTCTCTTCTCCCCTGGAAGATAAAGATAGGGCCATGGAGACAAAAAATAAAAAAAGGCATTACGATAATAGGCCTGATCCTCTCCCAGTGTTACTCTTCAGCTTTATTTATTCTCCCAGTTCTGTATCTGTCAATCTGAGGTCAAACAGCCAGCAAAGCAGTAGAATTATTAAAAATCTATTTGGAAAAGACCACAAGGCACTATATAGTCCAGCGCCCAGCTACAATTCAAAATTAATTAAAGAAAGCTATTTAAGTAGCACTTATTTCATCTCTTCTCAAGGAACACCATAACCTCCTTAGTAAACTCTTTTTTGTGTGTTCAGGCAAGACTTTCCAAAAATATTATCTTGTGTTTTCTTTGTTCAGTAGCAGTGGTGAATAAATTGGGCCCTATTGTTTACTTTGTCATGAAATAATTGAAATGACTGTTGTCTTGGATTTCATCCAACCAAGCACACAAACCAGAAGCCTAGGCTTCATCGTCTCCTCTGGAAACCCTTCCTTTGTGCCCTCAAAGGGGTAGATGCTCCTCCAATATGTCCCTATACCTCCCTTCACCTCCCAGCTCCAATTTCAACCAGTCCACTCTCCCCCTCCCTTTTATGCTTTCCATGGTGTGTTTCTTCTTAAGATTTCATTTGAAGCAGGGGTTATATGCTTACAAAATACTAAAAGCCACTGGACTAGATGGTATTGAAATTTCTGTGAAATATAATGGAGCAAAGTTAACAGCCTTGTTAGAACTCATCAAAATGGATATGGCTGACCTCTCTACTAGCCAATGTCCCACTTAAGCATGCCCCTAGACTGGAATATATTTTTCACATCTGGATAAATCTGAGGTGTTATAGTAAAACCCAGTGTGAGGAAGGCAATGGGTGCAAGTGGATTGGAATGAGTGACTGGGCAGACTTGAGTGGGCAGAAAAGATGAGGACAGTAATAAGCCGTACTAAGAGATGCACACTCAAGGAATATAAATTGGCAATGGCAGAGTAACTAAATGGTAAGGTTGGTCAGACTTCCACATAAATATGAACTAAAACAAGTTATGACTACAGTCAGCGAAGCTGGGAATGAAAAAAAAAAGCTTTGAAATCTGTAAGATCACAAATAATACAATTCTTTACAAGTATACATTATCTACTTTGATCTTTAAAATATCCCTGAAGAATGAGAATTATCCTTTTGCTGTAAATGGGAAAATTGAATAAGAGGGGACTCAAGACAGAAGCATTTTTTAATTGAAGTATAATTGACGTACGTTATTATATTAGTTTCAGCTGTACAACATAGTGATTTGACATTTGTATTCATTGCGGAATGATCATCACAATAAGCCAAAGTACTGTCTGTCACCATACAAATTTAATACATTATTATTGACTGTATTTTCCATGCTGTACTTTATAGCCCCATGACTTATTTATTTTATATTTGGAAGTTTGTGCTTCTTGATCCCCTTCACCCATTTAACTCTTCCCCAGCCTCCTTCCCCTCTGGCAACCACCAGTCTATTCTCTGTATCTATGAGTCCAGTTTTCTTTGGTTTGGTTTTGTTTAGATTCTACATACAAGTGAAGTCGTGCAGTATTTGTCTTCTTAATTCACTTAGCACAATATCCTCTAGATCTATGCAGGTTGATGCAAATGGCAAGATTTCACTCTTTTTCACAGCTGAGCAGTATTCCAGTGTGTGTGTGTGTGTGTGTGTGTGTGTGTGTGTGTACATGTACGTATGTAACATATCTTCTTTAGCTATTTTTCCTTCGATAGATGCTTAGATTGTTTACATATCTTGGCTATTGTAAATAATGCTTCAATGAACATAGGGGTGCATGTATCTTTTCAAATTAGTGTTTTTGTTTTCTTTGGATAGATACCCAGAAATGGAATTGCTGGGTCATATGGTAGTTCTATTTTTAACCTTTTTAAGGAACATTCATGCTGTTTTCCATAGTGGCCATACCAATTTACATTCCCACCAACAGTGCACAATGGTTCCGTTTTCTCTGCATCCTCACCAACACTTGTTATTTCTTGTGTTTTTGATAATTGCCATTCTGACAGGTGTGAGGTGGTACCTCACTGTGGTTCTGATTTGCAATTCCCTGATGATTAGTGATGCTGAGCATCTTTTCATGTACTTGTTCTCCATCTGTATGTCTTCTTGAGAATAATGTCTATTCAGAATCTCTCTACATTTTTTTAATTGGATTGTTTGTTTTTATTGTTATTGAGTTGTATGAGTTTTTTTATTTTTCAATTGTAGTTGACATTTAGTATTACATTATTTTCAGCTGCACAGTATAGTGATTAGACATTTATATAATTTATGAAGTGGTGCCCCCGATAAGTCTAGTACCCACCTGGCACTATACATAGTTATTACATGTTATTGACTATGTTCCCTATACTGTTCCCTATAGTTTTCATCGCCTTGACTATTTTGTAACTATCAATTTGTACTTCTCAATCCCTTCACCCTTTTCAGTATTAGTTCTTTATATATTTTGGATGTTAACCCCTTATTAGATATATGAGTTGCAAATATCCTCTCCCATTCAGCATGTTGTCTTTTCATTTTGTTGATGGTTTCCTTTGCTGTGTAGAAGCTAATTTGATCTAATCCCATTTATTTATTTATTTATTTATTTATTTATTTATTTATTTATTTATTTATTTATTTATTTATTGTTCTTGTTGACCTTGCCTTTAGAGTCATGTCCAAGAAAACATCACTAAGACAAAATGTCAGGAAGCTTACTGCCTATATTTTCTTCTAGGAATTTTATGGTGTTAAGTTTTACATTCAAGTCTTTAATCCATTTTGAGTGAATTTTTGTATATGGTGTCAGATAGTGTTCCAATTTCATTCTTTTGCATGTGGTTGTTCAGTTTTCCCAGTATTATTTATTGAAGAGACTGACATTTCCTCATTGTGTGTTCTTGCCTCAGTTGTCGTAAATTAATTGACCCTATATGTGTGGGTTGATTTCTGGTCTCTCTATTCTGTTCCATAACCTCTGTGACTGTTTTATACTAATAATATGCTGTTTTGATTACTATAACTTTGTAGTATAGTTTGAAACCAAGGACAGAAGCTTTTATTTTCCTATGTGTGGTCTGTTGTTGTAAGTACACTAGTGAGATTAGGAATTTATTCACAAGATCATAACACACTGTAATTAGGGGATGCCTTTTGAAGCTTGGAAGATGTAATTTGGCATCAAATTTTTTTAAATACCAATTTTATAAAGTAAGTTATTAGTTTATAAAATACACTATTTCAGTAAGACGTATAGGTTAATGATATAAATCACTTCAAGAAAGTTTTAGATTAAGGGGTTGCAAATTTTTTCTATAAAGAGAGAAATAGTGAATATTTTTTACTTTACAGGTCAGAAGGTCAACTCTACTACTGAAGTGCAAAAACATTCATAGACAGTCCATAAATGAATGGGTGTGATTGTGTTCCCATGAAATTTTACAAAAATGGGCAGTGGGACAAATTTGACCTTAGAACTGTAATTTACCGGCTCCTCCTTTAGATAGATAGATTGCTGATAGATTCATAGTAGCTAATAAAGGGAATATCGATTTTTGAATATATTTTGCTAACCTTTTTAAGGCTTCCTCAAAAGAGAAATGATTTCTTATCAACAGTGTTTTTAATGCTTACTCAGAAATAAGAATACCAGTTGCCTAGCTTAGGACGGAAATTTGTAAAGCCCTCATAGTAAAAATAAAGAGATAGCGTGAAACAGTTGCTACAACTATTCAGAGTATTCCACTGTCATTTAAAAAATATTTAGGAATACTGATATAAATAGAATTAAGCCTAATTTGGAGAACAGTTTTCTATCTCAGCAGCAAAAATACAAAAAAGATTTTAGATTTTCTTAGTCTTATAAGCACAAGCCCCATACATTTAATCATCAAGGCACCCTTAGGTGTTCCCAAGCAGAGGTTGTCATTTCTATATCATTTGGAATCTACTGCTTACAGTTCTAGGGATGATCATGTTATACATCAGATCTGAGCTTGCTTTGAACCTGGAAACCATTAGCACCCTTCTCCAAAGTTGGAATGGTCTCCCAAAGAAGCATCATAGATTAGTAGAAAAGGGATATGGTAATGCCACTTCAACTGACTGACACTTAAATAATGAACTGGTTGGAAAGAGATAAAGTGTATAGCTAGAAGCAGCAGAAGATGTCACTATGGAGAGATGAAAAGTCACTGTCCAATACACTGTTGTTATTAGTGATGTTCCTTCTCCTACTGTGGGTTCTAATTTTACGGACTTCAAAAAGAACATTTTTCTAGAGAATTAGAAGAGAAGGCAGAGATTAAGAGAAAATATTGACAAAAGATATACCTGATAAACGACTGCTATACAAAATATACAAAGAACTCTTAAACCTCTACAATAAGAAAGCAAACAACCATATTAAAAATAGGCCAAAGACCTTAACAGACACCTCGCCAAAAAAGATATACAGATGGCAAATACGCATCTAAAAAGATGTTCCACATCATATGTCATTGGGGAAATGCAAAGTAAAATAACAATGAGACACCACTACAAACCTGGTAGAATGGCCAAAATTCAGAACCCTGGCAGCACCAAATATTGCTGAGGCTGTGGAGCACCAGGAATCTCATTCATTATTGGTGGGAATGCGAAGTGGTACAGCAGTTTTAGAGGACAGTTTGGTGGTTTTTTACAAAACAAACAGTACTTTTATCATATGATCCAGCAATCGCACTCCTTGGTGTCTGCCCAGAGGAGTTGAAAACTTCTATCCACACAAAAAAACTGCACCTGGATGTTTATACCAGCTTTATTCATGATTGCCCAAACTAGGAAGCAACCAACATGTTCTTTAGTAGGTGAATGGATAAATAAACTGTGTCACAGCCAGACAGTGGAATATTATTCTGCACTAAGAAGAAATGAGCTATCAAGGCATGAAAAGACATAGAGGAATCTTAAATGCTTATCACTAAGTGAAAGAAGCCAATCTGAAAGGGCTACACACTGTATGATTCCAACTACATATATTCCAGAAAATGCAAAGCTATGGAGACAATAAAAAAGATCAGTGGTTGTGAGGGGTGTGGAGGGAGGAAGGAGTGGAGAGATGAATAAGGAGAGAGCAGAGAGGATTTTTAGGGCAATGAATATACTCTGTGTGGTACCAGAATGATGGCTCCATGTCATTATGCATTCATCTCAACCCAGAGAACGTACAACACCAAGAGTGAACCCTAAGGTAAACTATGGACTTTGGGTGATAATGTTGCATCAATGTTGGTTCATCAATGTTGGTTAAAAAAAAAAATGACCCGCTCTGGTGAGTGATGTTGGCAGTGGAGAAGGCCATACATGTGTGGGGTCAGGGAGCATGTGAGAAACATCTGTACCTCTCAATTTTGTTGTAAACCTAAAAGTTCTAGAAAAACTTAAGTGTTAATTTTTTTATAATTAAAAAGCACATTTAGTATGCATTGGTATCACTAATTTGTCAATACACTCATTCAACAGAGAACTTATTAAGGCTTCGCTATGTGCCCTGTTTTATGCTAGGTGTTCGGGATAGAACACTGACCAAGATAAACACAATTCCTGGGCCGTCAGAAAATAAGACAAATAAATAAACATATGTGACAAGCACAAGGATATAGACTGCTATGGAAGAATCATGTCCAGTCTGGAGTGGTGTAATAGGCAGGGAAAGTTTTCTGGAAAAAGGGAACTTTGAACATGAGACTTAAGGGATACATAGGTAAACCTAGGCAGGTTGCGGGGTGGGGAGGGTGTTCCAGGCAGGAGAAATGGCATGAGTAAATGTTGGAGGCAAGAATGAGCCTGGCACGCCTTTACAAATGTCCATGTGGATGAAGCATTGAGTTGTGTGGGCAGTGGTTGTGTCAGGGAGGAGGTTTTGGATGAAGCCAAAAATTCAGGCATGTTCTCAAATTGCTTTTTAAGGCATGTTAGAGAAATCAATCACATCTTATTTGAAGGGCAATTGAAAGCCACTGGATCATTTGAAAGAGGCCAGTGCCATGATCATATTTGTGTTTTAGAGAGATTGCTTTGGTGAAAGAGTAGAGGATGGATTGGATAAGAGTAACACTGAAAGCCGTTCCAGCAGTCCAGGTGAGAGAGAATGATGACTTGAACTAGGGAAGCCAGAAAGGGAATGGAGACAGAGTGGACAGATTAAAGAGACACTGACATGTAGAAACAACAGGACCTGGTAACTGATTGGACATCGAGGGGAGAGCAATGGAGAATTCAAATAGAATACCCAAACTTCTATCTTGGCAAACTGAGTGGACTAAACTGTGGACTATTTTAGGGTCCAGGATGATGACAATGAGTTTAATTTTGGACATGCTGGGTTTAAGATGCTTGCAAAATCGCTAAGCGGGCTAGCCATATGCATCAGGAGAGAGGCTTAGGCTACAAATATGGATACCAGAGTGATAAGCACATACAATAAAACATAACTGGAGTCTCAGGAGTGTGTATGGAATGAGAAGAGAAGAGGACTTAGGACAGAACCCTGAGGAATTCCTAAATGTGACATGCAGCATAAAGTGAGCTAGCAAAGGCGACAGAGGAGGGGCCAAAATCAGAAACAGAAATCTGGGGAGGAATGAAGCAAGATTTTCAAGAAGTTTCTCTTTAAATGAGTGGAGAAGGGAATAGAGGAGATAGAAAGTCAGATGCATTTGTGGTTCTTTTGCCAGACAGGTGTTATGAAAGTAAATTAATAATAACTAGAAAGTATAGTCAATAATGGCTACCGGATTGGCTGAAGTGATGGGCCATGGCCTCTAAGCTGAAGAGGGCAGCAGGTGAAAAGTCAGGAGGATAGTTGTGTCTGGGAGAATGGAGGAGGTTGTGCTGTCCGAGACACAAGGGTGGGTTCTGAGGTATTGGCGGTATTCTCTTTCCTGATTGGGGATACATGGGGTGTCCCTTTACAAGTATTCTTTAAACCCTATGTGGATGTTCTATGTAATCATCTATAGATAAGAAAAATCTGACAACCAAGGGAGAGGAAAAACAATGCTTCCAAAATATTATCACTACAAACGTAGCAGGTGCCTCTGGTACCTGGGGTCATAGGCCTTTGAGCCTCCTCTGGGTGCAGCTGTAGGTACAGTGGACAGTCCTGTATGAGCTCAGACTTAGTTTTAGCAAACAGCATCCCACATCAAGGGCACGACTCCCATTTTCTCACTGTCTGCTCAAGGGATTTCTCGGACATGCCAGGAACCCACAAGTCCTGTGAGCTATCCCAGACTAGACGTTATAATGGGTGAGCAACCCTCAACCAATGGCAGATGCGAGCCCATGGACACCATCTTAGCCTCTATTCCTTGAAGAGGACAGTGTGGGGAGGCTTTCTCTGTGCTTCTCTGGAGTATGGAAGGGTTCTGACATAATCCAGCCCCCATTTCCCATTTAAAGAGAAACTTCTTGAAAGTCTGGTTTCATTCCTCCCCAGGTTTCTGTTTCTGATTTGGGGCCCTCCTCCATCTCCTTTGCTGGCTCCCTTTACTTTGATGGCAGCCCTCTCTTTAAGACATGTCAATGGCTTCCAGTTGTTCTCAACATAAAAATTTAAATATTTAATAGCTTATGGGACCTTGGGTAGCGTGGCCCTTCCGATTTCACCTCCCTTATGCCGGATACCATGCACTGCTTGCTCTCCTAGCTCCATGTTGCCCTGCTTTCTTCTGTTTAAGTACCTTTTTTTTTCCTACTATGAGCCATTGCACATACTGCACTCTCTACTTAGGACATTATCCCCCTGCTTCTCCCACCTGATGCGTACTTACTTTTCAGGTCTCAGCTTAAATGTTGTGCTCAGGCTAAGTTAGATTCTTCATTGTTGGCATAAATAGCCTTCATACTGCTTTTCCAAAGCACATATCAGCTCTCCTGTTTAACTCTGAGACAATTTGAATTTCTATTAGTCCCCCCACTTGACCGTGAGCTTCTTGAAGATAGACTCTGATCTCTTTGGCATGTCATTGAATCCCCATTACCTGAGGATGAACGAGGAAGTCACAAATAGAAAACAAGTTTCTATGCCCAATAGAGGTTCTGAGGTTGCATAAGATAATTGCAAGCAGGACTAGGTTCAGAGAGGGGGCCTTTGAGCCAGAAGCCAGAGCCTTCTGGAAACAAGAGTTAGTGTCAAAGAGGACTGGAAAAGAAAAGTGGGAAATGAATGGTAGTGGTAAGAGAAGAGGGATATAAAGAAATGAAAGTAAAGATGTAACGAACCATTTTCCTGTTGCACACACAGAGCTACCTACAGGAGCTAAGGGAGTTAGATGGATTAAAGGTCTTGCCCGAGCCTTCATAGTGAGCTGGACCCTGGCCTAGCTTGCACCCCTCTCGCTCTTCTATTCGTTTTTCCCCTTTGCCACTATTCTTTTTTCCCTTTACCATCTCTAAAATAATTTTAAATATTTTTTTGTTTCCTGTCTCTTTTCTCTATCAAAATGTAACCTCTGCGAGGCCACCTGCTGTCGTGTTTACCGCTGCATCCTCAGTGTCTAGAATGGTGACCCAGGACCGAGTAGGCTCAAGAAAATGTATTATCAACTGATTCTCAGTCCAGTGAGGTTTGCATTCATCTCATCTGGAATTTGGGTCATTTTGCCAACTTTAGGTTTTATAACCTGTTTTTTTTTCTGTTTTTGCTACATATCTGTCTACCTATATTTCTGAGCTGTCTTCTTATACTTTTCTAACTTGCTCTCCACTACAAATTATATTCAGAACAAGACTGGAGCCACTTTTCATTGATTTTGATGTCAGTGCTTTGAATGACAACTCCATGTAGAGAACTTTGAACCTCCTGCTGACTCATTATTTGCTTAAAAAAAATGCTCATCTTCTTCCTGAATCCACTGGGGAAATTTATGCTCACAAAATAGACAAAACCTGTAGAACAAACTGTGTGGATATCAGAAGTATTGGTCTTGCCTTGATTTCTAAATTCAAAAGTATCACAGCAATTGTTTTTTTAAGGTTTTTATTGGGGAATTGGAGGAGGGGAACAGCGGTGGGGAATCAGGGAAGGGGAACAGACAAGTTGTTGTCCTTTTGTTCTTCAGTCTAGTTGAGGACGTCGCTTGACTGGCCCAAGTTGGTATTATCATTGCACTCTTCCCGGGTGAGGCAGTCACTCACCGGCCATTGGACTGCCGCTCACAGCAGCTCACGGCAACTCACAAAAGCTCATGCCAGCTGCTGGCCAGCCCCACTGCAGCCTAGCCATTGCCGGCAACTCATGGCTGCCCAGCTCCAGGTCGAGCTGTTGTTTACCATCTTAGCTGTAGAGGGCGCAGTGTCACTGGCCCTTATGTGGGATCAGAACCGGGGTCCTGCTGCTCAGAGCTGGCATCTCAAGCCAACTCTTAACCAACGTGCCACTCAGCTGGCCCACAGCAATTTTTAAAAGGAGGGAGGGAAAACTTTGAAGAATTCTTATCATTCAACCCAATTTTTAACCAATTTATTTTGTATTTTAAAGGGAAAATCCATGCAATGCCTTTCCAGTGTATTATCATCCTCAATATTTCTACCTGTAAGAGAATAAAGATATTGTTTGAAATTTTAAAAAAATATTGCAGTGGTAGAAAAATTCAATTCAAAATGTTTCTTTGGAAGTTGTCACCCAATGCATCTCAGCTCCGCTTCCTGAAGAGTCATTGTTTCCTTGAAAGAAATTGGTCACTTCCATTTCTTCTCATCTATAAGTCTTTTTGGTTCTTTATATTTCATTCAAACATGTCTTTTGTCTCCTTTGATTTTTGTTCCCAGTCCTTCATTTTTTACTTCCTTTGTCATCCTCTATGACATAAAGGATCTGCCACCCCAAATCTGTTAATACATTTGTCTTACCATTGCTTATTTTCTTGTCACATGTCATTGTTACAAATATGTTGATTTTCTAAGTTTCTATACATCTTCCTCACTTTACGGTTTGCTTCTTGAGATTAGATTATGAATATATTAGACCAGTTCATTCAATTTTCTGTGCACTTTTTATCTAACATTCCTGGTATAACATATATATTTTTTTGAAATTGCACCATACCTTGTGTTTTAAGACATACTTTGTATTAATGCACTAGGCAAGATTTCCCTAATTATTACACCCTTTGCTATGGCTCTGTAACCTTATCTTCAGCGCCACTGATAGTCTTAACCAAGCATCATCCATCCCCCTTCATTGGAAATTCTCTATTGTCTTAGTTTCTGAGGTCTTAGTTTTTGTTTAGTTCTCTTGTTTTGTTCAGTGTTGTTTTCAGTGACTTCTCTTGTCACTTACTGCCATTCCCACTTAGTTGGTATCACCGAGGACTTCACCCATGCCACATCTGTATCCCTTTGTGGCTGGCATCATCTGTTCTCACTGGTCATAGTCAGATTTCTTTCGTATTTTTAAAAGTGTGGTTAAAAACATATAATGTATTCTCCATACTGCATTTCACATCCCTGTGACTATTCTGTAACTACCAATTTGTATTTACTAATCCCTTCACCTTTTTCACCCATCGCCCCAACCCCCCTCCCATCTAGCAACCATCAGTTTGTTCTCTGTATCCGTGAATCTATTTCTGTTTTGTTTGTTCATTTATTCTGTTCCTTAGATTCCACATATAAGTAAGATCATATGGTATTTGTCTTTCTTGGTCTGCGCTATTTCACTCAGCATAATATCCTCTAGGCCTATCCATGTTGTCGCAAATGATAAGATTTCATTCTTTTTAAGGCAGAGTAATACTCCATTGTATATATGTATACCTGAAACAAACAAACAAATAAATAAATAGCATATAACATAAAATGTATCATTTTAACTCAGATAATTTCATTACCAGTTCAGTATATTAGAGAATCTAAGGTAAAGGCTACTCAAAGTATGCCAATGGTTATCTCTAGCTCAGACTTCTCTCCTTAACTCCAGACTGATGTTTTACCTGCTGGCCAGCTACCACCTGGATGTTCCACAGATATTTCAAACTCAGCATAGTCAAATCTGATATTATCATTATCTTCTGAAAATCTAATCTTACTATTCCCTATTTTAGTGGATGGGACTACTGTCCACCAAGTTGGAAATCAGGGAGTCATTCTGGTACTTTCTTTATTCTTTACTATTAAGTATGCAATCATCAGTCCTATTGATCCTGTAAGCCAAAGAACCCTGAACTTTCTAATTCAGCCCCACTGTTTTGTTTTGTCATTCATTCAGATATCATCTACAAAGCCACATTATTGGTCTCCCCATCCATTTCTACTCATCTTGCAAGTTCATTGAAAATGAACTTTTTTAACATGCCTGTCACATTACATTAGTCAAGGTTGTATAATAGTTATATTTCTTCTCTAGGATAAAAGCTAAATTCCTCAGCTTGGTATACAAGGTCTTTCACAATGTGTCATCTGCTAGGGTGTCCAAATTATTTCCTACATCCCCCTTTACTCTTAATAACCAAATAATACTAAAGTATTTGTAGCTCCTCAATCCCCAAATGCTGCCTTTCTACTTTAACATATACTGTTCCCTCTTCTAGAAATTCACTTGTCACCATTCGCTTTTGGTAAACTCAACCTTAAAGCCTCAGCTCAAAATATTATTTATATAGCGTACCTTCCTTCCTTCCCAGTCTTCCAGGTGAATGCAGGTTCTTCTTTCTTCATTCCACCATTTTGCTATTTACCTGTATTTCAGCAAGTATCATTATATTTTACTGAAATTTATTGTTGGCATATGTATCTCCCACTAGAATAGAAGCTTCTTCAGTGCAAGAATAATGTCCTATTTCTTTTTGTAACCTGGATAACATGTTTAGTAGTTAAGATGTTTTGGGCTTTGAGAAGAATATCCATTAAAAGTGGCTTCAGCAATAAGGATAATTAATCTCACATAACTGTAAGCAGGCTCCAGATGCAGTACAAACAGAGTTCTGGCTTTCTTCATCTATGATTTTCTTTGTTCTGATTTTCCCTCTGTGTCAGCTCAGACTTTCTCATTCGTTTCCCTCCAGGTTTCAAGATGGCTGCCAGCAGCAAATATGGTAGTATGATTTTTTTGTTTGTTTGTTACAATGAGAAAGAGAATCTCTTACCCCAGAGATAAGTTAAGAGACATATCCATCAGTCAGATCAGCCAATATTGGATTACGTATCTACTCCTGTCCCAATAATAGTCTTCAGAGTGATGCTATGGGCTGGTTGACTTAGGAACTTTGGGTTCCTAAATGAAAGTAAAGAGGATGGGATTATTTTGAATGGCATAGAGTCTAAGCCTTGAAACTAAATCTACCTCGAGAATGGGAGAATGGAGTCCATGGAAGCCCGAAGGAAATTGGAATTTTCTGAGGAAGTAGAAATGCAGAGTGGTTGTTGGGGTACCTGGGAATGAATGTTGTTTTAGTCAGCACCGGTAAATCACTCCGTTGGCATGGCGTTGGGCCCAAAGATATTTAGTTAATATGTGTTCAGTGAACCTATGAAAGATGACCTTCTCTACAAACTATGTATGAACTAGGTGACAATGAGAAGTGTTTTTAGAGGAGTTAATCATACACAAGTTAATCATTCACGTTGGGAGGCCGCTTCCTAAATGTACTGCCTTGTCCTTTCCTTGACCTTTGCCTGAATCTCATCTTGGCCTAAATCTGAAAGGGAGTAGGAGCCATTTTTTTTTTAATTTTTAAAAACTGGTTTAACAACATTAATTGGAATGTATATAGCTCAGCAAAAGAAAACTCTAGCCCATCATAATACGATATTATCAAGGAAAATGACACTTTCATGCAGCTTCTCTGCTTTTCACTATATTCCCAGTTTCTGCAGACCTAATAAAAAGGGATTATCTCAGCATCCTATCAGTTTAATTTGGAACAACAAGAAACCATAAATAATAGAAATCATTTCCAAACATCTTTACTCACATCTAAAATATGAAACAGCTAAATCAGAGCTTCTTAATAATTTAATCAATGGAGCATAACTGGGGGATTTAGAAAAAGCACCTAAACTATTAAGATTCTTCAGCTGCTGTTTAATGTCAATATCAAGTTATTTCTCACCCTGGCCAACTGCCAAGCCATTCCCTGGTCACATCCACTTTTCAGCATTTAGTGGTCCTCTCAATCATCCCTATCACAGCCCCAGGAATGTCTCACAGCAACTCTGCAATAATAGTATATTACTATTAGGTCTTGAATTTTGAGGTAGTTTATCTTCCAGAAAGGATATGAATAGAGCAATAAGACCAAGTAGAGTAAGCTTTATTAATGATGCCCAAGATTTTAGACATATACTATAACCTTCAATCAATTTTAATACCACTTTCCATACCCTAGTTTTGCTCTAAACCAGTCCAACTGTGGTATAGTCTCAGATAATGCAATGTAAGATTTTTTTTCTTTCAAATAGAGCTGCCAGAGAAACTTGTAGGTAATAATTTCCTTAGCATTTAACCCTAAAGAATAAACCTTTTAGTACTTCCTGTGTAATACAAAGACAAGTGCTGTGTTTATCTAGAGTATAATTTTTCTTTGTTACTAAATATGTTCACACTTTAATAAAAATAAGAATCACTTGATTATCTCTTTCTTACAAAGTCCTTAGAAATAAGTATATCAATTTCTCTATCTACCTGTCTCTCTTACTAAGTAGGCACAGGACCCTTCATCAAGTTTATAATTATTCAATAATATTTGAAAGCCATTCTGTTAGATTAAATTCAGACTATCAAAGTCACATTAGAAAAGCTTTCTTATTAATGAACCCATTATTTCTTTTTAGAAAATATATTAAATTAAAATGAAATCTCCATGTTGATTGCTACTGACAGAAAATAATGTGAAAACTCTTATGTTTTGAAAATTTTGCTTTAGTGCAGATAATAAGAATGATTTAATAGACTAAGAAATAGTCTTGAAAATAAGAGATGCAATTTGTTTTTTATAACCTAAGTAGGAAATCTTAAAATACTGTCCGAAGCTTAAAAATTCACATGAAGTGACAGAAAATTGCTTTCTGAAGGTCCGTGATATATAGTGACTTCCAATGGGCTTGATAACATCTACCTCATCGAATGGTTGAGTGGTTCAAATGTGTAAAGCTTCTAGCACTAATCTCATGTCCTGAGAAAGTATTGAGCAGAAGTCAATCCCTTAACTACAATGTAAGCCTCACTGATCACACACATCTGCTTTTTGATTTGCAAGAATTCTTGGACACACCTCTTGAGAATATCAAGGATCTACTGAATTATATGAAAAAGCAGTTCAGTCAAAGATTTACAATGCTCAGAGGTGACAGAATTTTAAAGTTCAGCATTGGAATTTCCACACATTCCTTCCAATTCTAGAATTGTATTATTTGATCAGTAAGCAATAATATAAGGAACCATGTCATCAAACACACAGAGACTTTTTACATAAGACTGCAATCAACAGACAAGTTCAGAGAAGGGGAACGTGAGGGTTAGCTGGAGTTGTCGACAAAGACTTCACACATATGAGATTCTGATCATAAAGAATAAAAAGGATTAGAATAGGTAAAGATACTTAAGTCTGAGGAACAGCTTGGACCAATTCACTTTATAACGAATTGAGTATTGAGTATTGTGTGAAGAGACTGGCTAGTCTGAGATAACATGCACATTTGGGGTAAGTAGTGGAAAATAATATTTTTGTAAGCAGAGGGGAGGCAAATTCAGGGATTTAGACACAGTCCTATGATGTTTCTCAACTTTTGTCTTCTCCACATCCAAACCCCACCTGTCTGATTACACATGGTAGTGATATTCACATATCCGCATGGGGGTATTCATGTTAGGGGCTGTGACATACGTAAAAGTGAGTGAAATAGGCTGCAAGATCGCCAAATTCAAGCACACTAGTTCTGACTGGGTCCTTCCTCTCCACTCAGAAAAGCATATCAGAATGTAAGTACTGTTATATTGACTATCTTGTATCTGCTCTAAAAACTAGCAAACCATTTCAAAAATTCAGGGTTTTTTTCTGCCTATGACGCAACCCATCTTCAGATAATTCTGATGCCATTGTTGGGCAACACTGAAAGTAGAAATCAACTGTAAGGGGAAGGAATGGGAGGTTTGAAGATATTTGATCAGAGTAATATTCTGAGGCAGTGATCACCATTATAGAGCTTCTCCACATAGGGGCTGGAGGTAACTGACATTTCCCAGGATGATTGAAAGGTTTCTCAGATCTCTGAGCACACCAAGTGTTGCCTGTGGATCAAATAAGTGATGTGTCTCCCATATATATGTAGTCAGTATTTTCAGAGTGATGTGAATGCTACTGCAATGAATGCAAAATCATTAAAATATTACTGAATTCAGAATAAGTTGATTTTTGTCAATATGTTTCTCAATCTATGCATACTAGATCTATGATTACTATGCAGAGGACTGGAACGTTTTGGAGATTTCAAAGGCAGGCTCATAATACTGCCAACTGCCCGCAGAGTAAAAAGATGACTGACCTGGGAATTCAGAGGCCTGGGATCTGGTCCTCATTTGGTCTCTTGCCAACTAGGGGCTGGGACAGACCATTCAACACTTTGGGCTCGATTTCCTTAATTGTTAAATGATGGGGTTCTTTCAAATAAGACAGCTTTTGAGGCATAGCATCTGTCGTTTGAGGTGTTTACAATAAGTAAGCTTTTCTGGAAACCTTTTCAAATTTTTATAACATGTATTTATGAGACATTGAAAATTAAGTTCCTGATAACTTATTTTTATAGAATAATTTACCTACTCATTTATATGATTGGGTATGAGATACAATCGGATTCAATAGGCCCCAAAAGATCAACCCTGAAAATAGATGAATGAAAGGGCCCTGACTTGTTATTGTTTTAGCTGTTAAAGTTACCCCAATTGTGATAAGCTGAGGCCCCCATTGTCAGTAATGAAGATTATCTATTTCAGCAATGCTGTCTCTGAGTGCATCAGTCCATACATCCATTCATTCCATTTTTACATCAAATTGGGAACATCAGTCTTCAGATAGTAAGTTAGCCCTATCTTTTCTTTGGGAATTGGCCTTTATGCCTAGATATTTGCTTCTGTTCAAGTTCTTATATATCACAAAAAGTGTTCGTTGTGTATTCAATTCATAGAAATTAACATTTTGTTAATAAGAGTAGCTATTGACATATAAGATAGTCATGCCTTTGAGGTAGGACAAAAGTTTGAAAAACAGCTTTGGTGATTTTTAAAAATTCTTTCTACCATATGACAGGTCAAAAATGAGGAATTTTACCAATTTAGAACTACATTTCCTCAAACATGCATAATTCTTTTCTTTCTGTTTTCTCTAGTTTGATAAACCCTAGATAGGAGTTGTTTTAGTTAGGTTTACTGTATTTCTTTCACGTGATTTGCTTTCATGTAACAAGCTACAGATTCTGTAACATACAACTTAATAAAGAAAATATTCCCCCTTCATGCCTTTTGGTCTTAAAAAATGATGTAATTTTTTTTCAATATTTGATTGGTTTGGTTTTGTTCTATAGCCTAGGCTATTCTTTCAAACCTGTAAGCCCCTTGTGTTATGCCCCTCTAATTCCTGATGTTGGGATATTTTGCAAGTATGTGCATGCTTTTTAAAGCATGTGTGACCAAATGAAAATAAAGCAGGGACTGTAAACAATTAATTAATTAATTAATTAACTAATTAAAAAGTAGATTGTAATTTTAACAGAAAGAAATATATTTTACTTCTAGTTCTTACCAAAATATCTTGGGATAAAGGAAACATCAATTTTTTATTTTATTTCATTAGTTTCAAGTGCACAAAACAATGTAATAGTTATACATTTCACCCCTCACAAAGTGATAACATCAACTTTAAGGATTAGTCTCTTTCTCTTAATTAAAAAGAAAACAGTGTGATTTTCTATTGTGGGCCGTGTAATTAACTTCATCTTAGAATATTTGAATCTTAAATATAATTTCATTTCATTCAAAAGTTTATGTTCAAGAAATGCTTCGAAGTAAAAGATTTGATGTCATTCCATATTTTTTATGCAAAATATTGCCATCAGGGAAAAAGTACTGGTATTACTGTGGTTTAAATATGATTTACTGATCTAAAAATTAGCATTAGCCCTGATGTGATGAAATTTTCTGTTGTTAAGCAGTAAAAATTAGAGGTTCAAAATGAACCAACTCCACAACAGGACAGCTTCACAGATCTTTTCAAATAAGCAAAGTAAGCTCTGTTCCTATTTCAGAAACCATAGACTGTAGACTCACAGCTTTCCTAAGTGCTCTTTACACTTTAATCTGAGACCCATTCATCAAAAGGATTAAGACAATGAGATTCACGTCCCAAGCAATAGCGAGTATGTGCGTGAAAACTGTCACGCTATCGCTCCTGGGAGTGTTGCCATTTCAGTAGCGTAATTTATAACCATTGAACAATATGTTTTTATTTATGATTACCTCTTCTACTTTCAAAAGGAATTTGAGATGGTGTGGTGGACATGGTTTAAAGAAACAAACATCATAATTTTATTTTTATGCTTTGTAACAAGCAATTTTCCCTATGTAATTGTTACTTGTTTTCTACCTTTGATTTTGGGTTTCTATTGTATAGTTGGTAGTTACTGCACTTGTGGGCTCGGTGTGCTTTTCTACAAGTTAAATGAAAACATGAATTGATTTTGATGTAGCTACTTTCACTACTTCAGTTAGTGTGTTGGCCATACTTGCAGTTCCAAACATGTTTACTGACCCAGAACTTCAAAAGCTAAGTTTAGCGCAGCACAATCACTTAAAACCAACACAAGATAGTGGTTCATTTCCAATGTCATTATGAAGACAGAGTTCAAGACCTCAGTGTTTGGATTCATCAAGCTCTTTGGTGTTTTAGTTACAGGACGTGTTCAGATTTCACTTAAGAAACAGCATCTTGGATGATAGATTGAAACTCAAGTATAACCAGAGTATAAAATGTTTTAGAAGCCCTTAAGCAGTACACATACCAGCATTTCTCCGCATGCTGTTTTGTCATTTTCCAGAGCATTCAATTGAACATTGAATTATATAGCATGCAATACCAATAAATAAATAATTTTAAATAATATTATTCAAGTGTGGAATGGCTGGAAGCATTATGTTACTTTTATATATTACAAACAAAACAATTTTGTATATAGACCAAAGGGATGGCATCTTACATTGGATTCCAAGGAAGCATTCCCTGAGACAAAAAGCTGCGTATAAGGTTCATTGGGAAGTATCCTTGGTAGATCCACCTGCAAGGAAGTGAGGGAGGCAGTACAGGCATACCTCGGAGAAATTGCAGGTTTGGCTCCAGACCACCACAATAACGTGAGTCATAATCTTTATACAGACAAAGGGTCTTGCCTTCAATTTGTAAAAAACACAACATCTGTGAAGCAAAAGGAAGCAAAGTGCAATAAAACGAGGTGTGCTTTGTTGGGCAGAGGGAGAGGCTGACCCACAATGCAGTTGGTACTGTACCCTCAGCCAATCTGACAGGAAGCATTGGAACTGGGTGCTTCTTTCAGAGTTGTCTTAAATTGAAGCAGGTGGGCTGAGACTTGCTATCCTTGCTCTGACCCAGAGCAAGACCCAGAGACAGATGCAGCTGTATGTAATCCATATGCAATCATGATTAATAGTCTCTGGGGTGTGGGTCCATCAACTCCAGGAGAGAACCTTGATGGAAGGCCAGCCACAGCATCTACTGCAGATAGGTACTGGTGTAGTGTACTCACCACACAAAGGTTACAAAGAGAAGGAAAAGTCATGACAGAAAATCAATTGATTATTTTTCTCTGGGCCTTCATATATCAGAATCACTGGTATTTATAGAATAAATTTTAGTTTGGTATTCAAAGATCTCTTTTAAACCTCCTTAACCCAGAAGAAAAAGGAAAAACTCCACGCTTTGCCTGGTCCATGGAGTCTCTCTCTCTGTGTGTGTGTGTGTGTGTGTGTGTGTGTGTGTGTGTGTGTGTGTGAGAGAGAGAAAAAAAATCAAATAACATAAAATTTACTGTCTTAACCATTTTTAAAGTGTACAGTACAGTAGCATTAACTATATGGATATTATTGTATAACAGATCTCTAGAAACTTTTCATCTTGCAAAACTGATGAAGTTTTCCTTTGGCAATTTCCATTTCCATTGGAAATTTCCATCTGTTTTACTAGCTTGTGATCTTGGAGAAGTATTTTAATTTATCCAAAGCTTAGTTCCCTCTACTATAAGTTGGTAGTAATGATGCTCTCCCTGCCCACACCAGAGTGTTACAATGAGGGGGAGTATTTTGAGGGTGATTAATGGCAGTGTGTCTTTGACTGTAATACATTTTATTTAAACATTCACCGTATTTTTTCCATCACACCTCGTATGCCTTCACAACTCTGCTTAGTCCATTGCACCTCCTTCTGACCTTGATAACAACAGCAGCAAATGTTGGTTGAGGCTCTACTATGTGTCAGTCATTGCACTGGGTTCGGTAAGGATGAAAAACGTGAATCATTACTTACCTCAAGTAGCTTATCTCATCTTCTGGGTGAGGCTTGTGAGGGCCTAGAGCACATATAGCAACTTTAAAAACATAACAACTTTAAAAACTCCTTGCTAGTTATTTTGCTACTTAGAGTAAAAATGTAACTTACCCAAACAAATATGAGATTCATTTAGACTGAATTCTGTAGAGAGCACTGCTTATCTGGTTTTGGTCATGCTTGACTGCAGAATCTTATCTCTGAGATTCAGGTAGGAGCAATTCTATTCAAAGCAAACAAATAAACAAAAAAAACAGATTGGCGTATTTAATTCAGGAACTTTTAAGGTGCTAAAAGTTTTGGTAGAATCGCAGTACATTTTCTGTAATTAGAACTGTATGATGTTCTATAGCGGGTTATACCCAAGTGGATATATAGATTTTATTCTCATACCAGTTTTGGAATGGGTGACTGTCCTTCATCAATAACATGGTGTTTGTTATGGGCTAGCCTGGCTTTTCTCCCCTTCTTTTCTGCACTAGGCTGCTTGCTTCATGGCTCTCATTATTACATTCTCTGCATTATTCATTTGCAAAGTTATAAGTGCACTAACAATGGATTTCTACTATAGACACGGCTTTTCAAATATTCTGTAAAATGCTGGCTGTCTGATTTACAGGCATCGTAGAATGACTATGTGCGTCTGCAATTCTCTGTCTTTCACACTTGAACTTGAAGACCATTTCTCTCCTACCTGTGTTCTCTTTGATGAATCAGCATTTTTGTTATTTCTGGAGCAATGGCAGGGGCATTTGAAATCCTGTTTCGGACACTGGTCTTCAGTACATAAAAATGGCTACCATATCAGTTATCTGTGTAGCTGTGTAACAAGCTACTCCCAAATATATTGGCTTAAAATACAAATCATTTATTTAGCTGTTAATTTGGGGGGGTCTGCTTTGGGCTTATCTAGGTGGTTCTTTTGCTGGTCCCAGCTGGATTCATTCATCCATGCCTGGTCAGTTGGTAGTTGGCCTCACTCATATGCCTGGAACTTGGTTATTGGGTGAGACAATGGGTGTGACAAGGCCACTTGCCTATCATTATTTCATAGGCTAGCATAGTTCACATAGTGGTGAAAGGGTTCCAAATATAGCCCAGCACCCAAGCATTTCTCAAGCCTTTGCTTAGGTCACATTCTCTAATATTCCATTGGCCAAAACAAGCCACTTGGCCAACCAATATTCAAGGAGTGGAGAAATATCCCCTAGTTCTTGATGGGAGGATCTGAAATATCTTATTACAAGGGTGTAGATGCAGGAAGGGGAGAAATTTGTGGACATTTACTCTCTAACCAGAGATGCTTTCATTTTTATCACCAAGACATTTCCTGTGTAATATCATTCAGGATTCCCTGGCAGCTATGGCTTCTGGTGTTTACTGTTTCTGCCCAATATCATGTGGATAAGAGAAGCATTTAACAATTTCACTTAATCTATGCTTCTGAAGTGCAGGAGAGCACAAGCTTGGATAGGTATAAAAGATGTCCAGTAGAAATGCTAAACAAGTATAATATAAACCACACACACACGCATGCATGCACACACGCACACAGGGGGGCAGGGAAGGGAGAGAGAGCGAGAGAGAGAGAGAGAGAGAAAGAGAGAGATCAGTGATTTGTGATTCTCAACCAGAGGCAATTTCCCCCCCTTGGAGGACATTTAATAATGTCTGGAAGCATCTTTGATTGTCATAATTGGGAAGGTACTATGGCCAAGGAGACTGATAAACATCTTACAATGCACAGGACAGCCACCCTCACCAAAGAATTATCTATGCCACAGTGTCAGTAGTGCTGAGGTTGAGAAACCCTGCTTTTTATTGAGTTCATGTAGGATGAATTCATATAATGTGAGTTATAGAAGGGCATGAAGATGCAAACTAAAATAAGAAAAGGCAATGGTTATTTCTATCTTCAAATTAGTAAAGGAAGGATGCATGTTCGGGTGAAGTCACATTGCAGATACTACTCAAGAATAATATTTAACTTGAGGAAGGAAATCGGATGCACTTGATTGTTATAATCCATCTTTTTATGGCTCATTCAAGGCGATCATCTCTGCCAAATTAGAATAGATATTAGATGTATTCTGTGGGTACACTGTTGTAAATTATAGCTGTTGGAGTCAAAAGTATTTGTGTGATTAATAATTCTTGCATTTTGGGTAGGACATGTAGGAAAAGTATCTAATGATCAGATCATTTTTTGAAATATGTGTAGAGGTTAATTAAGCACATTCTCTGGGCATTTTCACTTGTTAATGTGAGATTCTGAGCAAATTATTGTACCTTTTGCTAAAATGTAAATAGTACCTATCCTGAAAATGGTTTGGTAAAAATTAAGTGAAACAGGGCTTATAAATATCTTTACCTAGCACAAGGAAAATCCTGAGTAAATGATGGCTGTGATGATAGTGTTTGTGGTAATCTCTCTTCCTTCCAATTAGCAACAAACATTTCTTTTTTGGATTATATTCTTTTTTTGAAATTAATGTTTATTGGTGTGACAATTGTTAATGAAGTTACATAGGATTCAGGTGTACAATTCTGTAATACATCATCTGTATATCACATTGTGTGCTCACCACCCAGAGTCAGCTCTCCTTCCATCACCGTATATTTGATCCCCTATTCTTAATAGCAGGAAATAATCAGTTAAAAAGCACTAAAGTAGTGTCACTGAGCTTTAAAAGTCTGTAGCTCCCACACCTAACAATTTTTTTCCTACAGTCCAGAAATATAGTTAGGTATCATGAACCCTTGGGTTCCAGTTCTCCAGGCCTTGCCTTTGTATAGCACATGGCCTTATTGTGCTAAAATATGAATAATTGATGATATTTGAGTCACATATTTTATTTTGTCTTTAGAATTATTAGAAGAATATAGACAAAAATAAATGTTTATGTGTTCATAGCATTTGTTTCTAATTTTCCACCTGTACCTACAAATTATAAACATTTAGAGGGAAGAAGTGAGGTTTTTCCTTGGCAACATACAATAGATTTTTCTTTCTGAGTTCTTATATGATTTCTATTTTTGTTACCAAGTACTCTCTAATTCTTACTTACATTTTTCATTAAGCTACATGCTATCCTTTCAAATACAGGAAGTCCCCAACTTATGAACGAGTTCCGTTCCGGGAGAACCTTAGTAAGTCGGATTCATTCGTAAGTCCAACAAAGTGAGTCTTATACACCTTTGATGCTTCCTAGCAGTCCCTCCACATCACCACTGCTTTTTCTCTTGCTTCCGGACATCCTGGGCTCTGATTGAGCACTGTACTACTGTACACTATCACACTGCACAGTAAGCACACAACAGCACAACTGTGACAATGTCCGGCAGACACATGAGCTACTTCCATGATTTGTTTGCATCTGCGAATGTTCATAATGCGAGGTCCGTTCATATCTGTGAAAGTTCGCTGCTTGAATGTTCGTAAGTCAGGGACTTACTGTATTCAAAAAGAAAATTTTTTCCAAAGGTTGCTTACATGAAGAATAGTTATTTTATCTATTGGTTGTATAGAAGGGGCTGAACAATCTTTCCTGTAACTCATAGTATGAAATAGTAATGCAGTTTGACCACACATACAGAATGGTACTTTTTAGATATTTTTGTTAGGGTGAGTACAATAATGTATCACCTTGCCTGATTTTTTAAGTATAAAAGTAAAGACAAAAGTTACCTACATTCATACAACAAAATAGAAATATAATATGTGCTTGTTGCTTTCTTATCAACCAGAGGAGACCTGTGAATTACAGAAAACCACATGTGAATACTTCAAAGGAAGTAATCCAAACACATTGTGTGTATGTGTTTTTAAAAGATTTAGTAGCTCCTTTAAAGCTCTAAGTAAAGCTGTTAGTCTGACTAATCATGTACCCCTGAAACCAATTAAATTTTCAGACTAGAGAAATGTTCTTCAAACACTTTTGGAAAAAAAATGAGATTTTTCCTCCTAAAGCCAACACCTTTTAATTAACAAAATACTCAGAGCAAAGATATGGTTTGTAATAGTATATTATACCTACTCTTATTCATGCTACTATTCGGGTGTGCCAAACTCAATTCATTTCAGCTATTTTGAGCTTGACTTTCTCTCTGCTTAGCTATGAAAGGAAAAATACAGTTTTTAGTACAGTTATCTTAATTTTCTAATGAATGCATGAGAAAGATATCATGCTATAATCACCAGTAGTCAGACTATACAGGCGACACACACACACACACACACACACACACACACACATACACATTAACACACACATATAAATATATATATATATATATATATATATATATGATGTTATGTGTGTATCTATTTGGCTTAATCGTATATGTTGTAATACATATGGTTCTGGCATGAACTAATTAAGCAGGAAAGATGCCAGTGTCCACTGCTGGAGGGACATTTAATAGTGTGACACCATAAGGACTAGTTTCCATCATGACCCCATGAAGGAAGAGATAAATTCAACAGACTTGAGACAAATAACCTTGGTCTCCATGGTGGTTAGAGAGGCTGAGATCTAAAGAAGCGTTTCTAGGGACAACTTCTTGTTACCTCAGTGGCTCAAGGCAAGAGGAGGCCATGCAGGCAAGTAGAATAGACTAGACTGTGAGGGCATTGAATGGGACATGGAGAAAAAGATTCCTGCCAGTTGGAGGGGAAGCCATTTCTCATGCTCTTTAGGGAGGAGAACCAGGGGACCCAACCCAGAACACCGTGTCTAAGATTCTGTGTAATACGTAGTTTAGGTATCCTGACTCCTTACCTGATAGGATTATAGCTTGAAAGAACTCTCAGCAAATCCCCTTTCCATCTTCTAATTTATGGAGTTAACAGGAAACTCCCCTGAAACAACTAAATATCCCTTCCTGACCATTAGAGTGAAGATTCTGTTACTCAGTCTGGGCAAAACCACTCAAACTGCCCCTTGACAGATCTGACAAGCCCACACTTTACCTAATGAGGTGATTTGCTTATGTTTCTGGTTATGTCACACAGTGGAAAAAAAGAACCCCATTTTTTTAAAATAAAAGTAAAGGCAACAGAAATCATATGGTCCATAAATCCTAAAATATATTCCAAAACCTTTGCTATCTGTCTCTTTACAAAAAAAGCTAGCCAACCACTAATCTAGAGAAACAGTTAGGTTTGAGATTTGTGGCTCTAAAAACCTTCACGCTGCACCAGTCTGTATTCCTGACAACATGGATGGATCTTGAGATTATTATGCTAAGCGAAATAAGTCAGACAGAAAAAGCCGAGAACTGTATGATTTCACTGATATGTGGGATATAAAACTGAAAACAGCAAAGGAACAAGACAAACAAATGAAGAAACAAACACTCATAGACACAGACAATAGCTTAGTGGTTACCAGAGGGTAAGGGGGAGGGGATGCTAGATGAGGGTAAAGGGGGTCAAATATATGGTGATGGAAGGAGAACTGACTCTGGGTTGTGAACACACAATGTGATATATAGATGATGTATTATAGAATTGTACACCTGAAACCTATGTAACTTTGCTAACCATTGTCACCCCAATAAACTTTAATTTTAAAAAAAACACAGAAAACTAGAGTTGGGATTTGAAGAGAAATGAGATTTTTGTCTTGGGAAAGGAGAGAAGAGAAATATATAGAATATATGTAAGGGCACCAAAGTGTGGAATGGCCCATGCTAATTGGAGCTTGCTGAATAGAGCCTGGGCTATGGGAGGGATGGGAAGAATGGAGGGAGATGAGGCTGGAGGGGGGAGTTTGGTTCAAGAAGCACAGAGCCCTTAGAGCTGGCCGAGTGGCTCAGTTGGTTAAGAGCTCACGCAAGAGTGCAAGCTCCGAGCAACAGCGGTTCGATGCCCGGCCTGAGCTGAGCTGCCGCTGAGCTGCCAACAAGTGGCAGGATGGCTCAGCTAAAAACAAACAAACAAAAAAGCACAGAGCCCAGAATGCCATGCTAATTTAGGCAGTGAGTAGCCAGTAAACATTGAGAAGCAAAAGGAAAATAATAAGAAAAAATAGCACCCAGCATACCTACAAACTGTCAGAGCAATGCTAAGGTGTGACTTACGTAATCAATTCATAAAATACTTCATTCCATGAGATGGTACTGTTTTCTTCATTATACAGGTGAATACTCTGTATAATGAATACTTCATTATACAGGTGAGGCTCAGAAAAGCTCAGTTGGCAAGCATGGTGTAATCCCTTATCTCAAGATGCCTATAATCTTGCCCAAGGTTGTATGTCTAGGAAATGGTAAGGCCAACTGTGAGGAAAGACTATTATAATTGACAGTTTACAAAGGAGTACATGGAGATTCAGACAGGTTGAGTAACCTGTCTAGGGTTACACAGCTAAGAAATGGTAGAGCAAGAATTTAAATTCCACAGTCTGGCCCTAGATAGTCTGTTTTACACTTTCCTTTTTGATTTAATGTTCTCTCTTGCTTTTCCCCCTTGATAGAAAAGTGGGGAACACAGGAGTTGATTGGTTCTATTTTCTCTCTTTAGTATTTCACCTTCCATTGTCTGTCCCAAGCAGTGGCTCTTTCTCCATTATTTGTGGTGGTGGTTTTGAAAATAGCTAAAATGACCTAAACAGCAAGAACCTAGGCATGTTCTGTGTTCTTGTCTTCAAGAAACCATCCTTAGACGTTGTTATCTTGTAGCACTCACCATGGGTAAAAGGCCTTAAAGTTTACTGAAACACTTGCAGTGCATAAACTTTTTCTTTAGTTTCAGTCATTTATCTAGAGGACATCAATTGAGCACTGACTGTATTCCAGGACCTGTGCGAGTTGCAGGGGATAGATAGATCAGTGAGCAAGAGGGACACAATTTCCCCTCCCTTTCCCACCAGTATAGAGATGTTTTCAGATGCTGAGTGCTAAAGGAAAGGAGACCAGCAATCAATGGCCTGACCAGCCCATAAATGAGAGTATCTGCCCCTGACTGTACACAGGTAGCTGCATTGCTCGACCTCTCAACACTCCTCTCAGTATCTTTCAGCTGACTCTGTACTTGCTGATACTTCTTCCTTTTTCCTCACTAGAGAATTTTGTGATCTCATCCCAATATCATTTGTTGATACATTTTAGTCACCTTGATTCACTCTCTGTTTTCCAGTCTCTGGCCCTAGCCTTTCTGTTCAATAGACTTCTTTTTTTTTAATGTGCTTTCCAGAACACAGTTGAAGTCTGATAATTCTCTGCATTCTTATCCTTCACTGTATTGAAATTTGAGATGATGCAATCATTTCCACTTCATTAAATGCTCCTTTTTTGGTCAGAAGTAAGTGTGGAGGAAAAAAATCTCATTCCTGCTGTCTTTTGAGGGTCAAATTTTCAACAAGTAACATTTTTTTAAAAAGCATTTTCCAACACTTTCCAGAACCTTGCAATCCTCCCAAATGAACGTATGTTGCTTTGGTATCTGTTGTGTCTCTATTTTAAGAACAATTTGGTCATATTTTCTAGTTAGCCAGGCATTCTTGGAATTGAGCCCTCTTTTCATCCTCACCCATGCATCGTCTCCAGGGATTCAGGTCCTCTCTTAGAATCTCTTTTAAGATTTCTAGATCTTGTTGGCTCCCATCCTTCTTCCTACTAGACTGTTGGATCACAAGATGCGATTTCTGCTTCAGGTTATTTCATCCTTTCTAGAAATAGACTCAGAGTGGTGAGATAGCTTCAAGAAACAATTTCCTCTTTATCTCCTCAGTATTACTGTCTTTCAGTTATTACTTCTTGGCATTAGTCTTTTAACTCTGACACCTCACATTTCTTTTCACCCTGCCTTGTTCAAAATTATTTCTTTCATCTGTAGGATCCACTTGTTGTCCCTGAGAAGCTTGAGACACAAAAGGCATCCCTTCATTCCTCTCATCATCTTGTCCAACAACAACAACAACAACAAAAAACCTTGAAAGTGCAGAACGCAATGCAACCATGAAAAATAATTATAGCCACCTCAGAATGAAATGCCAACATGGCACATTTTTCTCATGTTCCTAGAACACTTCCCTTGTCATCCATGCCTCTCTGGTCTCCCATTGAGATGTTGTCCTTTGCAACTTGCCCTCCAAAGCTTCCTTTCTGAACTGTTTAGTCAGTCCACTATTTCCTTGCTACTTGTCTACTGGATATATTATGCTCCTGAAACCAATCTTATAAACGAACTGAGGCATTTTCTACCCCTCATCACTGCCCTTTGATAATCCAGCTTTTGCTAGTATTCAGTATTAATTCACACCAGCGAGTTCAGCCCCCTTCAGTAAGTATAGGGCCACAAAGAGACTTTCGCCTGAGTTTCCCCCACATATTTCACATATTTCTACTCCTGATCTCCAGCTTCTCACCATATTTGCGTATCACTGTGTTTCTTATTTACCAGGTGTTTATACAAATTGTAATACCTAACATCATTACCTAAGAGTGTCAGGAACTATGCTAATATTATTGTTGTTATTTTTCTGCCATTGTTCTATGTACATTTCTTGCATTCGCCATTGAATCTATACAACTGCCCCTGTCACATTTACCCTATTTTTATCCCTCCTTTATTGAGGAGAAAAATGAGGTTAAGTAACTTTACCAAGGTCACAGACTTTCTAAGGCAGAGAATAGGATTCTCTCCCAAGTGCTTTTTTACTCAGGACCTTCACATCTTAAATATTACCACAGGCTATCTTATACTACAGTGCTCAACACTTTTAATATTAATTTAATATGTCTTAATGACCTTGAAACAGTTTTTCATAGGCAAGTAGAAAAACTCTGATTTTCCAAAAATAATGTAGCTTGGGTTTTCCTCACTGCTGGCCACTTTATTACCAGTCGGAAAGAAAAGGGGAAAAAAATATGGTAAACTGCTCCCAATAGAAAACACAGAGCAAAGACAAGAACATTTCATTGGCTTTGATTTCCCTAGAGTCCACCTCCAAAGTAATTTACTTCCTATTCAAGGAAATCGTTAAGTCAGAAATAAGATCTTATCCAATCTTTCCTTTTGCTTTTTTTCTTCCTTGAATGGAAAAAGTAAGTAAACATTACTCACCTGACAAGGTCTGAATGCTCTCTTTATTTTTTTTAACCAACTCTATAATCTATATAATTGTTGTTGACAAAGGCTATTTAAATTAAACTAATTGTCCAGCCAGAGGATAAGCAAAATCATTTTGAAAGATTGGGTATTAATGAAATGTGTATTAATAGTCTGAGTCTTTGAATTTTCTATCATGTAATACTATATAAAGTATCCACATTCTTACAAAAAAAAAGTATAATGCCATAAATAATACTTTGGTTCAAATTGTTGCCCTTCAGCTAAGGTTCTTTTATTGTTATTGAAATTGTCTGATTGCTCTGGCTAGGACTTCCAATACTCTGTTGAATAACAGTGGTGACAGGGAGCAACCCTGTCTTGTTCCTGATCTTAGAAGAAAAGCTTTCAGTTTTTCACCATAAGTATGATATTAGCACAATGGAATACTACTCAGCCATAAGAAAAGATGAAATACTGCCATTTGCGGTAACAAGGATGGATTTTGAGATTATTATGCTAAACGAAATAAGGCAGAAAAAGTTGAGAACTATGTGACTTCATTCATATGTGGGATATGAAACTGAAAGCAACGAAGGAACAAGACAAACAAACAAACAAACAAAAACTCATAGACACAAGCAACAGTTTAGGGTTACTAGAGGGTAAGGGGGAGAGAGACAGTAGAAGAAGGAAAAGGGGGTCAAATATATGATGACGGAAGGAGAACTAACTCTGGGTGGTGAACACAATGCAATATATAGATGATGTATTTTAGAAATGTACACTTGAAACCTACATAATTATACTAACCAAGGTCACCCCAATAAATTTAATAAAAATAAATTTAAAAAATGGAATTGTCTTCTTAGCTTGTATTTCTAATTTTTCTTTTTTTGTTGTTTTTGTCCTTTTTGAAAAAAAACATTTAGCTCCTAGTCAGACTGTTACTCTGGTGACACAACCCGTGGTTACCAAGGAAACTGCCATCTCCAAACTAGAAATGCCTTCTTCTTTGCTGTTGGAGGTACCTGCTCTAGCAGATTTCAACCGGGCTTGGACGGAGCTTACCGACTGGCTGTCTCTGCTTGATCGAGTTATAAAATCACAGAGAGTGATGGTGGGTGACCTTGAAGACATCAACGAGATGATCATAAAGCAGAAGGTATGGGCAAAAGAGAAAAGCTGGTAGGGGCTTTTCTTGCAAATGAAGATTTTCCACAAGTCAATTTACTCTCCTAGACCATTCCCCACCAGTTTTTAGGCAGCTTTTCTCTGTCAGCAAACACACTACTCTCTCTACTCTATTCAGCCCAAGTATGATCAAGGAAACAAATTAATGCAATTATCTAAAACAGCCATAAAATAAAAGAGAACAATAATACAAGGGGAAAAACATAAACCTTACAAGTAAAGTGGGCTCAATTAAATTCACTAAACAACTGGTATTTTAAAAATCTATTTAATATCAAAGAAGTAGGTCAATTGAGCTGTTTACATTTAAACTGTTTGTTTTGGCACTCTGCAGTCATAATATATTACAGAATCGAATATAATAATCTGGGAATTGGTTATTCACTCTTCTGAGTTATCCGTGCCAATTTCCCTACTCTGGTGATAAGGATAATTGAAAGTTAGCTATAAATTTAAAAAAAAGAATAGTAACAAAACGTAATATGTTATTAAATATCTTAGATCTTAACATTGGCATTTATGCAATGCCATACTCAAATGAACACATTTTTAATATAAAGATTGCATTTCTTAGCCTCATTTGATTCCATTCTGCAAAATTCTGACATCAGCTAGAAACATAAGCATGCATTTATATAAATGCAGTGTACCTAGCTGGAGCAAATATACTATATATTTTTATATTTGTGAATGAATAAAAAACTAATTTTGAAAGATTTACACAGTATAATTATTTCACTTGTAATGATCTTCAAGGCTTTTGTAAAGAAGTAATAAATTATACTGAAGGTATTTAATTGTTACAGAACTACTTTTTGAAAAAACAAGGAGTAAGCACGCAAATCTCTTTTTAAAATAAATGTCAGCAATTCAGCAGAAATAAAAAAACATTGATAGTAAACAACCTGCATATAAAGTACCCTGAGCTTAGACTCAGAAGACCTGAATTTAATGGGCTTTCTTTGTAATTTGCAAATGACATGATTGTGGTCAAATCATTTTCCGGATCTTGGTTTCCTCTTCTGGGTACAGAGCACACAGATTTCACACTCAACACATAGTGATGGATATATGTGTGTGTGTGTATAAAGATATTTAAATATTACACACACGTGTACGTGTGCACACACACACACACACACACACTTTGTTTTACTATTGCTTTATAACAAGTATTAGTAACCATTTTTTGGAAAAAGCTATTGAGACTCTTAGTCATGATCCTTGTAAGTAATAGAGCAAAGCTTCAAATCTAAGTTTGGTTCTAAAGCCTGTGTTCTTACTGTATACACTGCTACCATTTGGTGATGTAAAATGCATATGCATACATATATTGTATGTAGAGTCTATATCCGGCACCACGCCAAGCTTTTTACACTTGCAGTATGTGGATACATAGAGAAACAAAAGGTATAATCTTTCACAATATCATGCTGAGTTATACCAGTACCTCGAGGGCGATAGTATGTTATAATGGTTAAAGCTTGGACTTTGGAGTTAGACTGTCTGGGTTCAAAGCTTGGCTCCACTTCTACAGCTGTGCAACTTTGGGTAAGTTATTCACCTGGGGTTTTTCTATCTGTACAATGTGGATAATGATACTATCTGCCTTACAGGTTGTAGTGAGGATTAAATTAGGTAGTACATGAAAAAATGCTTCCTACCTCATCTTGTTTACTGCAAGTATTCAGCTAATGTTAGTAATGAATATTAGGTTCTACAATGAGCTCTGTGTGCATCTGCCTACTCGTGGCATTTGTATTGTGCAAACTGTGTGTCATATAATAATAATATACGATAATAAGAGTGCGTTACCATATCTGGACCCCGTTCCGCCATTGACATTACGGCCTCCTATAAAAACTACTAGATAGGAGAATGGGAGACAAAGTCCACACATCCTTAGAAAGGGTTTGTGAGCCTTGCCTTTAAGGAAAGCATTGACCTATTCAGCAGTCTTCAGAGTTCTCCAAATAAATATATCTTTTCTAGAAAGGATGGCTAATTTGATGCCTCTTCAAAGTGATAGTCTTTAAGTCCAAAATTAATTTAGAGAAGTTCAGATGCCATGTCTAGGGTCATAGAAAGCAAGGACTTATAAATGTGGTATAGAGGCGGGGGCGGGGGGACAGGGGCTGTGTATTCCTTTTTTTGCTAAATAGTGGGGGTGTTTTTTCCTGCTTCTTCCACTCATTAAAAATATAAAGATGGGCCGGCCGAGTGGCTCAGTAGGTTAAGAGCTCACTCAAGAGTGTGAGCTCTGAGCAACAGCGGTTCAAGTCCCGGCCCGAGCTGAGCAGCCGCTGAGCTGCCAACAGTTGGCAGGATGGCTCAGCTAAAAAAAATAATAAAAAAATAAAGACATTGCCAGTTCTTGCCTTTTATAGCTGCAGTCACTAAATGTTCAGTAAAATGACCCTAAATCAACATTAAACAAATGTGTGTGTATGTAGAGGGCAACAAGAAAGTAAGGTTAAGTTCAGGGAAGTATTTATTATGATATCAGGAAGTAAATATTTCCTCTATGGAAGATTTTAAATGAAACAGTCCTGACTTTAATAGTTGAAGTTTGAGAAATGAGGTAAAGTCCAAAAGGTCTTGATAAACTGTAAAACACTATCAATACCTATGTATTCATATATTTTTAAAATAAAATTATATTGAGCTACTAAGTGCCTGGGAAATACACAAGATAGGAATGTACAGATTAAAGAAAGTTAAGAAGAAAACCAATAATAGCCACATATCAGTGAAATCATATGGTTCTTGACTTTTTCTATCTGACTTATTTCGCTTAGCATAATAATCTCAAGATTCATCCATGTTGTCACAAATGGCAGCATTTCATCTTTTCTTATGGCAGAATAGTATTCCAATGTGTATATATACCACGTCATTTTTATCCAATCGTCTATCAAAGGACACTTTGGTTGTTTCCATGTCTTAGCCACCGTAAATAAAGCTGCAATGAACATCAGAACACATATATCATTACGGTTAAATATTTTCAGATTTTTGGGGTAGATACCCAAGAGAGGGATTGCTGCGTCATTGGAGAAGGAGGTGGTAGATGAGGGTAAAAGGGATCAAATATATGATGATGAAAGGAGAACTGACTCTGGGTGGCAAACACACAATGTGATATACAGATGATGTATTACAAAATTGTACAGCTGAAACCTATGTAACTACTAATAATTGTCACCCCAATAAACTTTAATTAAAATAAAATAATAGCACTATAATAGAAGTAAATTTCAGGTTAATACCTAGCACATGTTTAGCACTAATGATATGCCAATCACTGTTCTAAGCATGTCTCATGTACTACTTAATGCTCACAATAACACTGTGAGATTGATACTAAAGCACAGTGAGGTTAAATGTGGGCTGCCCAAGGTCAAGTAGTAAAGAGACAGCAATGGGATTGGAACCCAAGCAGCCTGATTCCAGAGTCCCCACCCTTAACCATCATGGTTTTCTGCTCCCTGGGCATGCTTTGGGTGATACTCTAGGGACTTAGTTCAGGGAGAGGGCAGTTAACTAAGCCAAGGAAGAGAACAGATGTCAGGAAAAGCTTCTTGAAAAAAAGGTAAAACTTAAGCCAAGCATTAAAGAACAAGTTGTAATTAACAGGTCAATAAAACGAAAGGAAACAAACTGTACTTTTCACTAAAATGGGAAACAATATGGTGTGTTATAGAAGTTGTACTTTTATTGGCTAAAATTCAGGGTATATGATGAGGAAGAAATTGATGAGGTTGAATAGAGAAGGGTGGGGCTAAAAAATGGGAACCCTTCCTTGCCAGACTAAGGAGTTTTGCTTATGGCCTGCAGGCAGTGGCAACCCTTGAAGGATTTTAAACAAAGAACGAAAATCCTCAAATGTAGTTGAGTTGTATATAAATTAGGGTTCTCTGGAGGCAAGCAACAGAAAACATCCTCTGATTAAGTCAAGCAGAAAGTAAATTTGCTGGGATTAGCATGAAGGCCATGAAAAAGGTTTAAAGAAAGAAAAGAGACCTGAGCATGCCTGCACATCTAGTTAGCAGGAAGTACTCAAGGCTCTTGGTGATATTCTTTTTTTCTCCATCCTATGTAACTATTCAAAATTTAAAGCTCTAGAACAGAAAGTCCAGTTGACCTTGCTTGGGTCACTCACCCATCTCCTCGTGAAAGGAGAGCAGAGAACTTTGATTTAAATCCCACTCCTTCCAAAGCCCCTCATGAGGAAGAGGTAATTTCCCCCAAAGAAACCAGGGTCTTTGAAAATAGAAGAGGGAAAGGATGCTGAGCAGCCAATAAACAATAAACATCCACTGAACTGAAGCAAGGATATGTCGAATAGGGTGAAGGGCAGAGCAAATAAAGGAGATTTGAATGTGGTGATTATCATGAGCTAAGCAATATGTTTATCTATTCCAACTTTGCATCATGGAGACCTGAAATAAAGACCATTTATGTCTCAGGATCCTAAATATAAGGGTTTAACCCTTGCACATACAGTAATTGGTTCTTAATAAATGTAGATTTCTTAAAGGATAATGTGGATGAGATGTGATAAGGAAGCTTCATTTTTAACAGGCATTGGAGTTTGGAAATTATAGCTGCAAAATATCAGAAGTTAGCCAAGATGATGTAACAAAACATTATATAACTCGAGTATTGAATTTATGAGATGCAGGCCAAACCTTAGACATGCAATGATTGAAATATTGTCCCCAGAAAGGGGATAAGGACATGGGATTTGAATAGTTAGATTTTCATAGTTCTTCACCTTGAATTTGAAATCATATTTGATATTTACCTTCTGTTTTCCTTTAACGCAAGTTGTTTGATTAAATTCTAATTTTAGAAAATAAGGGGCTTCTACCATTTTGAAATGAAAATAATTTTTACGAGGTGAATTCCATTTGGCAAAAAAAAATGGAAGTTAAATTACAACTTTAATTTTTTAAAAGATTGTAAAATATAGCCATGTAAAAAAATTAAGCAACCCGACTGCTTAATTTTAGAGAGTAAAAAAATATATACTATTGTAGAGAAATAGAGATGTAAACTATGCTAATTAAGCCTTGAAAAGTAAAACATGCATAAATCTCCAAGTTTATTCTCTAAAATTGTGAATTAATAGCAAAGGATTTGTAATTTATAGTTTAATGTCAGAGAAATCTGATTACAAAATGTGTTCCATATTTTGTCACATGTGTAAGTAAAATTGCTCTGAAACAAAATTGTTTTGACAGTTATTCACAGTTTTCTTTTAATGACTTAATCTATCAAATAAGGGAGAAATATGTCTAGAGTTTTTCTCTGAAAATGCTGATTACATATGACCCTTAGGGAAGGAAGGAGGAAAAGACAGAGGAAGGGGAGGAGGGAAGAAGGAAGGAAAGAAAGAAGGGAGGGAGGGAGGGAGGGAGGAAAGAAAGTTAGAGAGGAAAAAAGAGAGGGAGGAAAGGAGAAATGAAAGAAGGACTGGAAGGTGGGAGGGAGAGAGAGGTTGGGGAGATAGGGAGGCAGCTGGCAAATCTGAGATGTTTGTGGCAGTGGAGAACTGTGTTGCTATCAACACATCATAGGGTGGCCATATGATATCATTATTTTTATACTACTGGTGTCTGATTGCCCATGCTAAATAAATTATAGTCTTTTTTCAAGTCATTTTTTGTCCAGGTGTTCAGGGTAATTCACCACTAAATCTGAACCACAGGCCCTTGTATTGAATAAAGAATTGAATTGGCAAAGGAGTTTATCCTCTACTAAGACCTCCAGGTGGGGCTTGAGACAAATTAGCCATTCTGGACAAGATGATAATAGCATTGTTCAAGATTCATTTTTAACTACACATTACACCGCTACCTGGGAGATTTCATTATCCAAAGATTGAATAAGCAATTTTAGTGGGTACAGTGTATATTTAAATGGGAAATAATTACTTGGATGTGTTTATTTTTATTATTATTATTAAGGTGAAAGTCTTCAATAAAAATTATATGATTATTTTTTTAAACTCGAGCCATATCAACACCAAGAACAATTGAATGGCTCCAGAATCATTCTGATTATAACTTTTGTTGGATTAATTCAACCACAATCGGATGACAAAAAGACTTGTCTCGCATGAACCTAGAAGGATTGGTGGAACATTGTGTGGAAAACATGACACTGGTTGTTTAACTAAAAACAATTGATAAAGTATGTTCATTGATATTACTTTATTGTCATGAGCATAGCAGAAAAGTGAGTATCACAAATAGCTTCCTTCATTCAACAAATGAAAAAAGTTCCAGACATTATAATTAATCAGTGTAAGGTCATTCAGTAAATGTAAGTATCCTAATGTAAATCCAGACTTCTTGGGAATAGATAATGATTACTTTTTTTTTCTATGACCAACCCCTCCTATTTCTCCACATATTGCTTAGATCATGATAATCACCACCTTCAACTCTCCTCATTTCTCCACCAAAATTATAACAAAACCAACTAAATGGTTTATTTCCCTGGGTATCCAGCGGATTTCACAAGTTGGATGACAATCATTTTAGGGTGACGAGATTGATTATTTTGATTTTTCTTTTCTTTGATCAAATAGCCATCCAGCCCTTATAATCTCACCTGTTCGTTGTTCATAACCTTGTTTAAGAAACACCATACCAGAGTGTGCCATCTTTCCATATATACGTGTGTGTTGCATTCTACAAAGAATAATGTTGTTGTCTGTTTGGCTGAAGATATTTGCAGATTTTTGCACTGCAATTATCTTGTACCAAGCATACATGTCTCCTGTAGAAAGTTCATAACTGTGGATTACTGCTCCACTTGCATACAATTTCCTTTCCTTGCCTAATGAGCCAAGTTCACTATCACCTTCACTGAAGGATGTAAAGATACGTCAGTGTCGGTAATGTGACTTATACTCTGTGGTCATGATGAAATAAACTCCCTTTACATATAAAGGTCATAGAGTTGCAAACACACACACAAAAAAAAATTCATTTTCTAAGTCTCATAATAACATTTTTATGGAAAATGATACTACACACTTTTTTTGCTTAAAGATAAACATAAGCTTTACCAGACCACGTATTTCAAAGTCTATGAAAGGAAACGCACATCTTATTATATTTCAATTCAATTCACTGTAAAATTTTCTGTCAAAACCTTATCAAGTAAAACTGAACCATGGTATTTACATGAATTCTGATAAAATGTCAGTATACTGTGTTTTCAGTGAAATATCGGTGGGATCCTGATAAGGAAGTTTATGTCTGTCATTGTTTTTAAATAGTGAATTCTATTTACAGATTTCCTTGCTTGAGTCTAGATATGGGTTCGTTTATATGAAATGACTTTTGTTATTTTAATAAAAATACCTATAATCTGGGATCTTCTCTAGCTCTTTTATAAGAAAGCAATATAAGTAATTCAATGTCTTTTAATCTTTTTTGAAAGCTATATAATGTTATCCCCTCAATATTATTACTGCTTTTGGAATTTTATATTTTGCAATAATTTTGGGTCCTTGAAATCTATAACTGAAATTACAGTGTGTTTTCATGTAAGTTCTTATTATTGCTCTGTTAGGGTAATGTTAAGTAATGTCAGATGCATGGTTCTTTGTTCCTTCATTCTTTAGTTCCACAAATTGTCTTTGAAAACCCATGTTACATAACACACTAAAGGCAGGTAAGGGACTATTAGGAAATGACAGAAAGAAGTAGTAGAGTAAAAGTTTGGATTTAAATTTGATTTCCCATGTATGTTAGCAAATTACTGAGAATGAGCTAAAGTGATAATCACACATCACTATTAGTAAGTGTTTTTGTACATGTATCCACACTTTTCTGTATATGAGTACTTAGGTTAAAGTGATAAATATATGTATACATATTATTAACATACATATAAAGTAGATATTTTAAAGTCTACAATGATAATAAATACTACTAATGTGTTTCTTTTCCTCCCTCAAATGCCTGCTTTGGAGAACCCTGAGTTACAGTGTCATGCAGATTCATTAGAAATATAATGACTACCTTTTAAGGGCTTTGGTGTAAGACTAACTTTTGATTCACCTGTTACTTATTGAACACTTGCTGGTGAAATAAATCAGTATTATCTGCTCTTGGGGATTAAAAATAGGAACACTATATACTCTAATTTTAGAGCGCATCTTCTGTGAGGGAAGCATAAAAGGCAAAGTGTAGTAATTGACACAAGAAAAAAATGATAAGGTGGTTTCAGTCATATACATATTATAATGAATTAATCAATAATTTATTTTCTTCCTTTTTATATGTACCTGCCTCCCTCATATAGAAGAAGATTAAACTAGACTTCTCTTTCCAGATGTTTTGTTAATTTTTACTCGATTACCTAAAGGTGAATGTTTATTTGTGTTTGATATGCTCTAATGTTTTTAATTTTCATAAACTAAGCTAGTTGATCAGCAAATTGCCAAGGTGATCATAACTGCATTGCCTTCAAGAGAGAAGCAGTAAGATTTGACCGTGTTCTTGTGATCTTTTATGAATTCACTAAAAATAATACTAGGGTCCCTAGAGTGATCTGAGCCAATTCTTTATCTGATTTATAAAAATAACTTTGAATATAAGTTTAATAATTCATAAATCCTTCCAGATTCCCTTAACTTTATGTGTTGTGTCCTGTGTAAATAAGGAGCATCATAGTCAAGAATTATGTATTTCCTTCAACTTATTCAAGGAAAGAATATCTTCTTTATTATTTATCTTAAAAATAGAAATGCCTTGATTTACCTGACATTGTTTTTCTTCGATTATGGAAGCAGAATAAACTTCATAATGATGGATGTTACCCTCCCCACAAACTGATTTAATCTATGTTTAGCTCCAGGATTATTTTTAAACCTTCCAACTAGAAATAAGAAAAACTACAGCCACCGGGAAGGTTTGGGGCAAAAGTAAATCTCTACTTTAAAAAGTGGAGAGAAGAGAATAATTTATACTTAACTCCTTCCTGCTTTTTCTCCCTAAAACACAAAGAACTAGATTGTGGTGAGAGGAAAAATAATCTGTAGCAACTCCGTTAAAGCTAGGCTTTTCTGTCGTGTCATATTATGTGAAAATCATAAAAAGCTGCCTCAGATAGGACCATAAATGCCCTATGAGACATTTGACGTAAAAATCAAAGTGCCTCTTTACCACACTTACCCAAGTTCTATTTTATTTTTTTTAAGTTATATAATAAGTAGTAGGCACTAGAAGAGGACAGTTATCAAGGGCAGATAATAGCAGTTAGAAATAATGCAAGCAGGCAAGGAGCTATATAGAATGAGATTTTACAGTGAAACTGTTCTCTAAATCAAAATGAGAATTTTCTGAATTAGGAAACTTTTTTGATGAGAACCATGCGAGCATTTCAAGGTGTAAGTTCTAAGCAAATCCAATTATGAAGTAACCACACCAGTGACTTAAGGTCCCTTCACATGTCTTAAAGTTGATTATAATGATGAGAAATGTAGAGTTGACTGGTTTGTCGGAACATTGAAGCCTTTGAGATCTATCTCTGCCTTCTCTGTGAAATTTGTTTTGATAACTCCAATCTGTATTGGTCTTCTTAATAATTCATTGCAAAAATTATTTTGTCCATTAACTATATATTTGCTTGTAAAGCTGTTTCTATTGTCTTGATCCTGTCTTTTAAAACATTTATTGTCATTTCACTTTTTACATTCTAGCCTTTGGAATGAATTTAAATTTCCTTAATGGTAGGCATAGTATTCTATTTCCTGTAGCAGCCAAGGACATACTAGGTGTTTTGTAAATATTGTGGATTTACTTTAATCTTCATGGATGACTAGTTTACTTAGCATTTGGAATGTAACAATCTGTTATAGAGCCATATGCATATTTATGTTTATTTTTACGCATAAATGCAGCATGATTTATGTCTGTTTTTGTCAGTGATGAATGAAAGGCTCCTGGGAATTAAATTTACCACATCAAGCAAAAGCAATTATAATTTTAGACTCTGAGAATTTTAGAAATTAAAGTTGCTTTTTTTTCAGATTAATACTGTTAGGATTGTGTTTGACTACATGTGACAAAACCCTCACTACAATAGCTTATCCAGATAGAAGTGAATTTTTCTCACGTAGCCAGACCTCCAGAATTATGTGTTCCAGGAAAGGTCCAGCAGCCACAGAATCATGTGTCCCAGTCCTTCTTTAGCCATCCCCAGACATCCTCAGCATGTGGCTTTCATACTTTCCTGTGGTCTCAAGATGTCTACACTGCCTCTAAGCATCACATCTGTGTTTTAGAATGGAAAAGGAGGAAACAAGGAGAGGAAATGCATGTGCCAGGAGTGTCAGCTCCTATTTATAAAGAAAACAATGCCTTTTTTGGCATCCCCACATGGAACAGGTCTTCTTAGTGACGAGAAATGCATCACTTGACCACTCCTGATTTCAAGGGACCCTGGGATGTTAGAGTATTTTAAAGGCGTAGCTATGTTTATTTATAATTCAGAGTAAAACTGGTGACCTAATCTTAAAAGCTTGCTGCTCTGAATAAAATTTGTGTTATTTTAGTTAAGAAGGAAAGGATAGATATTGTGTAGGCAACTGGCTTTGCCTCCTAATAAGATACTCTTTTATTTGTTTATTTATTTGTTTGTTTTTTATATTAGTTTCAGGTGTACAAAGCAACATGATAGTTAGACATTTACACCCCTCACAAAGTGATAACCCCCCACCCAAGTCTACTACCCCTCTGACATCATATATAGCTGTTACAATACCATTGACTCTATTCCTTATGCTGTACTGCACATCCCGTGACTATATAAATATATATTTAATTATAGTTGGTATTCAATATGACTCCCTCTCTTCTTCTGGTATTCCTATGATGCAAATGTTGTTGCGCTTGATGTTGTCCCGCAGGTCTGTTGAACTATTTTTATTGTTTTTTATTGTTTTTTTCTTTTTGTTGTTCCGATTGGGTGAGTTCTACTACCTTGTCTTCTAAATCACTAATTCGATCCTCTGCTTCATCTAATCAGCTGGTCATTCCTTCTATCACTTCAGTTACTGTAGTCTTTATTTCTGACTGGTTATTTCTCATGGTTTCTGCATCCTTCTTTATGCTTGCTATCTCTTTGTTGAACTTCTCACTAAGTTCCTTAAGCATTCTTATCAGTGTTTTAAACTCTGAATCTGGGAAGTTGACTGCCTTTGTTTAATTTAGTTCCATTTCTGGAAGTTGCTGCTTTTATTTGGAATGTGTTTCTTTGTTTCCTCATTCTGGCTGCCTCTCTGTCTTTGCTTCTATGTATTAAGTAGATCACCTATGTTTCTCAGTGTTTGCTGGGTGGCCTTATGTAGTATGTATCCTTTGTGGTCAAATGCTCAGTCTCCCTAATCTCCTGTGCGTGTGTTCCAGGAGTGTCCCTTGTGCTGAGAGTGTTCTCCTGTTGTAGTTGAGCCTTGGTGGCTTTTGGCACGTCAGTAGGTGGGATTGAGTCCCAGGCTGACTAGCTATAAGGATTGGCAATGTCCACAGTGTATGAGCTGCTGTGTGAGGGCTTGACCCCTCAGCAGAGGTTTCACCCTTGTAGGCTCTTGTGCCTGTTGAGAACCCCCTTTGGGTGTGCTACCTGTGGGTCAAACCAAGTAGTGCTCTGCTGTGGTCTGAAGCTGGCCACAGGTGTGTTGTTTCTGGTGTTTCTTGGGCAGGGCTTCCATGCAGGGCAGTTTCAGCCCTGCCTGTTACCTGCCCGTGGCTACCTGGTAGGTGCCTAAAGCTGTATGTGGATGGCTGCTGCCCGTGCTGGACCTGGAGGCATGTGGGGGTGGCTTCTCTGTGAAATGAGACTGGCTGCCACCTATATTAGGCCTGAGGCAGCTTAGCAAAAGGCCCAGGGCCTCAAGGCCTGTTGTCACCTGTCAGCTGCCTGTAAGTCCCAGCTGTTGAAAGAGGCTGGTTGACCTGATGTTGAGGGGGCCCTCAGCGATGCAGCACTAGCTGGGTGGGGTGGAGTTCAAGTGAGTCATGAAACGTGACCGGTAGAGAAGTGACTGGTGGTTTTTGCAACGCTAATGCGGATTCAGATCTTACGCCTGTATCTTACGACCACCTTGTATCACTCCCCGAGGGCACTGCAGCCAGCCTCCACTGTAGGCTTGCAAATTCCCGAGAGCTGCTCCTGAGTGGCTGCGGTGCAGGTTTGGGTCACTGTTCACCACCAAAATCTTCCCAGGGTGCTGCGGACTGTCTGCTCACAGCTGTAAAAAACCTCCTCTGTGGTTTGTGGGGGTGGGGCCAGTCACCCAGGTGCCCAGAGTGCCCCTGGCAATGCATCTCTAGGTGGGCAGGGCAGGGTTACAGGAGGCTACGGGATGTGGTCAGTGATTTCTACAAACTCAGCATAGTTTCGGCACACGGGCCAGTACTGGGCCCTTGACCAGCAGTCTCGACGTGGCTTCTTGTTTAAATCCTTAGTTTTAGTGGTTCTGCTCAGCTACTGTTCAGATGAATCCCAAGGTTGACTGTTCTATAATTTATTTGTCATTTTGGTGTGATCCTGGGAGCCGGTGGGTACAGTGCTCACCTAATCCACCATCTTGGATCACCTCTTCAGGATACTCTTAACTAATGCATATTTTCTCCTCTAGGCTTAAGTAGGTTTTAATTAGCTAAAAATGATGTGATTGTATTCCTGTCTTCTTAGTTTTCTCATTACAGAAGTGATACGGAGGTGTGAATGTAAAAAAATAACCCTAGTATTAAATGTGTAGTAGTAGTAGACATTGGTTGATTTACTTTACAATCATACCATACAAAAGTCACTGAAACGATATAAATGAAGTGTGAAATTGAAATACAGTGTGTTTATATTTCTTCTCCTTGTGTCAAGGAATAACTTCCTAATTAAACACATGCATTGTCTATGATTCTCTAAATCTGCACTGTGCAATACAATAGCCACTAGCCACATGGGGCTATTTAAATTTAAACCAATTAAAATTTAAAAATCAGTTCATCAGTACCACTAGGCACAATTCAAATGTTCAGTAGCCACATGTGACTAGTGACTACTGTATTGGACAACACAGGAATAGAACACTTCCATCACTGCAGAAATCACTACTGGAGAGAGCTGTTCTAGATAGCTGTAACACGTATGTCCTCCGTCTAAATTTATTTTAGATATCACAGAAATAAAATTATATTATTCATTTCTGTCTTTTTGCCTCTGAATATTTTTTAAATGGGGGCAAGAGAAAGCAGTCACTTCCAGAGTAGCTTAAATAGCCTGACAAATTCTGAAGAGGTCATTAGGATCAATATGCATAGTATTAGGTCATCAGCTTTCATACTCTGGCTTATTAAGACTCAAACACACCCATGGAACTCAAGGAAAAGTATTGGGTCGTCGGGAAAGTCATGACGCATTTTTGAATTGAGAAACAAAAAAATTCGTCATGACTTTCCCAACGACCCAATAGAAGCAATTAAAAGATTACAAGTTCTAGCATGATGATCAAACAGGAAAATAGGCAATATGGCCCATTTAATATAAAACTTTTTAAAGGATCAAGTTTTTCTTCCTTGTCCATGTGGCCCTTTTCATAACACCTTTGAACTCCTTGACATGGTCTTCTCACGCTTTCACCACAAGCCCATGTTTACTTGGCCACCCATGTGCTCTTTTTGTAGTGCTGTCCCAAGGCCCAGGTTTCTAGATTTTTCCTTCTTCCTCCTAACATGCTTCAACAAGAACAGCCACTCTTGCCTCTCACGATCTCAGTTGTCTATTTTATGCTGGTGAAAAAAAGAAAACAGAAAATGATGAATGTTAAGATTTTGACTAGGAAATAATACTATTGTTCCTAGGTGGTAGACCATCTCAACATCCCCCTCCCCCCGCCCCACTACTCTGCAGAACACTCCAGCCATCAGATGTGAATAGATGTTCCTCAGAAAAAAGTCAAATAAGCTGAGACATATGTGTGCATGAACTTTGCCTATCATAGATATCCATAGCCAAGTACCTGAAAAGTCCTGCAGGACTATTTATTGCACATCGTTCAGCTCATCATTTCCCCCCTGTTTCTCCATGGAAATCGTTTGTGTAAAACATCTTGAGGAGCATAGTTTAGAGAATGTTACCTTATCTGAGTCGAATGTGTGTGTCTCTGTGAGTTGCTTGACTTCTTTACATAGTTTGATTTTAGCACATTTATCTGTGAGAAATCTTTGTTCTTAGTATGTCTGTAATTTCCGAAGTTGTTACTAGGATAGCATTTGTGCTGCTCATTATGATATACGTACCAGAGACCAAATAGTTGGCCTCCTTTGGAATGAATACCTAAGGGAAAGAATTTAACACAGCATTCTATAAAATCAGTGTTGTCTATAAAAATATGTATATTACATATAATAATTTATATTGAAAATATTCCATGAATATATACTTGGAAGTTTAAAGTGAAACACACAATATAAGACCACATTTAAAGGCATTAAAATGCCGGTATATAGTTCAATGTTTTCCTATATGAAGTCTAGAAGATGAAAATCATGCACTTTTCACATTTTTGAAGTGGAAAGTTTTGCCTCTTCCTTTGAGTGTTCAGTTACAGAGATACTCAGTGGGAATATACAATAGCATAAGAAAAACCATAAATTATATTTATATTTATTTTTCTTATTCTTTTAAAGTTAACATTTTGTTGTCTAAAATACATAATATATTAATATAGTAGCACATGTATAAAATTTTGAATGAATATGGATTGATATGTGGGCCAATTTTTTTTTTAAGATTTTTATTGGGGAATTGAGGAATGGAAACAGCACTGGGGAATTGGGGGAAGGGGAACAGACAAGTTGCTGTCATTTTTGTTCTTCAGTCTAGTTGTGGAAAACGTTGCTTCACTGGCCCAAGTTGGCACCATCATTGCGCTCTTCTCTGGCGAGGCAGATCAGTCGCCGGCTTCTGGACGGCTGCTCACGGCGGCTGCTGGCCGCTCACGATGGCTGCTTGCTACACACGGTAGCCCATGGCAACCCACTGCCACAGGGACTGCAGCCTATGCCGTCGCCGGCGACTCACGGCAACCCAGGTCCAGGTTGAACTGTCGTTCAGCAACTTAGCTGTAAAGGGCAGTGTCACTGGCCCTCATATGTGGGATCCGAACCTGGGCCCTCTGGCATCCCAGGCCAGCTCATAACCAATGCGCCACTCGGCCAGCCCCAATTTTTCTTTTTAATAGTAGGTATGTGCAGTCAAAAGGGTTTGGAGACTACTGTTCATCAGTGTGTCACATGTCAGCTGTCCCCTGGGCCTATCATTAGATACCTTTGGTACTTCTGATTATAGTACTAATTGCACCCTCAGAAGAACCCATCATGATATGAAAGATCTTACATAGACTTAGTTCACATATAAGTGTCTCTCTCATTTATTTTCTTTAACTCCTCTTTACTGAACAGAAAACTACTTTTTCAATATTAAGCAGAGAGATTGCAATCAGAGATGTTCTCCAAGCCTTCACCTCTTTAAATAGATGTTTTTATAACCAGGAAGCATGTTCTACCTTATCTTCCTTTGCTTACCCTTAAAGTTTAAGTTTAAACTTTTGGATTAAACTTCTTATACAATATTTAAGGCATATAAAATGTGTCAGATCTATTCCCTTACATTGGAAGATTCTTCATATAACTTAGTGGTTGTGATTTTAAGCATTTTGTAAGGTGGGGTAGGGGAGGAGCAGATTTTTTTTTATCATTTTGTCTTTTTTGTTCTCCCAGTGCATACCTGCTTATTTCAAATAACTTCTAATTATGTGGCAACTCGTTGTATGTGGTCATGATACATACTGGGGTTTTTCCACCTCCCATTGCTTTTAATTTTTGTGTTTTAAGGTATAATCTCAATGCTAAAGCCCTGTATTGTTTCCCGTTTTTTCCCTTCAGTTTTATTTATATTTTGAAATGAGGATCATGTGTCCTACAATTCTTCAAGGAATAGAATATATATATATACCTGATCTGCAAATTTTCTAAATCCGAGGTGTGATTGTTTTTACCATCATTAGAAACTATGCAAATGCCAATTATAGCTTCCCTATTAGAAAAGCAATCCCTTCCCCCCAAATATTATTACTACCAAATCATACCATCACATTCTTAAACTGTACCTTTAAGAATGAATTTATTTGGTTTCAAGCACTGAATCTAAATTATTCTTCATTGACATGAAAATATAGTAGAATAATTCTTTATAACCTTACAGATAAAATCCAGTTGAATTATTTCTCAACTCCAAAATCATAGGAAATGTCATATGTATTTTTTTTAATAAAGTGAAATTTGGCTCAGGGCCTTTCTTCTAAAGTAGTCAGGGACTCCAGGGTCTTGGTAACTTTTCAGGGTTTCCCCTTCTCTTCAGTGTGCCTCAGGAGCCTTTGAGAGGCTTATGGGTATGCAGAAAAGAAATCTCCCAGTAGATATAACAGTTCTGCCTTTTCTTCTTACATAGGAGTCTTGGTCATTCAAGATCATTTTCTACAATTCAAGGTTCTCCAATATAAAGCGCTTTTAACACATTTGGCGGGGGGCAAGGAAATCCAGATTTCAGGGACACAGCCATGCCTATCATCCAAAAGTGGAAAAAGGAAATACAGTAAAACCTTGGATTGCGAGTAATGTGGTTTGCCAGTGTTCTGCAAGACAAGGAAATATTTTGCTAAGACATTGTAACGTGGTAAACGAGCAATGTCTTGCAATACGAGTAGTTTGTTTCCAGAACAAATTATGCTTGCAAACCAAGGTGTTACTGTATATCTGCTATTCATTTTAAACACAAAACATGGTTACTTTCTCAAATAGGTTATCGTGCAGCCTGGTTCATCAATTCTTAGCAGGTTGCTGGCTAAGAGATTCTGAAAGAATGCAACAAAGGGAAGCTAGGATCCTATGGAGGATGAGGTCTATGCTAGTTCCTGCTGTCTGCGAGGTTGTCATAGTTAGGTGACAGTATAAGGGCATGTGCCTGTCACACTGAGCTTACAAAGGGGAATAATGGGGCTGATTTTAAAAATCAGCTTATGGTCCATTACATGATTTATTGCCTAAATAATAATATATTTAAGAATAGAAATGAGTACCATTATTAATAATGCCAGACAACAAGAGTTAAGTAAGATTGTCCATGATAAACTGGATATATAGTCACCTTATTTATAGATAAACAGAGAAAATTAAATAAGTATCAACACTTTGCAAACTGAATTATGAGAGATATGGATTCTTTCTTGGAAATCTTTCCTGAAGCTGATATTTTTTATAATGTGAGAAAAACAAAAAGTAAACAGACAATTTGAGGTATGATAAAATACATTGTATGTGTGGGTAAAAACAGGATATTCCTTTAGATTAAAGCTGATCATAAATGAGAATATCTTCAATTGCAACTAAAAAGAAATCTAATTCAAATTAGCTTAAGTAAGAAAGAGAATTCATCTACTTATGTATCATAAAGATTGTGTGGGCTTCAGGCATGGCATGCTCAAGGTTCCAGCTTCATTGCTCAGTTTTGTCCTTAAACATTATCATAGCAGTTACAGGATACGTTTTTGCCTACCAAACTATATTTTAAAAAGGAAAGAAAAGTTTCCTTTCTTGACCCTCAAATGAAAGTTCTGAGCTTCTCTCTGATTGGACTAGCTTAAGTCCTAAACCCACACCTGAACCAATCATTGTGACAAGGAAGATAGGACTTCCCACCCTCATTCCTTGGTTGCTACAGAATGAGATACTGTGCAAGTTACCCAAATACCTACTCTAGTCACTACTCCATGTTAAAGGGAGCTGACAGTGGCTCATGAAAGGTTTCCCAGAGGAGTCAGTATTTCAACCAAACATAATTCCTTTGTAACCAGACTAACAGTCTTATAACAATGGTACATTTTTGTTTAATTGTATTTTCCTAAATCATGGTAGTGTCATATAAGTAATTGTACAATTTAAATGCTGGAAAGAGAAAGAGGACACAGAATGCCATCTCTTTTGTCATTTCAAAAGGAATAGAAATGAACATACATATTCATTTTCTTTCATTACACATCAAGAGAAATATATTACATAAACATATATAAACAAGGATTTCCAACACTGATAAACAGTAAACATTTTGTCATTACATTATTTTATTCCTTCTTCTTTTCCTATTTTTCTTTGTCAATTCTTAGATGACATCTCCAAATATCAGCTTTTGTCCATAACAAAAATTGAGTATCATAGTAATGAGCACTATTGTTATAATTCGGACACTCCACCCTCCCGTCAAATATAGAGGAACTTTAATGTTATGTGAACATTCTTCCTGCTTTTTCTCATATTTGTAGACATAGCATGAGCTTTTGTGGAGTCGGGTATCTAAAATGTTGTCTGTGTGTTATTGGAAAGCTCCACAACTTCTACGATCCTGTTTGCACATCTGTAAAACTGGGATAGAAAACTCCATGTCACATTGTAGTTATCAGGATTGAAGGCACATTTTAAGATCTTTGTAAATAGATATCTACTCTGCAGTTGAATTGGTTCTACCTCTGTGTTCTTCTCACATCTTCAATTTGTTCTAATAGAACAGTGGTCTTTTACACCATTCATCACAGTAAACAATGTTGCTCTTTAAAACAAATATTAATTTTATAATAGATGATTGAATCAGTTTGCATGGAGGTTCCTCTTTCTAATCATGGCAGTTATCCTTGGGGGAAAATGATAGACGCTTGAAAAACCAATTAATTATGATGGCTATTTTCACAGCATAAATAAATCAAACCTTCAAACCTGCAATGGAATCGAAAGGTCAAAGGTAGTGTTTCCAAGCCCCTTGCCGTTTGACGCTACAAACTTTTTTTCAAAAGAGAGAGAAAAGCTTGTTTCACTCTAATTGTTTTCCAGGTGCTTCAGAAAATGTGTAGTTTCCTAATGGATGAGATTTCTTTTTACTTGGATTAGAAGGAAACTCTTGGAGTCTAATGGAAAGGGCACACAGGTGAAAGATGAGATGGTTTTGAAAAACTCAATGACTACCTAGAGACAGGTGCGTCTGAGTCCAGAGAGATATGTAGGGATCCCGCTCTACTTCCATTCTTCCAAATCATTCTTACCTTCGATCCCCAAGTAGTAGATGAAGGAGAAATGAGAAGAAAATGCGTGTGGTATTATACGAAAGTTTGTCCCTATGCCATGGAGACCTTTAGAACTAGAGTGTTATAGAAATCAGTGCCAAATGCCTGGGGTTTATTTACTTAAAACTAATGTCACAGCTGGGGTTCCTGGGGAACAGGCCCTGAGATACAGATGAGCGTGCAGTATGTTCATCTGGCAGTGGTTTGGGGTCAACGGGAGGGGACAAAAGAAGCTGGGTTGTGCTGCAGACTCACTAGAGGCCTCCTCTGACCATCCAGGGAGCTCTGAAGCTGAAGTTACATTCAGAATTGTTCACGATTTGGGGAAAGAGGACCCGACTTTTATGACTCTATATGCAGTCACTCATTGAACGTGGGCTTCTCAGGGAAGGAGACATAAACTTGGACAAGATGATGCTCTTCAGCCAAGGCCATTCCTTTAAGGGGGCTGACAGCTGAAGGCTGTCTACCAGAAGCACTCCTAGAAGCTGAGGAAGTCCCTCATTTTTGAAAGGCAATCCGAGTAGCATATCACAGCTGCTGGCTACAGATAAGTTCATTATTTCAAATAGGGGCTAGGTGGAAAAAAATTAAATGTCCAAAATTGAATAGATTGCTCAAATAAATTGTGATTGTATTACAAATCGAGATGTGTTGCATGCGATTGTTTGGTTGCAGCTTTTATCACATACCCCAATATTCATATATTATTTTGTAGAAACACATACCCTATATATTTCTGTGAATATATAATACCTATATAGAATGCTATCAAAGGAGATCTATATGTAACAAAAACTTAGCATGGTAAGTAAGAATTAGATGCTCTCCCAAACCCTTGCTCTCTGGTGTTAAGATGGCCAAATTGCTTTTGATAAATTCCTTTTGACCAAAAATGTTAGGCTAAATAATATGCTACTGTAAAATTCTGGGGGCTTCTACTTATTATTTATAATGCCCTGGTATATAGGTACCAGGCAGTACTCTACTATACACATCATATTTAATATTTCTAATCCTCTCTAGTGTAAACTAACTGGTATTACACTGTTTTGTACAGGAGGAGTCTCAGACATGTTATTTGCCCAAAGCAGTACCATTGCTAAATACCCAGATACCAGCCCAGGTTTATTGGCAAGAAACTATGTATGTGTATGTGCGTGTGTGTATGTATACACACACACATAAATACATACACACATATGTAGTCACATATACAAATTACATGTATCATATAAATACATATTTAAATTGCAGCTTAATCAACTGCATGGATAATTAGTCCTTAGGGTGTTATCTAGGGAATAAAAAGAGTGGAGATGAAAATGTGTTTGCTTAAGAAAGATGATCTATTAAAATAGGCTCTCTTACCATCTTCAACCATTCTGTGAAAAAATATACCCAGGGAGGCAATAATAGGAAATCTAAATCTTGAGCAGGAAGGCAATGGAGAACTTGTCAGAGAGCCAAGATCAAAATGTCAGACATGAATATTTTTGCAGCCCAGAGAGACCCCCGTAGAGACCTGTGGAAATGGCCTCACCACGGTCCTATTTCTGAGCCCCAGGTCTGCATTCCTGGAAACTAATTTCTTGTGCTCAGCAACGACCAAGCTCATGCTCATTCTCTTTCCCCTCCCTCCTCTCTCTCATGCACACACAGGCTCAGCTTGCATGCATGCACGCTGGCACGCGCGCGCACATATACACACACACACACACACACACACACACACACCCCTCATATAAATACCAGTCTGTTGTTTTCTTAGCTAAACTGCTAGGGCTGATTATTATTTGAACTGTGGGAGGAAAAAGTAATAATATGAGGGAGTACCTAAAGATGAAATGCAAGGCAAGATTGTGAAATTATTCAAGTGATAGAAATACTGCACAGAGGGCCGGCCGAGTGGCGCGTTGGTTAAGAGCTGGCTTGGGACGGCAGAGTACCCTGGTTCAGATCCCACATATGAGGGCCAGTGACACTGCCCTCTACAGCTGAGATGCTGAACAACAGCTCAACCTGGAGCTGGGCTGTCATGAGTCGCCAGCGATAGCGTAGGCTGCAGCCCCTGCTGCTGTAGTGGGTTGCCATGGGCTACCGTGTGTAGCCAGCAGCCAGTGTGAGCGGCCAGCAGCCGCAATGAGCCACCGTCCAGAAGCCGGCGACTGATCTGCCTCACCCGGAAAGAGCGCAATGATGGTGCCAACTTGGGCTAGTGAAGCAACGTCCTCCACAACTAGACTGAAAAACAAAAGGACAGCAACTTGTCTGTTCCCCTTCCCCCAATTCCCCAATACAAATCTTTTAAAAAAATACTGCACAGAGATGGATCGAAATCTTTTTTTTTTTTTTTTAAGACTTTTATTGGGTAATTGGGGGGATGGGAACAGTGCTGTCGTTTTGTTCTTCAGTCTAGTTGTGGAGGACGTTGCTTCACTGGCCTAAGTTGGTACCATCATTGCGCTCTTCTCAGGCGAGGCACATCGGTCGCCGGCTTCTGGACGGCCGCTCACTGC
>NW_017731547.1:0-23012 GCF_001890085.2 Hipposideros armiger | reverse complement strand
GGCAGTGTCACTGGCCCTCATATGTGGGATCCGAACCGGGGCCCTCTGGCGTCCCAAGCCAGTTCTTAACCATCGCGCCACTCGGCCGGCCCGATGGATCGAAATCTTTAAAGATGTGTTTGTTAAACCTTGTTGGACAAATATACTCCAAGATCAAAATCATATTTATTGTTGAATGGAAGGAGGTGAGCGCTACAGAGAACAATTGATTTTATATCGGTTACACTTCATTAAAGTGTGTGGTTTGCACAATGTGGTGAATTATTCTGGGTTGATATTGTTATGCAAGACTGACTGTTGGGTTATTTTTGGTAGACAACAGTAGCAGAAACTTAGTATGGTAAGTAAAGGTTAGTTACTCTCAAATACCCTCACTAGAAAATGTTAGGATCACACTCTGTAAAAGGTTCCCCCAGGAAGACATGAGAATATTCTCGAATCTACAGGCAGAATTCAGTTAACCTTAGAGAGGGTATCGAGCAATCAGAATCTCTGGATTCAATGCAGAGACACAGAATAGTTTGGGCATCAAATCTCGGGTACTCTTTCAAAGAGTATAGGCTCCATGGCTTGCTAGATTTTTTATGTTTGATCCTTAAAAAGGTGAGGAATGTCTCTAAAATATTCTAACCAAAACATACATCTTGAATAACACTAGTATCATAAATTAAAATCCATTCCTAACATTCATTTTGCTCATTAGCAAGGCCTTCTGGTGTTGACTATGAGAAAAGTAGTTAAAATGCTTGTAGCACCGGTCTCAGGAGTCTGACCCTTCTGATTAAATGCTGACCCCATCTCCCGTATGAATTCCTGATTGAGGCAACTGACTGCTGCTAGCACATTCATATTCTTACGGATATAATGGCTATTTTGAAGTAAGTTCAAGTAAATTACAGACTTTGTCACATATAATTTATGATGTTTTGTCAATAAAAGACGATTTTTGTTTATTTATTTTACCACAGACACTGTTACATACCTCAAATCAAATCTTCAATGATTCATAATCTCCAAGGTCAAATTTCTTCATCCAGTTTCTCTTTCTTAGGGCAGTCATCATGGGCAGTTGACCCACATGTATATGTTGGTTTGCCTTGATTTAGGGTATTCAGCCTTAAGAACACATCTGGCAAACAAGCCAACTCTGAGTCAGCAAGTATATTTGCCAGGATTTTATCCTCGTTCATAAATGTTTTAAGGGAGATGTTTCTTTCTTTCATCTTTGTTTATGTCCTAACTACATGACAGAGTTGATTATTTTTAGTGGCCCAACAATGAAACAAAACACAAAGCCCCTAATCAAAAATTCTTTGTATATATTAAGAAGAGACAGCCATTTTGTGTCAATTCAATCACGAATGAAATACTATTATGTGAGAACATCTCCCTGGCTTGTATGGGGATAATGGGACATGGGATTTACAGATTAGGCAGTAACTGAGAGACTGAAAAGATATGTAACTTTCCCCATACAACTTTGCTTAATGAAACCCTCAGTTTGTGCTGTGAAAAGAGCTTATTGTTTTCATGCAAATTGTCATAGTTTTTATCTGTTTATTTAACAGTCTACAATTTGGAATAATATATTCTTTTTTTCTGGTACTGTTGTGAAGTAGCAAGCAGAAAATACTAACAAGAAATAGATTAGCACATCTTCCATAAATCAGAGTTCAGTTTTGTCTTTCTTTCCCTCCCTCCCTTTTCCCTTCCTTCCGTTTTTGTTTCCTTCTTTCTTTCCTCCCTTCCTTTCTATCTTTCTTTGTATCTATCTATCTATCTATCTATCTATTTCTTCTGCTTTGTCATATTATAGCCATACTACAGCCATGTCATAGACTACACTTGTAACCTTAGCTTCTCTATACCTTTTTGTGTATCTGAAATGTTTCATCATTATGTTCTATAACACAATCTCATTGTGTATTTAAAAGCTAGCGTGGGTAATGGTAAAGGGAGGAACATCGTAAAAGCTGATCAACATGCTACTTCAGCTCCAAATTTTTGCTCTTGATTTCATCACCACCGCCATTTTAAATTCATTCTTTTACTAGTTTGCACTTCTATTCCTTTAATTAGTCTTGGGGATACAAGCCTTTAGGCATAATATTTATGTACAGGATTTATGCAAGATTCTTACTAAAGACATGGTGAGTTATCTATTGTAATTGGAGAACCATCATCACTTAAAAATTTCAGTGCTCGCTTCGGCAGCACATATACTAAAATTGGAACGATACAGAGAAGATTAGCATGGCCCCTGCGCACAGAGGACACGCAAATTCATGAAGCATTCCATATTTTTTTAAAAAAGAAAGAAAATAAATAAATAAATAAATAAAAATTGAATAGTTTGGTTTTGTTCAGAATGATCAGAAGGAATAAGATGTTATGTATAATTCATCTCATGAGAACTAGAACAGAGAATTACTATTATTTCAGGTCTTCATATTGGCACATCTATGAATCAGCAATAGAGTTTTCTTCTAATTTGAGGTAACAAATTCTAGACTAATTAAAATCTCTGATGTTTTACCACCGGATAAGTCTGTATTTGAATTTTCTTCCACTGTGTTTTCAACTTCAAAAGAGAAGCGTGGAGAAAAGAAAAAAGGAGCACTGTTAATTGCTCTCCCTCTCTCTATCCCTGTAGCACTTCATTCTTTTAACTTATGGCTGAGAAGTATTTTATAGGTCTCTTCCCTTGACTTGGCTTGTTTATCTACATATTTTAATATCATCGTTTTAGAGAAAGTTGCCTACCACCATTCTGAAGGTCATTTACCTGAAAAAGATAGAGAGCCACATCTATTCAAATGACTGCACAGTAATTATCTATCAGTTAATTTTGTTCATTAGCTCTGTTTGAGGATTGATGGTCTGCCTCCCCATCTCCATCACAACCCCCAGAACATTATCATGGAGCCTTCTGATTCATTCACATCCTCGGGCTACATGGGACACCCACTGTGTCACCCTGTTGTTTTCCATGCGGTGGTGGAAAGATTTAATTGGATATTGTTGAAAAGACACAGAGGCTACCTCTCAGTTTTCGTATGTGGCTCTTCCCTTTCCCCTTGTACCAGACACCTCTTTTCCTTGATGAGAAAATTACCCTCTCCATGGTAACAATAAAACATTTTTTCCAGAATTTTGGTAGTTGTCACAGAATAAAGAAGTCAGAAAGTAGAAGAGAATTAAAAATGAAAAATGGGAGGAAGACAGCTGGGAAGAAGGCTTAATGTTTCTGAGTGGGGGTGGAGGGGGAACAATGAAGTTGAATGAGCGAAGCTGAGCTGAGGGGAAGCTGGGGCTTCTCTATCCCAAAGGACAGTGCCCCTTGCTTTCCTGTAGGCTGTCACTCCCCAGAAGATAAGGATTTTCTTCTGGAATTCTTCCAGGATTCACTCCTGGAGAGCTGCTTGTCACACAAAACAGGAACACCCTGATTTCCTCAGGGAGTCACAGTTCATTAATTTTTTTTTAAATGTAACACTTGTGAGCTCCAGTGGCCGCCTCTTCATAAGGACATTCAAGTGTGCTTTTGGTAACAGGCAAAGGAGATGGGACAGTACACCTCTACCCCCGCCTGGAGGCCTTTGGTTAAACCAGTCGGCCAGGCAGAGTGGGATTGTCACGGCTTTGTGCCTCCTGTGCTTTCTAGATTGTGGGATTGTCACTGGCTCTCACATAGTCCTGAACTGGCCCAAAGAAGTATGGTGCGTTGTGACAAGCAGTTTAATGCTTAATGACTGTAGAACCATTTGTCCTAATCCCTGGAACCTGTGACTATGTTACATGGTGAAAGGACTTTGCAACGTGATGAAGTCAAGGATTTTGACATGGGGCGATCTTCATGGATCATTCTGGTGTGCCTAACGCAATCGCAGAGGTCCTTATGAGAGAGATGGCAATGCGGTATTACAAGCGAAGTCAGAGCGAGAAATCAGATGCTCCCCTGCTAACCTTGAAGATGGAGGAAGGGGCCAAGCACAGAGACATGCAGGCGTCCTCTATAAACTGGAGAAAGCAAGGAAATGAATTCCCCCTTAGACACTCCAAAGAGATACAAGCTCTGCTGACACCTCGATTGTCGCCTCTAAGACCCATTTTTTGGACTCTGACCTCCAGAACTGTGAAATAATCAATTTAGGGTGTTTTAAGCCACTAAGGTTGTGACCATTTTTTACAACAGCCATAGGAAACCATAACTCAACCATGAACATTTAATAATCAATTTTTCAGTTTTAATATGAGCTTTCTTATTGGGGTTTATTGTTTCTTAATTATAAGGAATAAAAGTAGAGGATAGAGAAAATGTTATGAGCCCTCCATTTTAACCATAGAAATATGTATTTCCAGTATTTTAAAAATGATACATTGCCCAACTATACGTATATGTTTTAAAAATGACAGATTTGAATGCAATTGTGTAGAATCAGCAATTAAGCAGATAGAAAAGAAAGTGTCTATTTGGAAATGAAGTTGCAGATAAATGAGGAGTAGTAACCAACTGTGCAGTTTCCTCTCCTGATTTTTTTGTGTGTGGGGGAGGGAGGGGATTTGCTTAAGCCACCACACTCTGATTTAGAAACCAAACTGCAGTAAAGCATTGATGGATTCAATGGCATGCCAAGCACAGTCACAGGCAGGAAAGTGAAGACTGAGTTTGAAAAGAGGAAGCAAAATAACTTGCAGAGTGGCCTTTGGCGAACATGGCGGACAGGGTTGGGCTTAGGAGTCCGACAGACCTGAGGTCAAGCACTTTTCTAGTCCTAACTGGTGGGCTGTCATTGGGGGAAATTATTAATCTCTTGAGCCTATTTCCTCATGTGTAAACATGCAGCAAATACCCAGCTAGGTAGACTTGTTGTCAGGATGCAAGAATGATGTTTTTAAAACGTCTAGCCCAGCTTCTGCTACAATGTAGCTGCTTTAGAAGTTGTAGCTCTAGTGTACTAGGAGGAAATGCTGGAAAAGGAAGACCTGGGCCATTTCACCCCTACCACCTCTTAGCTGTGCGACCTTGGGTCAGTTATGTAACCTCTCTGTGCCTCATTGTTCTTGTCTATGAAAGAGAATGAAAGTACCTAGTCAGAGGGTTGCTGTAAGTTAATATATGTAAAGAGCTTAGGAGAATATCTGGCACATAGGAAATACCCAATACCTGGTTGTTATTATTGTGTTGTAATTGTTACGCTGTAAGAGTTTGGATTGTAAGGCAGTGACCTTTCTCAGGAATGGAGTGAAAACTTTTAGCACCTGTTTCTGGTGAATGGTATATTTAAGTGGATCAAGATTAGGGGCCGACAGTTACTGTTCAAAGATTACAGCATGGATATTTATTGAACAGAAAATGCTCAATCAGTTGCATCCCTCAAGATTTCCTCTTTCTTATTTTGTAACCTTCCCCTTTCATGCTGCCCATTGTCCAAACATGTAATGTTCTTGACTGCTAGTAACACATGTCCTGTGAATTTATTTTGTCATTACTTGTTTGTGTGTAACAGCCTCCGTTTTGTGAACCGAAAGCTTGGCGTTACCTTTTGACTTTAGCCTACCTAGCTTTCTAAAGTTGTAATTGAAGTTAGTGACTTCGTTCATACTGGCGCTGGCCACTAGTTTCAGAGAAAAACACCCCCTAAAAGTAAAAGTAAAAGTAAGGTTGATCATTAATATAACAGAGGGGGGGGGGAGACAGAATTCAGACTGAGGTATTGGAACCAACTAACAGTACTGATTTATTTATTAGTATCACCTTGTGTCTCTGCCTAGTCCAGCGGTTCTCAACCTGTGGGTCGTGACCCCTTTGGGGGTCGAACGACTCTTTCACAGGGGTCGCCTAAGACCATCGGAAAACAAAAAGATATTTACATTACGATTCATAACAGTAGCAAAATTACAGTTATAGAATAGCAACGAAAATAATTTTATGGTTGGGGGTCACCACAACATGAGGAACTGTATTAAGGGGTCGCGGCATTAGGAAGGTTGAGAACCGCTGGCCTATTCCCATGCCACTAAAGTGTCTGAGGCAGCAAAGGATCAGCAGTTTGGCTCACCTCATGCAACTAAAACAGAGAAAAGTGGATAGTTGGAGAATTCTTACTGCAACCTTTCTCCAGGGATTACTGGTCCTTTTTAATAAATACATAAATAGATAGATAGATAGATAGAAATTACTTAAAATATATTGAAATGAGTGTTAATGCTATCCAACCTTCCCAATAAAACTGAATTAAACTTAACTCTTTCCAATAATGTAAACAGCTTGGTTAGGTGTGCAGCATGACAAAACACCATTTAAGAACCGATCAGACCCACTCTTGGAGCAGATCTAGAAGCTCAGAGTTAAGAAGCCACATGCGTGTTCCTATCAAACAAAACATAAAGTTTCCATATTCCTGGAAATCGCTTCATTGGCGTCATGCAATTGCTTGGCCCTGTGCCACATCCAGCAACACCCCTCCCCCCCACCCCTCACACACACACACCCCGCCTCCTGGTCCCAAACTGGGCTCCTTTCAGGCGGCAGTGCAAGTGTGTGATTTACTGGCACTGCATGCTAATGTAGACCCATTTTTATAGGATAAGAACTAGTACAGTCTTGGGAATTGGAAAGTATGTCTGAGATTTTCCCCAAAGAATATGCCCCCTCCTTTAAAAGCTGTCACAGCGCAAGTTGCCATTGAGTTAAAGGCTGTTCTGCTCCTACAGGGAAATGTATGCTATTGTAATTTTTATATCCCCCAATAACAGTCTGTTCTTTGTTTACTGAAGAGAGCTTTTATGTCATAAAATAGTAGTTTTTGACAGAGAAGCAGAATCATTGTTTTATTATAGAAACGTTCCTCTTACAAGAGCAAAAATAAAGAGCTCGTCTCTTAAACTCCTGATCAATGTCTAACACCTCCTACCCCTAGCAATACTTTGCTGTAAGTGTATTAACACTCCGTGATAGCAATGCCATCTTCACAAATGATTTACAGCTAAGCCAGGGCTTAAACACATAGCACCCAATTAAAGACAAACTTTTTTACCTTTTCCCCAGTCATTGAATTTGAGGATAAATAGATGGATGTCATTCTCTAAGAATAAGCAAAGTCTATGTTTAAGCATGAGACCCAATTGTTAAGCTTTTTTTCCTTGGATGTATGTCCAAATGGTACACAGTGATCATTTGGATGCAAAAGGTTGGGAGAGATTTGTGCATACCTGTCTTTTCCATTCAGATATTACCCCTCCTGTGTGAGTACCTGCAAGTGCATGTGTGCTCTCTCATTTTACACTTATTTGTAAAACTCAAACAGGTTGCCAAACCATTAAAATATCATTCCTTCGCATGAGCCCATGATTGTTCACTATCCATGCGTTGTCTTAACTTCGTAGCACTCAGAATTTGGTGAAGTCAGAAGGTTAAGACCTGATGGATTAAATACATTGTCCATAACATGTTCCTGAATTGCTGTTATTATAAAGAAACCTGGACTAGCTACATGTGACTAATTTCTTCCTAAGATATTTGAATTCTTCTACGTCAATTGATTGCTTTCATCTCCCCAAGACTGCTGGATAGAAATGTAATTATCTTCATTTTTACAGATGAATAAACTGAGCCTGATTCTATCCCTTATATATGCAACATGAATTGAACAGCTGTGCCAATTATTTTGTTAATTCAAGTCTTAACATCCACCATTTGAAGATAGGAAAAGAGCATGTGGGAGCTTGAATTATACCGTTGGAGGGCGTACATGAATTTAATCGCCTCTAGATAATCGTTGATTTCTCTCTTTCCTTTGCCATGTACAGGTAGCATCACAGAACAGTAAGACTTCTTGCTTTGCCTCAGTTTATTGATGATGGCAATTGGCAATAAACACCAAGGTTCTTGTCTCAATACTGAAATGAGTGGCATCTCTAAAATGTTTTGAAAACATGAAAAGGCTGAATGCATTTTTAGCATAACCCTTAGTTTGCTTTCACTTTTTATTTTTGAAGGGATTCGTATGGTACTTGTTAAATAAGTCGGGTTCCTCCTTTCCCAGAAATGGCAGTATTCTCTGAAAAATAATATCCCAAAGAAAATAACGTAAATCTAATAAAATAATAGCTATAAAAGGACATTGAAAAATTAGGTTCACAAAATGTGACATCCTAATATATTGATAATTCATATATATAGTATCAGGTGTACAAAACAATGCAATAGTTAGACATTTACACCCCTCACAAAGTGATAAGCCCCTCCCCCAATCTACTACCCCTCTGACATCGTATATAGCTGTTACAGTTCCATTGACTCTATTCCTTATGCTGAACTCCACATCCCTTGACAATATATATACTCTCTCTCTCTCTCTCTCTCTCTCTCTCTCTCTCTCTATATATATATATATATATATATATATATATATATATATAAACTCAACTTTAGCTTCAGATGTATAGCACAGTGGGTCAGGCATCTACACAATCTATGATGTGATCCCCCTGATAAGTCCAGCGCCCATCTGGCACCCTACATAATCTTTACAACATTACTAATTATATTCCCCAAATTGTATTTCATATCCCCATGGCTATAATGTGACTAATAATTTGTACTTTTTAATCCCTTCACCTTTTCCCCATCCCCATCCCCCTCCCATCTAGCAACCATCAGGTTTTTCTCTGTATCTCTGAGTCTATTTCTGTTTTATTCACTCATTCTGTTCCTTAGATTCCACCTATAAGTGAGATCATATGGTATTTGTCTTTCTCTGTCTGACTTATTTCACTTAGCATGATATTCTCTAGGTCAGCGGTTCTCAACCTTCCTAATGCCATGACCCCTTAATACAGTTCCTCATGTTGTAGTGACCCCCAAACATAAAATTATTTTCGTTGCTACTCTATAACTGTAATTTTGCTACTGTTATGAATCGTAATGTAAATATCTTTTTGTTTTCTGATGGTCTTAGGTGACCCCTGTGAAACGGTCGTTCGACCCTCAAAGGGGTCACGACCCACAGGTTGAGAACCGCTGATCTAGAGCATTCTTCCCCTATTCGTTTCACATTCCAATGTCAGAGTAATCTTCCTAAAATGANTATAACTGTAATTTTGCTACTGTTATGAATCGTAATGTAAATATCTTTTTGTTTTCCGATGGTCTTAGGCGACCCCTGTGAAAGGGTCATTCGACCCCCCCAAGGGGTCACAACCCACAGGTTGAGAACCACTGCTCTAGGTCCATCCATGTTGTTGCAAATGATAAGATTTCATTCTTCTTTATGGCCGAGTCATACTCCATTGTACATATGTACCACAGTTTCTTTATCCAATCGTCTATTGATGGGCATTTTGGTTTTTTCCACATCTTGGCTATTGTGAATAGCGCTGCAGTAAACATAGGGATGCATATATTTTTTTTCGAATTAATGTTTTGGATTTCTCTGGTTAGATACCCAGGAGTGGAATTGCTGGGTCATAAGGTAGTTCTGTTTTCAATTTTTTGAGAGACCCCCATACTGTTTCCATAGTGGCTGCACCATTCTGCATTCCCACCAACAGTGTATAAGGGTTCCTTTGTCTCTACAGCCTCTCCAACACTTGTTATTGCTTGTCTTGTTGATGACAGCCATTGTAACAGGTGTGAGGCGGTATCTCATTGTGGTTTTTATTTGCATTTCCCTAATAGAGAGTGAAGTTGAGCATCGTTTCATATATCTGTTGGTCATTTGTATCTCTTTTTTGGGAGAAGTGTCTGAGAAAAAAGAACAAGGCAGAAGGAATCACGTCCCTGACTTCAAATTATACTATAAAGTGACAGTTTTCAAAAGAGCATGGTATTGGCAGAAAAACAAACACACAGACCAATGGAACAGAATTGAGAGCCCATAATTAAACCCACATATATATGGGCAAATAGTTTTCAACAAAGCCAAAAACATACAATAGAGAAAAGAAAGCCTCTTCAATAAGTGGTGCTGGGAAAATTGAAAAGCCAAGTGTAAAAGAATGAAACTAGACTGGCATTTGTCACCATACACAAAAATTAACTCAAAATGGATCAAAGACTAAATATAAGACCTGAAACAATAAATTACATAGAGGAAAGCATCAGTACTAAACTTATGGACCTTGGTGTTAAAGAGGATTTTGAAAGGCAGGGGAAGTAAAAGCTAAAATAAATGAATGGGTCTATATCAAACTAAAAAGCTTCTGCACAGCAAAAGAAACCATCAACAAAACAAAGAGGCAACCAACTAAATTGGGGAAGATATTTGTAAACAATACCTCTGATAAGGGGTTAATTTCCAAAATATATAAAGAATTCATACAACTCAACAACAAAGAAACAAACAGTCCAATTAAAAACTGAGCAGAGGACCTGAACAGATACTCCTACAATGCCAGTTTTTTTTGTGTCATTCCTCTGTTCTGAAACTTCCAGTGATACCCCATTGCTTTTGACATAATGTTCTTACTCATTCATCTGCTATTCAGAGCCCCCAGCCACCTTTCCCAACTTGATCACAGTCATCATAATTCTACTCCCTACAGAGCTGCCCTCCCCACTCTTTCTCAAACACGCTAGTGTATTTAGACCTCCCTACACTGTTTTGAGCTCAGTTCTTGTCCTGGACCGCTCGCTCTCATTACAGGGTCATTTTCAATCCTGTTCATCCTCCAAGTTACAGTTCAGGTTCCTGGTCCTTTATGGCATTTTCCCTGTACATACTCATACTACAGTTCCATTCTTCAGAATCTCATTAGCATAGACTCTGCAGTCTATAGACTATTACATTTGCCATTTACATTTTGTCTTCTATTATTGGCTAACTGCATGTGTGCACACGCATGGGCAGGCCTGAATGTCACCTCCCAACAGCATTGCAAGTTCATTGTAAGTTCATTGAATTCATTGAAGATGCTCTTTTATGCCATCCTTTATCGCCCAAATGGCACATTCCCTACTGTAGTGTATTGTGCATAGAATACTGCCAATAAATATTTCCTGCCCACTTGATAGATCACTGCTCAATTACCTGTCAGGTCTAGCCTCCTTTATATGGGATTTCTACAGGCTTTGGACAACATCTTTAGGATGCAAACTCAGGATGTTCTGTACCAGGCAAGATATTATAAATAATGTCCTTAGTTACATTTCACTACTCACGTCATGTAATTTACCCTCCACTTTATTAATTTGATTCACTTATAATTCAGTTTGCTGTATTAAGTACCCTGATTAGATGAAAGAAAATGTATCTTGACCAGTTGAAGGTAGAATGATTCCCAAATGGTGTTATTCAAGTTAGAACAAGAAATGAATAATGGAAAATTTGAGCAGGAATCATCCCAAAATATATATATTGTAAAATGATTTCAGTTTTCCCTTTCCTCTAAAATAGATGTAGCGAATAAATTATCTAGTTATCTAAAAAAATTAAAAATTAAAAAATAAATAAAATATACATAGCGAGAAAAAATTATATCATTTATTTTATTGGGTCATGACAAGAGCCTGCAAAAGCACATGAGAAACACCAGTCTTAAAACTCCCCCAATTATCCTTTGTCAATATGCTAAATTTACAGAACAATAGGGTTTCAAGAAATGTGAAAAATGTAGAAAAACTAATTGATCTAATGTTCAATATCTAAAAATATCAACACCCTTTCTATCAGCTCAGAAATATAGTTGCAAATCATTATCAACAAATTGTAGCCTAAAATTCTTCTTTTGTCTTGACTTTGAAATTATATTTCAAGATCCCCAGTTTAGACCACATTATTTACTTACTGGCTTGTGTAACTAAAAGGAGTTTTCATTTTTGCATGTTAAGCGTTTTATGAAATGACAAGTAAATCAATCCTTTAAGTTTTCTGTGACAGAATACTTGGCAATAATCATCATAATCTCTTTTTCACCAAAGGGAAAGAATTTACTTTACAAATCACATATTAATAGTAGATTAGCTTTGTATTATACCACTACAAGAAAGGCCTCAAACTTGGGAGGCTTAAGAAACACTTGTTTAAGCCCCCAAGAATACTAACAAATAAGAAAGACATTATTACAAAGAAACAGAGAAATACATTTCATAGACTGCCCTATTGGTTTTTGAGTGTGATAATAGTTTCTTAAATAGCTATCATATTTTTTCATTTTTAAAGTTAGCCAAATGATAAGTGATTCTTACAATGCTAATAAACACTGTTTTAAACAGGGATGTGTGTTCTATTAGTAATTCCCACACCCTTCTAGATATAGTTATTTTTCTTGCATCATTGTTTCCCCCTATTGTGTTTATACAGCTAGCCAATCAATACTTTATGGTTATCCGTTTATTATATTTCCAGGTAAGGACCAAGAACTGAGAAAGGTATTTTGGCCTAAAAGAATAAGGTGCAAAAAGGGATGGAATTACAAAAATCTTGACTCCCATTGCTTCAGTTTTTCCAATCTTCATTGTTTCCCAGTTCCGCACAATAAAATACAAACACCCTGAACTGATTTTTAAAGAACCAACCATACAGTACTTCCACTATGCCTACCTAAGCTTATCTCCCATTATTTCCAGTGAATCCTAGACACCAGCCAGCCCAGTTGAGACTCTATTTCATTTCCGTGTCTTTGCTCATGCTTTTCTTTCCCTTATAATGCCCTCCTCATGACTCAGCAAAATCATCCAAGGCTCAACTGTAGTGTTATCCCTTCTAGGAAGTCTTTCTTGAGAATTCCCATATGTGGACACTCCCCTCACTGATTCCTTTTAGTGGTTGTTTTTGTCTTTACCATTCACTTTAGTACTTTTGCTGGACACATTCCCAGATCTACTGTCTAGCTTCTGTTCTACTCTGAGAGGCCGAATAATATGGGCAGCAGCAATGGGCTTCCTTGCCTATTGGTTGAGTCCTTCTAGTGGAAAGCACTGGCAGAGCAGAGGGTGAGAGGAGAGGGAGTCAGGGAATGATGGCTAGGTCCCATTACTGACAGCTACAGCACCTGTCAGGAGGTCCTCTCCCTGCAGCCACTTCTCAGATGCTATTTTTTTAATTGGGGAATTGGGGGAGGGGAACAGTGTTGGGGAATTGGGGAAGGGGACCAGCCAAGTTGTTGTTCTTCAATCTTAGTTGTGGAGGGTTCCAGTCGCCAACTGGCTCCCCGTTGGCAGCTCGTGGCCTCTAAGCTCAAGGTGCTGTGTTCAAGCTTAGTTGCGGGTGGGCGTAACCACCATCCCATGCAGGAGTCGAACCAGCAGCCTTGTTGTTAAGAGCGCATGCCCTATCCACTGAGCCGTCTGGAAGGCAGCTCAGCTTAAGGTGCCAAGTTCAGTCAGTTGTGGGTGGGCATAGCCACCATCCCATGTGGGAGTTGAACCAGCAGCTTTATTGTTAAGAACGCGTGCTCTATCCCCTGAGCCATCCGGGTGGCAGCTCAGCTCAAGATGCCAAGTTCAGTCTTAGTTGCAGGCGGGTGTAGCCCACCATCGAACAGGCAGTGTTGTTGTTAGGAGCACGTGCTCTCACCAGCTAAGCTACCCTGCCACCTGTTCGCAGCTCAGCAGCAGCAGTAGCTCAGCTCAGACACAGCGTCACTGGCCCATGTGGGAATCGGACAGGCGACCTTTTATTCTCTGCTAACTTCAGGGATGAGGTCAGGGTCAGCTACAAAATTTGTGGGGGACAATGAAAAATGAAAATGCAGGTCCCCTTGTTTAAAAACATAAAGAATTTCTAGGGCAACAGCAATGCAGTAAACCAAGCATGGGGCCCTCCAATATACAGGGTCCAATGCAACTACACAAGTTACACACCAATGAACTTGGCCATGATTGAGGTCTCTGTTTGCTCAGGGCACTTCTTACTCAGAGAGGTTGGATTTTTTTTTTGTCTTAGCTTTGCTATTGTCCATAGACTGAAAAGTTAACCAAAAGCTATTTTTGCCATGTCTTCCAAGAAGCCTAGTGGTTATTATATATAAAGGATTTCCGGTGGCTTGCTTTGCTATCATAGTTTTCTTAAGCTACATGCGTATAATGGAACCCCACCATTACCATGTGGGTCATCTAAATTTTCTTTCCTCCAAATAAATTCTAGGCTTATTGGAAATAATGGCCATGCCCTTTTTAAAAAAAAATAGCAGTTGTTTTTAATAGAGAGAATTTAAAATTAGTAATTTACTTGAATGGAATCTTAAGAGTTATGAATGATGTCTACTAATTGTGAGCTATACATCCAGGTGGTAATATCATGTAATCACCATATTATGGGGATATAAAGAGTTGATGAGCGGCTTAGGGTCTAGAAGGGCAAAAGTGGGTGTGTTAGTTGGGGACCTGAGATTAAATGTTCCAAGAAAAGGTTAAACAGGAAATGATTTCATTAAAGGAAATACCTTTATAATAGGAAAGAAGGAGGCAAGGAGAGGTAGGAAACCCATTAGACCAAAATGCAAGTGTGATGCAAAATGAAGGAAAGAGTAATAGAAGGTTGGGTAGAAGCATCCCAATGTGAAGTCTAAGGACAGCTCAACAAAAGTTTGGGGGAGTCATTGAGCCCAAGTCAGCCAGAGGAACCCCATGTCTCCCAAGAAAGTCTTGCTTTAGTATCTCCATCACATTCAGTCATTGGTGGGGAGCAGTCTGCGAGAGGTGTGACTTCTGTTCAATGTAGTGATAGATTTCCAAATGCAGCAGCTAGGGTCCTGAGTCATTTAGGTCCAGTTGCAAAAGGCTTTCATGTTCTCATGACCAGCACAGTAGGTATTAGGAACACTGATATTTAAAAGCCTAAAATGTAAAACTACTAGAAGAAAACATGGGGGAAATCTTCTTGACATTGGTCTTGGCAATGATTTTTTTGGATATGACACCAAAATTGCAGGCAATAAAAGCAAAACTAGACTAGTGGGATTGCATCAAACTAAAAAAAAAAAGCTTCTGCACCGCAAAGGTGAAAAATCAACAGCATGAAAAGGCAACCTATGGAATGGGAGGAAATATTTGCAAACCATATATCTGATAAGGGGTTAAGATTCAAAATATATAAGGAACTCATGCAATGCAATAGCAAAGAAGCAAATAATCCAATTTAAAAATGGGCAGAGGACATAAAATTTTTTCCAGAGAAGATATACAAATGGCCAACAGGTATATGAAGAGGTATTCAACATCACTAATCATCAGGGAAATGCAAATAAAAACCACAATGACATATATCACCTGACACTTCTTATAATGGCTGTCATCAAAAAGACAAGAAATAACAAGTGTTGGCAAGGTTGTGGAGAAAAGGGAACCCTCATACACTGTTGGTGGGATTGCAAATTGGTGCAGCTGCTATGGAAGGCAGTGTGGAAGTACCTCAAAAAATTAAAAATTAAATTACCATATGATCCAGCAATCCCTCTTCTGGGTATATGGCCAAAAGAACTGAAATCAGGATCTCGAAGAGACATCTGTATCCTCATGTTCATTGCAGCATTACTCACAACAGCCAAAATATGGAAACAACCTAAAGGTATATTGACATATGAATGGAAAAAGAAGATGTGATACACACACACAATGGAATATTTTTCAGCCTTAAGAAACAAGGAAATCTACCATCTGTGAAAACATAGATGAACTTGGAGGAAAATACACTAAGTGAAATAAGGCAGACACAGAAAGACAAACACTGCATGACTTTACTTCTATGTAAAATCTTTATAAAGTTGAACTCAGAGAAACAGAGGGGAATGGTGGTTGCCAGAGCCTGGGAGTTAGAGAAATGGGGAGATGTGGGTCATAGGGTACAAACTTTCAATTACAAAATGAATAAGTTCTAGAGCTCTAATGTGCAGCATAGTGACTATAGTTAAAAATGTATACTTGAAAATTGCTAAGAGCGTAGATCTTATATTCTTATCACACATACACAAAAAGGTAACTATGTGAGATGATGGATATGTTAACTAGTTTGATTATGATTTTTTCCAGGGTGTGTGTGTGTGTGTGTGTGTAAAGGCATCAAGTTGTAAACTTTTATGTGCAATTTCTATTTGTCAAATCGACTCAAATAAAACTGAAAGAAAAAACTTTATACAACGACATGGGTGAACCTAGAGGGTATCATTCTAAGTGAAACAAGTCAGACAGAGAAAGACAAATACCATATGATCTCACTTATATGTGGAATATAAAGAAAAAAATAAACAAACAAACAAAACAAACACAGACTCATAGACACAGGGAACAAACTGGTGGTTACCAGATGGGAGAGGGTTTTGGGGTGGCTGGATGTGAAAGGTGAAGGGATTAACAAGTACAAATGAGTAGTTCGAAAGCAGTCACAGGGATGTAAATTACAGCATAGGGAACATAATCATTAATATTCTAATAACTGTACAGGGTAAGATGGGTAATAGACTCATTGGGGTTATTTTGTGAGGTATATCAATGTCTAATCACTATGTTGTTTTGTACACCTGAAACAAATACAGTATTTTATGTCAATGATAATTAAAAAGTAAATTTTTAAAAATTAAAAAAAAACATTCGATAAAGAAGCCTCAGAGACAATTTAAAAACCATTTTGTGTGATTTAGACAAAGAGCTGAGGACCATGTAAGCTCTACTTCCTTCAGAAGACCTTTCTTGACCCTGATATTTGGTTAGATATCTCCACTCTATGCTTTGAGAACCCTCCATGCTTCCCCGGCCATAACACTCACCTCAGTTTATTGTAATTGCTTGTTTACTGCCTGTCCTCACTACTAGTTCATTTTCTCTTTGAGAATAATAATTTTTCCTCCTTCACTGCTGAATCCCCTGGGCTTACTTAGCTCAATGACTGAAAAAAGTACTAAAAAATATTTGCTGAAACTCACATTGGGGTACATTCTACCAAATACCTGGCCTGTATGCTTCAAAACATTTGTTGATATGAAGTTCAAAGAAAGGCAAAGAACTATTTCAGATTAATGAGACTAAAGAGATATGACAACTAAATGCAATGCATGAGCATGGACCAGTAAATGAAAGGCTATTAATGGAATAATTGTCATACGGTGAATGAAGAGTGTGGATTAGATTCTATTACAAAAACCATGTTAAATTTCCTGACTTTGAAATTGAGCTGAGGTTATGTAAAAGAATGCCTTTGTTCTTAAGAAATAAACACTGAAGTATCTAACGGTAAGGGACATGATATCTGCAGATTATTCTCAAATAGTTCAGAAAATAATATCTATAATATAACAATACAGATATTATACACACACACACAGAGAATGATAAATGTAGCAAAACATTAACAATTGATGAATCTGGGTCAAGGGTCCAGAGGATTCCTTTACCATTTGTGAATTTTCTGTAAGTTTTAAATTATATAAGAATAAAATGCTTTTTTCAAAAAAAGTATTTCTTGAATGAATGAAAGACAAAAGGATAACTATAGTTTGAAGGTTTTTATGATGAAGTTACCAATAGAGATGCTGGTGGAACATTCAGAGAAGTGGGGAACTTATGCCAAGGACGAAAATATCCAAGCCAGTTTAACATGTAAGTGAGAAATGAGGAAGTGGAGGACAATAAAGATGACTTTGGATTTGGCCAATCTATTTGGAGAAGCAGTCGAATGCAAGAATAGAAGCCAGAATTAAGGTGCTCAGTGAGGCGTTTGAAGGCTAGAGAGATGATAGCATCCTCAGAGGTAAAACTCTTTCAGTTACAAGAAAGGCTAGGGTTTAGGACCTACCTGACTTAAATGCTTATTTTCTTCTATACATGAAGTGGTTTTGTAAACTATTTCACCTTGTCAATACTTAATGTTAATTTTGAAAGTAGTAGATAAGAGTATAAGGTCTACACTTTTACATGGCAGCTTAATTCATGTTTATTTCCTGAAAATGGCAACAAATTAAAATCACCATGGGCCTTTGTTCTAAATGTAACTATGTGAAGATTGTTAATTTTTTGTAGAAAAATATTGAAAATATAAAGAGTTTGTTATTAAGGTCTTTTCTTAGACATATAAATACTAAATATTCAACTAAACACATAAAGTTTTCTATTTGAGTATTATTTAGGTAGAATTCCATTTTAACAAATACAATAACAAAGTATAATTCTTCTTAACAGCCTAAAATGACCTACTTATAGTATGTGTGGCTTCATTGTTTAACACCCTTATTCATAAGATTGCTATTTATAATCACTTACCTCAACCCCCTGGGGACTTAGTAGGATTAGTGACTTCTGATTCAGTTTGTATTTTAAGATTTTTTTCCCTCCATCCTTGCTCAGCTAGTGGAATCCATGATGAATTCTCATCTCCAAGGGGTAAGCTGTTTTCCGTAAAGCCCAGTAGCTGGTTTATGATTCCTTAGACATAGCATCGATTCCTTTCTTTTGTGTTTGTTTCTTCCAGAATGATAGATTCCATGTAGACATACATATTCCATCATCATGCTTACGTGTGGTTAAGCATGTAATTGTTTTCGTTTTGTTAAGTTATATGTTTAAGGACTATCTGGGCTCATATCAGAAAAATAAATAAGCATAATTAGCATTCTACTTGTTTAGCATGATAAATAGAGACAACTCGAGCTAGAATGAGGAAGCTCAACAATAGAAGGGAACTGGAGGTCATATGAGGATGAAGATTAGAGACGAAACACTGTTTTTGAGAGCAGCATTTGGTAAGGGCACCAGATTGGGGGCAGAGAACAGAATTTCACAGATGGATATTTGGGAGGTGGGCAGTTTGAGTAATGGCAGGATCTAAGGTGTTCTCCCGTCTGTAGGTGGTTCAGTGGAATAGAGGTGAAGGTTACGGGATTATAAAACTAAGTTGCCAGGTCAAAGAAATTGTCATAGCAAATAAATAGAATATGCTCAGAAGAGAACGCAGTGAAAAGAAAAAAATAATCCTAGTTGTTCCTCTCACTGTCCGCATGCGTTCTGTTCATTAGCAAAAAGGTCTTTCAGTCACTGTTTCTATAGTATCTTAATTAAAAATACTTAAATATATGCCATATTCAAATTCTTCCCTTAATTTCTGGAAAGAAAATTGAAGGAGAAAATTCCCATTCTGTTCTGAAGAACCACTATTTAATGAGTATATTAGTGTCTGATAAATTCCATGTATATATTATTGTGCCATTTCCTTTTTGAAATGGACATTACAGTATGTGTTGACCAAAGAGTAGGATAAAGAGTTACTATTTTGTTTTGAAATACATGAAAAATGCATAGTTTTATTGCAGTTGTGAATCTTAGATTTTTAAGGAGGCTGCTTCAAAGGATGTCATTAATAATCTTCTCAGGTGCTTATAAAGCATGTGTCTGTCAGCGGAATTAGAGAATCACCCAACTAGAGAACAGGTTTCACAATACCCCGAGACCTACTTTGTTCATTAGAGAGGAAAATGGCTTGTTTTAAGTCTGAACTGACATGCTTGCTAATTTCAGCAGTAAAAGCTGTTCATTGTGGTCGGGTTTAATTTAGAGCCTGGTAAGGTTCAGATTAAAGTTGATCAAGTTGCTTCTACAACTTACTTCTTAAACAAACTTTGTAATCCTAAAAGAAGAAAACAAAAAAAATATATAGCCAACATTGCGTAATGTATCCAGAAGTGAGAAGCAAAAAAGAGCTTGGTTATTTGAGGGTGAATTCATATGAAATCAAAGAAAAAGACCAAAGAAAATTTTGTTATCTAAAAATTTCCAAGTATCCAAAAACACAAATTTTCATTTAAATTACACAAAGCATATCTAATACTTTAATTTACTACTATATAGCAGCTAGAACAGTGCCTAGTACTCGATATTTATAAAATGAAAAAAAAATAGTAAATGAATGAATTTGTATACTTTGCTTAGCTATGTGTATTTAGAGTTCTTTGTTAAATTTGAGGGGAAGATTTGACTTTATATGAGGTTTCTGGGTAGGTCTGTTTTTTAAAAATCTATCAAATATATTAAACATTTAAGAGCTGGGAATTCCAAAGTACCTTTTCAGCTTGCTGTGTCACAGATGACCAGAGTTTAACATTCTAACCCTGGAAAACATCTTATTTCATAAAATCTATCTGCTACTATGTGGTTCCCACTTTAAAAGTTGTTCAGTTCTCTCCAATTGACTTATGTCACTTACTTCAATACCTGTCTTTGGCAGTTTGTTCCATATTTCAAACACCCTTTTGTGTAAAGAAACCATAAAAGTTAGAAACCTGAAAATTGGATTTTTCTTCTGAGCAATCACAGCTTACAAATGTGGAAAATTTGTTAAAAGTTAGCCCCTCCAAATTTCCAATACAGAGAAGGAAAAATGCTGGAAGTAGATGTGTAATGTTTGGATAAGTTCTTCCTATTATTTTACTACTACCAAAAGCAATTGAGCTTAAATCACAAGGCCTGTCGTCCTACGTCTTCACCAAAGAAACAGTACAGAATAATCAAATCTGGCCTTTCCAAAACCAAAAATCTTTAGAAAATCAGCAGCAGTCAAAGGACATAGTAGATAACCAATTTTCATAAACATCACTATCCACCACATTTCATTTCTTCACTTTCATAAACTTCCTGTGGTAGCAAAAAGAGCATCAGATTTAAAACCATAAAGAATCTGAAAGCGGGCCAGCCGAGTGGCTCAGTTGGTTAAGAGCTCACTCAAGAGTGCGAGCTCTGAGGAACAGCGGTTCGAGTCCAGGCCAGAGCTGAGCTGCCAACAGGTGGCAGGATGGCTCAGCTAAAAAAATTTTTAAAAAGCATCCGAAAGTTTGGCTATTAGCGTGGTTATTAGGAGAATACACATGAGAAAATGCATGCAAAACATCTGTCATATAGTGGTTATAAGTTAACACATATTAATTATACTTCCAAAATTGAAGCAAAATATACTCAGTTTTAGAATGAGAACAAGAGAGATACCTTTTTCCCCCAAATTTCTTTGTATATATCACTGGGATTTTGGCCCTTTATGTAGAGAGAGTAAGGTGGCAGAGACAAGAGACAGACCCTTGAGGGAGAGAGGAATTTCTTAATGATTAACATAGCTACCTATAGATAAGAAACGTATTTCTTTGCTTCATTCTATTTGGTGCTTTTTATCTAAAGCAGTGTTAAATTAAAGTCAGTTGTACTGCAGAATATAAATACTAACTTCTATTCTGATGTTTTCCAAATTTGCCTGATCATAAGAATTAAGTAGAGAACTTGTTACAAATGTAAATTCCCAGCACTCCTCCCTGCTAATTTATTTGTTCTGGGGTGAGGCAGAGGAGATTTGGGGGAAAGACTAATTGAGCTCACCTGCTCATTTTATAGGTGAGGAATCTCAGGTACAAAGAAGTTAAATAAGTTATATCTCTTAAATCACTTCTGTGCTTTTTTCCCTTTCTGAAATATACACCTTAATTTTGACACCGCATAGAATGAGATTACAAGTATAACTATCTTTCTCTTAAATATGTTGCCATAATTCAAAATTACATTTCTTACTCATGGCACTCATATATTGGGTTGAGTAAATCTAGGTGCTCTGGAATGACTCTGTCTAAGCTCTTAAATAGTGAAGCAAATCTATGATCAAGATTTTCATTTGAAATATTTGGGGTATCTAAGAATGAAACACATCTCTTGTTAAATTGCTCTCTATAAAGCCTTACACATTAGAGATTTATAGCCAGTAACATCTTTGTTTATTTCTACAAGTGCTTTGGTTAGCTTGAAAATCACACTTTACTTTGTATTACATAAAAGGAATGCACAATGCTGGAGAACCTTAATATTGAGTTATTTTTGTCCCTTCAGGCCACCCTGCAGGATTTGGAGCAGAGGCGCCCCCAGTTGGAAGAACTCATTACTGCTGCCCAGAATTTGAAAAACAAGACCAGCAATCAAGAGGCTAGAACAGTCATTACTGATCGAAGTAAGTCTTCTAAAGAGGCATGTGAAACTTAAGGAAAGATGTATTGAAAGTTGCCGTAATGACTTAGGTTCAAATACCTCCCTCGAATTTATAAAAATAGTGCAAAATAGTTGTAAATTATAACTATTATACTAAGATTTTCAGTCCAGAATGTTTTCTTTCAATAACTGTATCTAATTCCACAAACTAGAGGAAGTATAATTTTCATCAGTGCAGACTTGTGTAGTTGCAAAGCATGGCGTGGTGGGCGTGGTAAGTATGTCGTGACAGAATGTTTGTTCCTCGCTTGTCATTTAGCTGGGCTGGCGTCCATGGAGATACCAGCCTCTCCCTCATATCCTTGGTTGTTGGTCCAAGCAGGCAGTTGCTTCCTGGACTAGCTTTTATTTTCGTCTACAGTGGCACTTCCAGATCTCGACATCTCTCTGCTACTCGGATGCCCTCGTTGTGTGCTATCAGCAATTATTGAACCATTCTTTGTGCCATTGTGGGGTGGGTGGGAACTCTGAGAGGCTGTTTGAGGCCCCTTTACCTAAACACTGCCCATGCTCTTTTCTTTTTTTCTTCTTTACACAGAGTGATTCAGAGTGACTGTGCATGGGGTCAGGAAGAGGGGTACAGGAGGAATAGGGGAAACCGTTCTCCATGGGGTTCCCCTCAGAGGCTCTCCTCAGGCATGAGGCCCAGGTCACCTTTGCTAACAGATTCTCTTGGTTCTCCCTGGGTGTCTTCCCTTCCCTCCATACACCTTACCTCCATAGATATACTTCGATAGTGAATTTTTGTACTGCCCCTGCAGTGCTTCCTCATTTTCTTTCCCACAACCAGAAGAATCTTTTCTAGTGCAGGAGTAGGGAGAACCTTCCTTTATCTTTGATACTTCTGAATCTTTTGTCTTAGGCTAGGCCAAGGCTTTGGAAACTCAAAAACCAAGTCTTCATCTTCAGACTCTACATTCTGTTGTGTTGACGCTTCCTTAAGGAAGTGCCTCCTAGGTATCAGGCAGTATGTGTGTTTGTGTGTGTGTGTGTGTGTGTGTGTGTGTGTGTGTGTGTGTGTATGTGTGTTCACACTTATAGGTTAAATTTTTTTATACAGGAGGAG
>NW_017733319.1:80346-82308 GCF_001890085.2 Hipposideros armiger | reverse complement strand
CTCTCTCTGACACTGGGCTGTGGCTCATCTGAACGCTCTCCCTATGGCTCAACCTACGTCTCAACACACCTGAACCCACCCTCTACACATTCATTCACCCAAACCTCACTCATTCCGTTTAGGAGGAGCTTTCCCGCAGCACCACCCCAACTCTGCCCCACACTTGGTCTCTCAGGGTAACCTGTCTCTCACTGTAGTACACCCTAAAGCTAGCCCGAAACACCTGTCGAACCCTCTTCCGACGCCTGATCTTACCCTAATGCCAGGCTTGGCCCTAACCCTACATTTCACTCTCTTTTGAACCAACATCTTGCCCTAACCCTGGTGTCACACTGGCCCTACTAACCTAAACTCAGCCCAACACGAACCCCTTCTGGCTGAGTGGAATCACACCGTCAACCCTTTCCCTAAATACCCCTAACCCTCCCCTAACCATAAATTTATAGCCCAACATAACCCTAGACCTAACCGTAACACTCACCCTAGTAACAGACTGCACTCGCTAAGCTGAACTCTGTTTTCTTCAAGCCAAACATGGCCTGATTCCCTTCTCGAGTTTTCACCGTGCGCTATACTGTTCGACCACACATCATGCTCTCCCTGATCCTGACGCTTGCGGAGTCCCTGAACTGCTCCCTAGGCCTCAACCAAAGATTTTCCCTAAATGTAACCCTACGTTTACAGCTTTCCCTAAATATCATTGGGATACCAAATCACAACCCTATCACTTTCCCCAACCTTCTTCCTACTAGAGCCAGGAAACCAATCCCTCAACTGAAGGCTAAACCAATATCTGAAACTGCCCCTACACTGTCGTTGTTTCTAAACCTAACCCGTAAGGTCACCCTCGCCTAACACCGTCTCTATCTGTAACCCTAGACTTGTGCATGAACCTTGTGATAACCTAGTTTTCACTCTAACCCAAATCCCAACCATACGCTGCTACTAAGCCTGACCATCACGGTGACTCTAAACCTCTCTCTGACACTGGGCTGTGGCTCATGTGAACGCTCGCCCTGTCATTCAACCTACGTCTCAACACACCTGAACACACCCTCTACACATGTTCATACACCCAAACCTCACTCCTTCCGTTTAGGTGGAGCTTTGCCGCTGCATCACCATGACACTGTGCCACACTTGGTCTCTCAGGGTAACCTGTCTCTCACTGTAGTACACCCTAAAGCTAGCCCGAAACATTGCTCGAACCCTCATCCAACGCCTGAACTTACCCTAATGCCAGGAGTGTCTCTAACCCTACCTTTCACTCTCTTTCAAATCACCATCTAGCCCTAACCATGGTCTCACACTGGCCCTAGCCTTGAAATGAATATTGTTTCCCTCCGGAACGGCAAGACCCTTTCTCACTCGAAAGCTACCCCTGTTTCCAACCTGAAACTGAACCTTCCAACTAACCTAAATTCAGCGCAACAAGAACACTTTCTGGCTGAGTGGAATCACACCATCAACCATGTCCCTAAACCTACTTCTAACCATTTCTGTAGCCCTAAATATAGAGCCTAACATGACCCTAGATCTAACTATAACTCTCACCCTAGAAACACACTGCACTCGCTAAGCTGAACTCTGTTTTCTTCAAGACAACCCTGGCCCGATTCCCATCACGAGTTCTCACCGTGCCCTCTACTGTTCGACCACACCTCATGCTCTCCCTGAGACTGACGCTAGCGGGGTCCCGGAACTGCTCCCTAAGCCTGAACCAAAGCCTTTCCCTAAATGTAACCCTACGTTTACAGCTTTCCATAAATCTCATTGGGAACCCATATCAGAACCCAATCACTGGCTTCAACCATCTTCCTATGAGAGCCGGGAACCCAGTTCCTCAACTGAATGCTAAACCAATACTTGAAACTGCCCCTACACTGTCGCTGTTTCTAAACCTAACCCGTAAGTTCACCCTAGCCTAACACCGTCTCTATCTGTAACCCTAGACTTGTGCAT
>NW_017733319.1:68299-79496 GCF_001890085.2 Hipposideros armiger | reverse complement strand
AAAGCCTTTCCCTAAAAGTAACCCTACGTTTACAGCTTTCCCTAAATCTCATTGGGAACCCAAATCACAACCCTATCACTGGCCCCAACCTTCTTCCTACGAGAGCCGGGAAAGCAGTCCCTCAACTGAAGGCTAAAGCAATACCTGAAACTGCCCCTACTCTGTCGCTGTTTCTAAACCTAACCCGTAAGGTCACCCTAGCCTAACACTGTCTCTCTCTGTAACCCTAGACTTTTGCATGACCCTGGTGATAACCTAGTTTTCAATCTAACCCAAAACCCAACCATACGCTGGTACTAAGCCTCACCATCACGGTGACTCTAAACCTCTCTCTGACACTGGGCTTGGGCTAATCTGAACGCTCACTCTATCACTAAACCTACATCTCAACACACCTGAACCCACCCTCTACAAATGTTCACACACCCAAACCTCACTACTTCCTTTTAGGTGGAGCTTTCCCGCAACATCACCCTAACACTGTCCCACACTTGGTCTCTCAGGGTACCCTGTCTCTCACTGTAGTACACCCTAAAGCAAGCCTGAAACATCTCTCGAACCCTCATCCAACGACTGAACTTACCCTAATGCCAAGAGTGTCCCTAACCCTACGTTTCACTCTCTTCTGAACCACCATGTAGCCCTAACCCTGAATATAACCGTATGCAGGAACTTTTAACAAACCCTAGCTGGAGATCCAAATCCTAATCCTAACACTGACCGCCCAACCTCCGCCTAACCGTCGGTAAACCTGGCCCTCACCTGAACACTAATCTCCACCTCAAATTAACCCTACCACAGGCGCTCCTTGGAAATAAGGCCTCTGCCTGACCCCGGCCTAACACCGTCTCTAACACGACCCCTAGCCTCGTCTTTGACCCGTATGAGAAACTGGTTTTCACCCTCACGCAAAAGCTTACCTTCACGCTGATACTAACACTAACCTCACGGTTTTCCCAAACTCACCCTAAAACTGGGCCTATGGCCGAACCTAACACAGTCCCTAACGCTAACCTACATGAAGCCTAACTGTAGAGCTCTTCAGAGACCTAACCCTGACTCCTCCCTAAACCTCTAGCGTTCGCACAACATAACCCTAATTGTGACCCTCACTGGGCCTCTCAACGTCATCCTGTATCTAACTGCAAGTGACCCTGAAGCTGGCCCTCAACCGGACTCATGCCCTCATCCAAACACTGGCTCTGACTCTGAAGCGAGCGGATCCCCGAACCCAACTTTCAATCTCTTTACAACCGCAAACCTCTCCCTGAGCCTCACCCTCAACCGAGGCCTAACCCGGTGCTTAGCCCTGACCTTGCCTGTGTTGCCCACCCGAAAGCTCACCCTGTTTCCTCGCTGAAAACTGACCCTCCACCTAACTTTAACTTAGCCTACCAAGAACAATTCCCGACTCAGCAGAGCTTCAAATGAACCCGCTTCCAACGAATGCCCCGAACACTGCCCCTCAGCACAAAGCGAAAGCTGCACATGTCCCTAGACCTAAATATAACACGCTCCCTAGAACCACAACTAGAGCTGTCCTTCACCTGAAACCTGGATGTATAGCTAACACTGGCTCGACTCCGAACCCGAATTCTCACAGGGTCCTGGGTTTTCCAGCAACTCCTAATGCACCTCCGGCCTCTCCCTCAACAAATCCTAACCCTGTGCATATCCCTGACCTTACCTGTGTTTCTCACCCGAAAGCACAGCCTGTATCCTCGCCAAAACCTGACGCTCCACCTAACGTTAACTCAGCCCACCACGAACACTTCCTGACCCAGTAGAAGCTTCCTTTGAAACCCCTTCTTACGAAAACCCAGAACATTGCCCCTCAGCCTAAAGTGAAAGCTGCACATGTCCCTAGACCTGAACTTAACACTCTCCCTAGAATCACACCTAGGGCTGTCCTTCACCTTAACCCAGGATCTAAAGCTAACACTGACCTGACTCCTAACCCAAAGCATCACAGGGTCCTCGGTTTTCCAGCAACTCCCCATGCTCTTCCTGGCCCTGAGGCCAGCCCTGGCACTGACCTGTTCCCTAAGCCTTACCCTGCCCCTACTCCTGAATATAACCGTATGCAGGAACTTTTCACAAACCCTAGCAGGAGACCCAAAATCTAAACCTAACACTGACAGCCCAAACTCCTCCTAACCGAGTCGGTAAACCTGGCCCTCAACTGAGCGCAAATCTCTACCTGAAAATACCCTACCACAGGCGCTCCTTGGAAATAAGGCCTCTTCCTGACCCTGGCCTAACACCGTCTCTAACAGGACCCCTAGCCTCGTCTTTGACCCGTATGGGAAAATGGTTTTCACACTCACGCAAAACCTTACCTTAATGCTGATACTAACACTAACCTCACGGTGTTTCCCAAACTCACCCTAAAACTGGGCCTATGGCCGATCCTAATGCAGTCCCTACCGCTAACCTACCTGAAGCCTAACTGTAGAGCTGTTCAGAGACCTAACCCTGACTCCTCCCTAAACCTCTAGCATTCGCACAACCTAACCCTAATTGTGACCCTCACTGGGACTCTCAACGTCACCCTGTCTCTAACTGCAAGTGACCCTGAAGCTGGCCCTCAACCGGTCTCGGGGCCTCATCCAAACACTGGCCCTGACCCTGAAGCAAGCGGTTCCCCGAACCCTACTTTCAATCTCTTTCCAACTGCAAACCTCTTCCAGAGCCTCTCCCTCTCCCGAGGCCTAACCCGGTGCATAGGCCTGACCTTACCTGTGTTGCCCATCCGAAATCTCAACCTGTTTCCTCGCCAAAACCTCACACTCCACCTAACATTACCTCAGCCTACCACGAACACTTCCTGACTCAGCAGAAGCTTCCCTTGAACCTGCTTCCTACGAACACTCCGAACACTGCCACTCAGCCCAAAGCGAAAGCTGCACCGTCCCTAGACCTGAACTTAACACGCTCCCTAGAACCCCACCTAGAGCTGTCCTTCACCTGAATCCTGGATCTATAGCTAACACTGGCCAGACTCCTAACCCGAATTCTCACAGGGTCCTGGTTTTCCAGCAATTCCTCATGCTCCTCCTGGCCTCTCCCTCAACCGAGGCCTAACCCGGTGCATAACCCTGGCCTTACCTGTGTTTCCCTCCCGAAAGCTCAGCCTGTTACTCGACGAAACCTGACCCTCCACCTAACGTTTACTAAGCCCACCACAAACACTTCCTGACTCAGCAGAAGCTTCAATTGATCCCGCTTCATACGATCTCCCAGAACAATGCCCCACAGCCAATAGCGAAAGCTGCACATGTCCCTAGTCCTGAACTTAACACTCTCCTTAGAACCACACCCAGGGCTGTCCTTCACCTGAACCCTGGATCTAAATCTAACACTGGCCTGACTCCTATCCCGAAGAATCACAGGGTCCTGGGTTTTCTAGCAACTCCCCATGCTCTTCCTGGCCCTGACGCCTGCCCTGGCACTGAACTGTTCCCTAAGCCTTACCCTGCCCCTACTCCTGAATATGACCGTATGCAGGAAATTTTCACAAACCCTAGCCTGGAGACCCAAATCCTAATCCTAACACTGACCGCCCAACCTCTTCCTAACCGAGTCCGTAACACTGGCCCTCACCTGAACGTTTATCTCTACCTGAAACTACCCCTACCACAGGCGCTCCTTGGAAATAAGACCCTGCCTGACCCTGGCCTAACACCGTCTCTAACACGACCCCTAACCTCATCTTTGACCCGTATGGGAAACTGTTTTTCACCCTCACGCAAAACCCTACCTTCACGCTGATACGAACACTAACCTCACGGTGTTTCCCAAACTCACCCTAAAACTGGGCCTATGGGCGAACATAACACAGTCCCTACTGCTACCCTCCCTGAAGCCTAACTGTAGAGCTGTTCAGAGACCTAACCCTGACTCCTCCCTAAACCTCTAGGATTCGCACAATGTAACCCAAATTGTGACCCTAACTGGGCCTCTCAACGTCATTCTGTCTCTAACTGCAAGTGACCCTGAAGCTGGCCCTCAACGTGTCTCGGGCCCTCATCCAAACACTGGCCCTGACAATGAAGCGAGCGGTTTCCCAAACGCTACTTTCAATATCTTTCGAACCGCAAACCTCTCCCTGAGCCTCTCCCTCACCCGAGGCCTAACCCGGTGCATAGCCCTGACCTTACCTGTGTTTCCCACCCAAAAGCTCACCCTTTTTCTCGCCGAAACCTGACCCTCCACCTAATGTTAACTCAGCCCATAATGAACACTTCCTGACTCAGTAGAAGCTTCCCTTGAATCCGCTTGCTACGAACACCCCGTACACTGACCCTCAGCCCAAAGCGAAAGCTGCACATGTCTGTAGACCTGAACTTAACACGCTCCCTAGAACCACACCTAGAGCTGTCCTTCACCTGAACCCTGGATCTAGAGCTAACACTGGCCCGACCCCTAACCCGAATTCTCACAGGGTCCTGAGTTTTCCAGCAACTCCTCATGCACCTCCTGGCCTCTCCCTCAACCGAGGCCTAACCCGATGCATAGACCTGACTTACTTGTGTTTCCAACCCGAAGCTCACCCTGTCTCCTCGCCGAAACCTGACCCTCCACCTACTGTTAACTCAGCCCACCATGAACACTTCCTGATTCAGCAGAAGCTTCCCTTGAACCCGCTTCCTACGAACACCCACAACACTGCCCCTCAGCCCAAAGCGAAAGCTGCACATGTCCCTAGTCCTGAACTTAACACTCTCCCTAGAACCACACCTAGGGCTGTCCTTCACCTGAACCCTGGATCTAAAGCTAACACTGGCCTGACTCCTAACCAGAAGAATCACAGGGTCCTGGGTTTTCCAGCAACTCCCCATGCTCTTATGGCCCTGACGACAGCCCTGGCACTGAAATGTTCCCTAAGCCTTACCCTGCCCCGACTCCTGAATATAACTGTATGCAGGAACTTTTCACAAACCCTAGCTGGAGACCCAAATCCAAATCCTTACACTGACCGCCCAACCTCCGCCTAAACGAGTCGATAAACCTAGCCCTCATCTGAACGCTATACCTCTACATGAAACTACCTCTATCACAGACTCTCCTTATAATTAAGACCTCTGCCTGACCCTGGCCTAACACCGTCACTAACACGACCCCTAGCCTCGTCTTTGACCCGTATGTGAAACTGGTTTTCACCCTCACGCAAAACCCTTCCTCCACGCTGATACTAACACTAAACTCACGGTGTTTCCCAGCAGCACCCTAAAACGGGACCTTTGGCCGTACCTAACGCAGTCCCTACTGCTACACTACCTGAAGCCTAACTGTAGAGCTGTTCAGAGACCTAACCCTGACTCCTCCCTAAACCTCTAGCATTCACACAATGTAACCCTAATTGTGACCCTCACTCGGCCTCTCAACGTCATCCTGTCTGTAACTGCAAGTGACCCTGAAGCTAGCCCTCAACCGGTCTCGGGCCGTCATCCAAACGCTGGCCCTGACTCTGAAGCGAGCGGTTCCCCGAACCCTACTTTCAATCTCTTTCCAACCGCAAACATCTCCCTGAGCCTCTCCCTCAACCGAGGCCTATCCCGGTGCATAGCCCTGACCTTACCTGTGTTGCCCACCCGAAAGCTCACCCTGTTTCCTCACCGAAACCTCACCCTCCACCTAACATTACCTCAGGCCACCACAAACACTTCCTGAATCAGCAGAAGCTTCCCTTGAACCCGCTACCTACGAACACCCCGAACACTGCCCCTCAGCACAAAGCGAAAGCTGCACTTGTCCCTAGACCTGAACTTAACACGCTCCCTAGAACCACACCTAGAGCTGTCCTTCACCTGAACCCTGGGTCTATAGCTAACACTGGCCTGACTCGTATCCCGAATTCTCACAGGGTCCTGAGTTTTCCAAAACTCCTCATGCTCCTCCAGGCCTCTCCCTCAACCGAGGCCTAACCTGGTGCATATCCCTGAACTTCTCTGTCTTTCCCACCCGAAAGCTCACCCTGTTTCCCCGCCAAAACCTGAACCTCCACCTAACGTTAACTCAGCCCACCACGAACACTTCCTGACTCAGCAGAAGCTTCCCTGGAACCCGCTTCCTACAAACACCCCGAACACTGCCCCTCAGCCCAATGCGAAAGCTGCACATGTCCCTATACCTGAACTTAACACGCTCCCTAGAACCACAACTAGAGCTGTCCTTCACCTGAACCCTGGATCTATTGTTAACACTGGCCTGACCCCTATCGCGAATTTTCACAGAGTCCTGGGTTTTCCAGCAACAACTCATGCTCCTCCTGACCTCTCCCTCAACCAAGGTCTAACCCGGTGTGTAGCCGTAGCCCTGACCTTCTCTGTCTTTCCCACCCGAAAGCTCACCCTGTTTCCTCGCCAAAACCTGACCCTTCACCTAATATTAACTCTGCCGACCACGAACACTTCCTGACTCAGCAGAAGCTTCCCTTGAGCCCGCTTCCTACGAACATCCCGAACATTGCCCCTAAGCCCAAAGCGAAAGCTGCACATGTCCCTAGACCTGAACTTAACACACTCCCTTGAACCACACCTAGAGCTGTCCTTCACCCGAACCCTGGATCTATAGCTAATACTGGCCTGACTCCTCACCTGAATTCTCACAGGGTCCTGGGTTTTCCAGCAATTCCTCATGCTCCTCCTGGCTTCTCCCTCAACCGAGGCTTAACCCCGTTCATAGCCCTGACCTTCTCTGTCTTTCCCACCCGAAAGCTCACCCTGTTTCCTCGCCAAAACCTGACCCTCCACCTAACGTTAACTCAGCCAACCAGGAACACTTCCTGACTCAGCAGAAAATTCCCTGGAACCCGCTTCCTACGAACACCCCGAACACTGCCCCTCCTCCCTAAGCGAAAGCTGCACATGTCCCTAGACCTGAACTTAACACGCTCCCTAGAACGACACCTAGAGCTGCCCTTCACCTGAACCCTGGATCTATAGCTAACACTTGCCTGACTCCTAACCCGAATTCTCACAGGATCCTGGGTTTTCCAGCAACTCCTCATGCTCTTCCTGGCCCTGACGCCAGCCCAGGCAATAAACTGTTCCCTAAGGCTTACGCTGCGCCTACTCCTGAATATAACCGTGTGCAGAAAATTTTCACAAACCCTAGCTGGAGATCCAAATACTAATCCTCACACTGACCCCAATACTCCCCTAACCGAGTCGGTATACCGGGCCCTCTCCTGAACCCTAATCCGCTTCATGAAACTACCACTACCACAGGCGCTTCTTGGAAACCTAGGCCTTTCCATAACCCTAGCCTAAAACCGTCTCTAACACTACCCCTAGCCTCGTATTTGACCCGTATTGTAAAATGGTTCCCACCCTCACACAAAACCCTACCTTCATGTTGATCTAACCCTAACCTGCACGGTGTTGCCCATCCTCACCTTAAAAATGGGCCTATCGCTGACGGTAACACACTCCCTATTGCTCACCCTACCTAAAGCCTAACTGTCAGCTGTTAATAGACTTATATATGATTCCGCCCTAAACTTCTTGCATTCGCGCAAGCTAACCCTTAATTGGTCCCTAACTGGATATCTCAACGAAATCCTGTATCTAACTGCAAGTGACCCTATAGCTGGCCCTCAACAAGTCTCGGGCCTTCAGCCAAACACTGGCCCTTAATCTAAAGCTGACAATTACCCGAACACTACCTTTCAATCTATTTGGAACTGCAAAACTATCCTCGATCCTCTCCGTCAACTTAGTCCTAACCCGGTCCATAGCCTTGACCTTACCTGTGTTTCCCACCCGAAACCTCAACCTGTATCCTCGCCGAATCCTAACCCTCCACCTAACGTTATCGAGCCCATAACCAGCACTAACTGACTCAGCAGAAACTTCCCGTGAACCCTGTTCCTAAGAACACCCCTAACACTACCCCTCAACCCAAACCGAAAGGTGCACATGTCCCTAGACCTGAACCTAACACTCTGCCTAGAGCCACATATAGAGCTCTCCTTCACCTGCACTCCGCTTCTAAAGCTTACACTGGCCCGACTCCTAACCCGAATTCTCACAGGGTCCTGAGTTTTCCACCAACTCCTATGCTCCTCCTGGCCCTGACGCCAGGCCTCAACTGAACTGTTCCATAAGCCTAACCCTACCTCGATTCCTCAATATAACCGTTTGTACGTACTTTTCATAAACCCTAGCTTTTGACCCAAATACTAATCCTCACACTGACCCCAAACCTCCTCTTAACAGAGTCGGTGTAGTGGGTCCTCTCCTGAAGCCTAATCCTCTTCCTGAAACTAACCCTTCCACAGGCGCTCCTTGGAAACCTAGGCCTTTCCATAAACCTAGCGTAACACTGTCGCTAACCCTACCCCTAGCCTCGTATTTGACCAGTATTGTAAAGTATTTCCCACCCTCACACAAACCCTACCTTCATGTTGATCTAACCCTAACCTTCACGGTGTTCCCCAACCTCACCTTAAAAATGGGCCTATCGCTGGCGCTAACGCACTTCCTATCGCTCACCCTACCTGAAGCCTAACTGTACAGCTGTTAATAGACTTATATATGACTCCGCCCTAAACTTCTAGCATTAGCGCAACCTAAGCCTTAATGGATCCCTAACTGGACCTCTCAACGAAATCCTGTCTCTAACTGCAAGTGACTCCATAGCTGGTCCTGAACCTGACTCGGGGCCTCATCCAAACATTGGCCCTTACTCTAAAGCTGACAGTTACCCGAACACTACCTTTCAATCTATTTGCAACTGCAAAGCTATCCTTGATCCTCTCCGTCAACCTAGTCCTAACCCGGTCCATAGCCTTGACCTTACCTGTGTTTCCCACCCGAAACCTCAACCTGTTTCCTCGCCGAATCCTAACCCTCCACCTAACATTAACAAGCCCAAAACCAACACGAACTGACTCAGCAGAAACTTCCCGTGAACCCTGTTCCTAAGAACACCCCTAACACTGCCCCTCAGCCCAAAGGGAAAGCTGCACATGTCCCTAGACCTGAACCAAACACTCTGCCTAGAGCCACACATAGAGCTCTCCTTCACCTGCACTCCGCTTCTAAAGCTAACACTGGCCCGACTCCTAACCCGAATTCTCACAGGGTCCTGAGTTTTCCACCAACTCCTAATGCTCTTCCTGGCCCTGACGCCAGGCCTGAACTGAACTGTTCCAAAGCCTAACCCTACCTCGATTCCTGAATGTAACCGTTCGTAGGTACTTTTCATAAACCCTAGCTGGAGACCCAAACACTACTCCTCAAACTGACCCCAAACCTCCTCCTAACAGAGTCGGTGTACTGGGTCCTCTCCTGAAGCCTAATCCTCTTCCTGAAACTACCCCTACCACAGGCGCTCCTTGGAAACTTAAGACTTTCCATAAACCTAGCATAACACCGTCTCTAACACTACCCCTAGACTCGTATTTGACCCGCATTGTAAACTGGTTTTCACCCTCACACAAAACCCTACCTTCACGCTGATCTAACCCTAACCTTCACGGTATTTCCCAACCTCACCCAAAAACTGGGCATATCGCTGATTTGAATGCAGTCCCTATCACTCACCCTACCTGAAGCCTAACTGTATAGCTGTTCATAGACTTATATGTCATTCCTCCCTAAACCTCTAGCATTCGGCCAACCTAATCCTTAATGGGTCCCTAACTGGACCACTCAACGTAATCCTGTCTCTAACTGCAAGTGACCCTAAAGCTGGCCCTGAACCTGTTCTGGGCCCTCATCCAGACACTGGCCCTAACTCTAAAGCNGGGCCCTCATCCAGACACTGGCCCTAACTCTAAAGCTAACGGTGCCCCGAACCCTACTTTTCAATCTCTTTCCAAATGCAAAGCTATCCTTCATCCTCTCTGTCAACCAGTCCTAACCCGGTCAATAGCCTTGACCTTATCTGTGTTTCCCACCCGAAACCTCACCCTGTGTCCTCGCCGAAATCTAACCCTCCACCTAACGTAAACTCAGCCCAGAACGAACACTTCCTGACTCAGCAGAAACTACCCGTGAACCCTGTCCCTAAGAACACCCCTAACTCTGCCCCTCAGCCTGCAGCGAAAGTTGCACATGTCTCTAGACATGAACTTCCCACTCTCCCTAGAAGAACACCTAGAGCTGTCCTTCACCTGCACTCCGCTTCTAAAGCTAACACTGGCCCACTCCTAACCCGAATTCTCACAGGGTCCTGTGTTTTCCAGCAACTCCTCATGCTCCTCCTGGCCCTGACGCCAGCCCTGAACTGAACTCTTCCCTAAGCCTAACCCTAACTCTACTCCTGAATATAACCGTTCATAGATACTTTTCATAAACCCTAGCTGGAGACCCAAATACTAACCCTGACACTGACCCCAAACCTCCTCCTAACCGAGTCGGTATAACGGGCCCTCTCCTGAAGCTTAATCCTCTTCCTGAAACTACCCCTACCACAGGCGCTCCTTGGAAACCTAGGCCTTTCCATAAACCTAGCGTAACACCGTCTCTAACACTACCCCTAGACTCGTATTTGACCCGTATTGTAAACTGGTTTTCACCCTCACACAAAACCCTACCTTCACGCTGATCTAACCCTAACCTTCACGGTGTTTTTCAACCTCACCCAAAAACTGGGCCTATCGCTGACCCGAACGCAGTCCCTAACGCTCACCCAACCTGAAGCCAAGTGTAAGCTCTTCATAGACTTAACCGTGGTTCCTCCCTAAACTTCTAGCATCCGCGCCATCTAACTGGGCCCGTCAACGTAATCCTGTCTCTAACTGAAAGTGACCCTGAAGCTGGCGCTGAACATGTCTCGGGCCCTCATTCAAACACTGGCCCTTACTCTAAAGCTAACGGTGCCCCGAACCCTACCTTTCAATCTATTTCCAACTGCAAAGCTATCCTTGATCCTCTCCGTCAACCTAGTCCTAACCCGGTCCATTGCATTGACCTTACCTGTTTTTCCCACCGGAAACCTCAACCTTTTCCTCGCCGAAATCTAACCCACCACCTAACATTTACTCAGTCCAGCACGAACACTTCCTGACTCAGCAGAAACTACCTATGAACCCTGGTCCTAGGAACACCCCTAAATCTGCCCCTCAGCCTATAGCGAATGCTGCACATGTATCTGGATCTGAACCTAACACTCTCCCTAGAAGCACACCTAGAGCTGTCCTTCACCTGCACTCCGCTTCTAAGCTAACACTGGCCCAACCCCTAAC
>NW_017733319.1:65415-66208 GCF_001890085.2 Hipposideros armiger | reverse complement strand
CTTTTCATAAACCCTAGCTGGAGACCCAAATACTAATCCTAACACTGACCCCAAAACTCCTCCTAACCGAGTCGGTAAACCTGGCCCTCACCTGAAGCCTAAAACTCTACCTGAAACTACCCGTACCATGGCGCTCCTTGGAAACCGAGGCCTTTCCATAAACCTAGCGTAACACCATCTCTAACACTACCCCTAGAATCGTATTTGACTCTGTTGTAAACTGGTTTTCACCCTCACACAAAACCCTACCTTCATGCTGATCTAACCCTAACCTTCACGGTGTTTCTCAACCTCACACAAAAACGGTGCCTATCGCTGACCCGAACGCAGTCCCTAACGCTCACCCAACCTGAAGCCAAGTGTACAGCTCTTCATAGACTTAACCGTGATTCCTCCCTAAATCTCTAGCATCCGCGCCACCTAACTGGGCCCGTGAACGTAATCCTGTCTCTAACTGAAAGTGACCCTGAAGCTGGCCCTGAACATGTCTCGGGCCCTCTTTCAAACACTGGCCCTTACTCTAAAGCTAACGGTGCCCCGAACCCTACCTTTCAATCTATTTCCATCTGCAAAGCTATGCTTGATCCTCTCCGTCAACCTAGTCCAAACCCGGTCTATAGCCTTGACCTTACCTGTTTTTCCCACGCGAAACCTCAACCTTTTCCTCGCCGAAATCTAACCCTCCACCTAACATTTCCTCAGCCCAGCACGAACACTTCCTGACTCAGCAGAAACTACCTGTGAACCCTGGTCCTAAGAACTCCCCTAAATCTGCCCCTCAGCCTATAGCGAA
>NW_017733319.1:61438-65024 GCF_001890085.2 Hipposideros armiger | reverse complement strand
ACAGGCACTCCTTGGAAACCTAAGCCTTTCTCTATCCCTAGCCTAACACCATCTCTAACACTACACCTAGCCTCGTATTTGACCCGCATTGTAAACTGGTTTTCACCCTCACACCAAACCCTACCTTCATGTTGTTCTAACCCTAACCTTCACGGTGTTTCCCAACCTAACCCAACAACTGGGCCTATCGCTGACCCGAACGCAGTCCTTATCGCTCACCCTACCCGAAGCCTAACTGTAGAGCTGTTCATAGACTTAACCCTGACTCCTCTCTAAACCTATAGCATTCACACCACCTAACCCTGGATGTGTTCTTAACTGGGCTTCTCAACGTAATCCTGTTTCTAACTGCAAGTGACCCTAAAGCTGGCCCTGAACCTGTCTCGGGCCCTCATCCAAACACTGGCACTTACTCTAAAGATAACGGTGTCCCGAAACCTACCTTTCAATCTCTTTCCAACAGCAAAGCTATCCTTGATCTTCTCCAACAACCCAGTCCTAACCCTGTCCATAACCTTGACCTCTCCTGTGTTTCCCACCCAAAACCTCACCCTGTCCCCTCGCCGAAATCTAACCCACCACCTAACGTGAAATCAGCCCAGCACGAACACTTCCTGACCCAACATAAAATACCCGTGAACACTGTTTCTGAGAACACCCGTAACTGTCCCCCTCAGCCTACAGCGAATGTTGCACATGTCTCTAGGTCTGAACCTAACACTCTCCCTAGAACCACACCTAGAGCTCTCCTTCACCTGCACTCTGCGTCTAAAGCTAACATGTGCCCGACTCCTAACCCGAATTCTCACAAGGTCCTGAGATTTACACCAACACCTAATGCTCCTCTTGGCTCTGAAACCAGCCCTGGCACTGAACTGCTCCCTAAGCCTAACCCTACCCATACCCCTGAATATAACCGTACAAAGGAACTTTTCATAAACCCTAGCTGGAGACCCAAATCCTAATGTTACACGGATCCCCAACATCCTCCTAAACGAGTCGGTAAACCTGGCCCTCACCTGAAGCCTAAAACTCTACCTGAAACTACCCGTACCATGGCGCTCCTTGGAAACCTAGGCCTTTCCCTAACCCTAGCCTAAAACCGTGAGTAACACTACCCCTAGACTCGTATTTGACCCGTATTGTAAACTGGTTTTCACCCTCACACAAAACACTACCTTCACGCTGATCTAACCCTAACCTTTGGGTGTTTTTCAACCTCACCCAAAAACTGGGCCTATCGCTGACACGAACGCAGTCCCTAACGCTCACCCAACCTGAAGCCAAGTGTATAGCTGTTCATAGACTTAACCGTGATTCCTCCCTAAACCTTTAGCATCCGCGCCACCTAACTGGGCCCGTCAACGTAATCCTGTCTCTAACTGAAAGTGACCCTGAAGCTGGCCATGAACATGTCTCGGGCCCTCATCCAAACACTGGCTCTTACTCTAAACCTAACGGTGCCCCGAACCCTACCTTTCAATCTATTTCCAACTGCAAAGCTATTCTTGATCCTCTCCGTCAACCTAGTCCTAACCCGGTCCATACCCTTGTAGTTACCTGTTTTTCCCACCCAAATCCTCAACCTTTTCCTCGCCGAATTCCAACCCTCCAACTAACATTTACTGACCCAGCACAAACACTTCCTGACTCAGCAGAAACTACCTATGAACCCTGGTCCTAGGAACACCCCTAAATCTGCCCCTCAGCCTATAGTGAATGCTGCACATGTCTCTGGATCTGAACCTAACACTCTCCCTAGAAGCACACCTAGAGCTGTCCTTCACCTGCACTCCGCTTCTAAGGTAACACTGGGCCAACCCCTAACCCGAATTCTCACAGGGTCCTGAGTTTTCCACCAACTCCTAATGCTCCTCCTGGCCTGGTGGGCGGACCTGGCCCTGAACTACTCCCTAAGCCTAACAGTACCCCTACCCCTGAATATAACCGTACGAAGGAACTTTTCATAAACCCTAGCTGGAGACCCAAATCTTAATGTTAACACTGACCCCCAACCTCCTCCTAAGAGAGTCGGTAAACCTGGCCCTGACCTGAACGCAAATCCTCTACCTGACACTACCCCTACCACAGGCACTCCTTGGAAACCTAAGCCTTTCCCTAACCCTAGCCTAACACCATTTCTAACACTACACCTAGCCTCGTATTTGACCCGCATTGTAAACTGGTTTTCACCCTCACACAAAACCCTACCTTCATTTTGTTCTAACCCTAACCTTCACGGTGTTTCCCAACCTAACACAAAAACTGGGCCTATCGCTGACCCGAACGCAGTCTTATCTCTCACCCTACCCGAAGCCAAACTGTACAGCTGTTCACAGACTTAACCCTGACTCCTCTCTAAACCTATAGCATTCGCACCACCTAACCCTGTATGTGTCCTTAACTGGGCTTCTCAACGTAATCCTGTCTCTAACTGCAATGACCCTAAAGCTGGCTCTGAAACTGTCTCGGGCCTTCATCCAAACACTGGCACTTACTCTAAAGATAACGGTGTCCCAAAACCTACCTTTCAATCTCTTTCCAACAGCAAAGCTATCCTTGATCTTCTCCGATAACCTAGTCCAAACCAAGTCCATAACCTTGACCTCTTCTGTATTTCCCTCCCGAAACCTCACCCTGTCTCCTCGCCGAAATCTAACCCACCACCTAACGTGAAATCAGCCCAGCACGAACACTTCCTGACTCAGCAGAAACTATCCGTGAACCCTGTTCCTAACAACACCCCTAATTGTGCCCAGCGGCCTACAGCGAATGTTGCACATGTCTCTAGTTCTGAACCTAACACTCTCCCTAGAAGCACACCTAGAGCTGTCTTTCACCTGCACTCTGCTTCTAAAGCTAACAGTGGCCCGACTCCTAACCCGAATTCCCACAGGGTCCTGAGTTTTCCACCAACTCCTAATGCTTCTCTTGGCCCTGACGCCACCCCTGACACTGAACTGCTCCCTAAGTCTAACCCTACACCTACCCCTGAATATACCCGTACAAAGGAGCTTTTCATGAACCCTAGCTGGAGACCCAAATCCTAATGTTAACACGGATCCCCAACATCCTCCTAACCTAGTCGGTAAACCTGGCCCTCACCTGAAGCCTAAAACTCTACCTGAACTACCAATACCATGGCGCTCCTTAGAAACCTAGGCCTTTCCCTAACCCTAGCCTAAAACCGTGACTAACACTACCCCTAGACTTGTATTTGACCCACATTGTAAACTGGTTTTCACCCTCACACAAAACCCTACCGTCACGCTGATCTAACCCTAACATTCACGGTATTTGCCAACCTCACCCAAAAACTGGGCCTATCGCTGATTTGAATGCAGTCCCTATCGCTCACCCTACCTGAAACCTAACTGTATAGCTGTTCATAGACTTATATGTCATTCCTCTCTAAACCTCTCGCATTCGGCCAACCTAAACCTTAATGGGTCCCTAACTGGACCTCTCAACGTAATCCTGTCTCTAACTGCAAGTGACCCTAAGGCTGGCCCTGAACCTGTTCTGGGCCCTCATCCAGACACTGGCCCTAACTCTAAAGCTAACGGTGCCCCGAACCCTACTTTTC
>NW_017733319.1:54142-55518 GCF_001890085.2 Hipposideros armiger | reverse complement strand
CTCCTAATGCTCCTCCTGGCCCTGTTGCCGGCCCTGGCCCTGAACTGCTCCCTAAGCCTAACCGTACCCCTACCCCTGAATATAACCGTACGAAGGAACTTTTCATAAACCCTAGCTGGAGACCCAAATCTTAATGTTAACAATGAATCCCAACCTCCTCCTAAGAGAGTCGGTAAACCTGGCCCTGACCTGAACGCAAATCCTCTACCTGAAACTACGTCTACCACAGGCACTCCTTGGAAACCTAAGCTTTTCCCTAACCCTAGCCTAACACCATCTCTAACACTACACCTAGCCTCGTATTTGACCCGCATTGTAAACTGGTTTTCACCCTCACACCAAACCCTACCTTCATGTTGATCTAACCCTAACCTTCACGGTGTTTCCCAACCTAACCCAATAACTGGGCCTATCGCTGACCCGAACACAGTCTTATCGCTCACCCTACCCGAAGCCTAACAGTACAGCTGTTCATAGACTTAACCCTGACTCCTCTCTAAACCTATAGCATTCGCACCACCTAACCCTGTATGTGTCCTTAACTGGGCTTCTCAACGTAATCCTGACTCTAACTGCAAGTGACCCTAAAGCTGGCCCTGAACCTGTCTCGGGCCCTCATCTAAACACTGGCAGTTACTCTAAAGATAACGGTGACCCTAACCGTACCTTTCAATCTCTCTCCAACAGCAAAGCTATCCTTGATCTTCTCCGACAACCCATTCCTAACCCGGTCCATAACCTTGACCTCTCCTGTGTTTCCCACCCAAAACCTCACCCTGTCTCCTCGACGAAATCTAACCCACCACCTAACGTAAAATCAGCCCAGCACGAACACTTCCTGACTCAGCAGAAACAACCTATTAACCCTGTTCCTAAGGACACCCCTAACTGTGCCCCTCAGCCTATAGCGAATGTTGCACATGTCTCTAGGTCTGAACCTAACACTCTCCCTAGAACCACACCTAAAGCTCTCGTTCACCTGAACTCCGCTTCTAAAGCTAACAGTGGCCCGACTCCTAACCCGAATTTTCACAGGGTCCTGAGTTTTCCACCAACTCCAAATGCTCCTCTTGGCCCTGACGCCAGCCCTGGCACTGAACTTCTCGCTCAGCCTAACCCTAACCCTACCCCTGAATATAACCGTACAAAGGAGTTTTTCATAAACCCTAGCTGGAGACCCAAATCCTAATGTTAAAACGGATCCCCAACATCCTCCTAACCGAGTCGGTAAACCTGGCCCTCATCTGAAGCCTAAAACTCTACCTGAAACTACCCGTACCATGGCACTCCTTGGAAACCTAGGCCATTTCCGAACCCTAGCCTAAAACCGTGACTAACACTACCCCTAGACTCGTATTTGACCCACATTGTAAACT
>NW_017733319.1:51960-53175 GCF_001890085.2 Hipposideros armiger | reverse complement strand
CTAAACCTCTAGCATTCGGGCAACCTAACCCTTAATGGGTCCCCAACTGGTCCACTCAACGTAATCCTGTCTCTAACTGCAAGTGACACTAAAGCTGGCCCTGAACCTGTTCTAGGCCCTCATCCAGACACTGGCCATAACTCTAAAGCTAACGGTGCCCCAAACCCTACTTTTCAATCTCTTTCCAAATGCAAAGCTATCCTTCATCCTCTCCGTCAACCCAGTCCTAACCCGGTCCATAGCCTTGACCTTATCTTTGTTTGCCACCCGAAACCTCACCCTGTCTCCTCGCCGAAATCTAACCCTCCACCTAACGTGAACTCAGCCTAGCAGGAACTCTTCCTGACTCAGCAGAAACTACCCGTGAACCCTGTTCCTAAGAACACCCCTAACTCTGCCCCTCAGCCTGCAGCCAAAGTTGCACATGTCTCTAGACATGAACCTCACACTGTCCCTAGAAGAACACCTAGATCTGTCATTCAACTGCACTCCGCTTCTAAAGCTAACAGTGGCCCGACTCCTAACCCGAATTCTCCAGAGTCCTGAGTTTTCCACCACTTCCTAATGCCCCCCTTGGCCCTACGCCAGCCCTGGCACTGAACTGCTCCCTAAGCCTAACCCTAACCCTACCTCTGAATATAACCATTCATAGATACTTTTCATAAAACCTAGCTGGAGACCCAAATACTAATCCTCACACTGACCCCAAACCTCCTCCTAACCGAGTCGGTATGCCGGGCCCTCTCCTGAAGCTTAATCCTCTTCCTGAAACTACCCCTACCACAGGCGCTCCTTGGAAACCTAGGCCTTTCCCTAACCCTAGCCTAAAACCGTGACTAAAACTACCCCTAGACTCGTATTTGACCCGCATTGTAAACTGGTTTTCACCCTTACACAAAACCCTACCTTCACGCTGATCTAACCCTAACCTTCACGGTGTTTCTCAACCGCACCCAAAAACTGGGCCTATCGCTGACCCGAACGCAGTCCCTAACGCTCACCCAACCTGAAGCCAAGTGTGCATCTCTTCATAGACTTAACTGTGATTCCTCCCTAAACCTCTAGCATCCGCGCCTCCTAACTGGGCCTGTCAACGTAATCCTGTCTCTAACTGAAAGTGACCCTGAAGCTGGACCTGAACTTGTCTCAGGCCCTCATCCAAACACTGGCCCTTACTCTAAAGCTAACGGTGCCCCAAACCCTACCTTTCAATCT
>NW_017733319.1:47009-49904 GCF_001890085.2 Hipposideros armiger | reverse complement strand
TACCGGGCCCTCTCCTGAAGCTTAATCCTCTTCCTGAAACTACCCCTACCACAGGCGCTCCTTGGAAACCTAGGCCTTTCCATAAACCTAGCATAACACCATCTCTTACATGACCCTTAGACTCGTATTTGACCCATATTGTAAACTGGTTTTCACCCTCACACAAAACCCTACCTTCACACTGATCTAACCCTAAACTTCACGGTGTTTCTCCACCTTACCCAAAAACGGCCTGTCGCTGACCCGAACGCAGTCCCTAACGCTCCCCCAACCTGAAGCCAAGTGTATAGCTGTTCTAGACTTAACCGTGATTCCTCCCTAAACCTCTAGCATCCGCGCCACCTAACTGGGCCTGTCAACATAATCCTGTGTCTAACTTAAAGTGACCCTGAAGCTGGCCCTGAACATATCTCGGGCTCTCAACCAAACACTGGCCCTTACTCTAAAGCTAACTGTGCCCCGTACCCTACCTTTCAATCTATTTCCAACTGCAAAGCTATCCTTGATCCTCTCCGTAAACCTAGTCCTGACCCAATCCATAGCCTTGGCATCTCCTGTTTTTCCCACCCGAAACCTTAACCTTTTCCTCGCCGAAATCTAACCCTCCACCTAACATTTACTTAGCCGAGCACGAACACTTCCTGACTCAGCAGAAACTACCTATGAACCCTGGTCCTAGGAACACCCCTAAATCTGCCCCTCAGCCTATAGCGAATGCTGCACATGTCTCTGGATCTGAACCTAACACTCTCCTTAGAAGCACTCTAGAGCTGTCCTTCACCTGCACTCCGCTTCTAAGCTAACACTGGCACAAACCCTAAATCGAATTCTCACAGGGTCCTGAGTTTTCCACCAACTCCTAATGCTCCTCCTGGCCCAGTTGCCGGCCCTGGTCCTGAACTGCTCCCTAAGCCTAACCGTACCCCTACCCCTGAATATAACCGTACGAAGGAACTTTTCATAAACACTAGCTGGAGACCCAAATCTTAATATTAACACTGACCCCCAACTTCCTACTAAGAGAGTCGGTAAACCTGTCCCTGACCAGAACGCAAATCCTCTACCTGAAACTACCCCTACCACAGGCACTCCTTGGAAACCTAAGCCTTTCCCTATCCCTAGCCTAACACCATCTCTAACACTACACCTAGCCTCGTATTTGACCCACATTGTAAACTGATTTTCACCCTCACACAAAACCCTACCTTCATGTTGATCTAACCCTAGCCTTCACGGTGTTTCCCAACCTAACCCAAAAACTGGGGCTATCGCTGACCCGAACGCAGTCCTTATCGCTCACCCTACCCGAAGCCTGATGTACAGCTGTTCATAGACTTAACCCTGACTCCTCTCTAAAACTATAGCATTCGCACCACCTAACCCTGGATGTGTCCTTAACTGGGCTTCTCAACGTAATCCTGTCCCTAACTGCAAGTGACCCTAAAGCTGGCCCTGAACCTGTTTCGGGCCCTCATCCACACACTGGCACTTACTCTAAAGATAACGGTGTCCCGAACCCTACCTTTCAATCTCTTTCCAACAGCAAAGCTATCCTTGATCTTCTCTGAAAACCCAGTCCTAACCCGGTCCATAACCTTGAACTCTCCTTTGTTTCCCACCCGAAACCTCACCTGTCTCCTCGCCGAAATCTAACCCACCACCTAACGTGAACTCAGCCCAGCACGAACACTTCCTGACACAGCAGAAACTACCCCTGAACCCTGTTCCTAAGTACACCCCTATCTCTGCCCCTCAGCCTACAGAGAATGTTGCACATGTCTCTAGGTCTGAACCTAACACTCTCCCTAGAACCACACCTAGAGCTGTCCTTCACCTGCACTCCGCTTCTAAAGCTAACAGGGGTCCGACTCCTAACCCGAATTCTCACAGAGTCCTGAGTTTTCCACCACTTCCTAATGCTACTCTTGGCCCTGACGCCAGCCCTGGCACCGAACTGCTCCGTAGGCCTAACCCTACCCCTACCCCTGAATATAACCGTACAAAAGAGCTTTTCATAAACCCTAGATGGAGACCCAAATCCTAATGTTAACACGGATCCCCAACATCCTCCTAACCGAGTCGGTAAACCTGGCCCTCACCTGAAGCCTAAAACCCTACCTGAAACTACCCGTACCATGGCGCTCCTTGGAAACCTAGGCCTTTCCCGAACCATAGCCTATAACCGTGACTAACACTACCCCTAGACTCGTATTTGACCTGCATTGTAAACTGGTTTTCACCCTCACACAAAACCCTACCTTCACGCTGATCTAACCCTAACCTTCACGGCATTTCCCAACCTCACCCAAAAACCTGGCCTATCGCTGATTGAATGCAGTCCCTATCGCTCACTCTACCTGAAACCTAACTGTATAGCTGTTCATAGACTTATATGTCATTCCTCCCTGAACCTCTAGCATTCGGCCAACCTATCACTTAATGGGTCCCTAAGTGGACTTCTCAACGTAATCCTGTCTCTAACTGCAACAGACCCTAAAGCTGGCCCTGAACCTGTTCTGGGCCCTCATCCAGACACTGGCCCTAACTCTAAATATAACGGTGCCCCAAACCCTACTTTTCAATCTCTTTCCAAATGCAAAGCTATCCTTCATCCTCTCCGTCAACCCAGTCCTAATCCGGTCCATAGCCTTGACCTTACCTGTGTTTCCCACCCGAAACCTCACCCTGTCTCCTCGCCGAAATCTATCCCTCCACCTAACGTGAACTCAGCCCAGCTCGAACAATTCCTGACTCAGCAGAAACTACCCGTGAACCCTGTCCCTAAGTACTCCCCTAACCAGCCCCTCAGCCTGCAGCGAAAGTTGCACATGTCTCTAGACATGAACCTCACACTCTCCCTAGAAGAACACCTAGAGCTGTCCTTCACCTGCACTC
>NW_017733319.1:44387-45973 GCF_001890085.2 Hipposideros armiger | reverse complement strand
AACCCTAGCCTAAAACCGTGACTAACACTACCCCTAGACTCGTATTTGACCCGCATTGTAAACTGGTTTTCACCCTCACACAAATCCCTACCTTCACGCTGATCTAACCCTAACCTTCATGGTATTTGCCAACCTCACCCAAAAACTGGGCCTATCGCTGATTCGAATGCAGTCCCAATCACTCACCCTACCTGAAACTTAACTGTATAGCTGTTCATAGACTTATATGTCATTCCTCCCTAAACCTCTAGCATTCGGCCAACCTAACCCTGAATGGGTCCCTAACTGGACCTGTCAACGTAATCCTGTCTCTAACTGCAAGTGACCGTAAAGCTGGCCCTGAACCTGTTCTGGACCCTCACCCAGACACTGGCCCTAACTCTAAAGCTAACGGTGCCCCGAACCCTACTTTTCGATCTCTTTCCAAGTGCAAAGCTATCCTTCATCCTCTCCGTCAACCCAGTCCTAACCCGGTCCGTAGTCTTGACTTTACCTGTGTCTCCTAACAGAAATCTCACCCTGTATTTTCGCCGAAATCTAACCCACCACCTAACGTGAACTCAGCCCAGCACGAACACTTCCTGACTCAGCACAAACTACACGTGAACCCTGTCCCTAAGAACACCCCTAACTCTGCCCCTCAGCCAGCAGCGAAAGTTGCACATTTCTCTAGACATGAACCTCACACTCTCCCTAGAAGAACACCTAGAGCTGTCCTTCACCTGCACTCCGCTTCTAAAGCAAACACTGGCCCACTCCTAACCCGAATTCTCACAGGGTCCTAGTTTTCCACCAACTCCTCATGCTCCTCCTGGCCCTGATGCCAGCCCTGAACTGAACTCTTCCCTAAGCCTAACCCTAACTCTACTCCTGAATATAACTGTTCATAGATACTTTTCATAAACCCTAGCTGGAGACCCAAATACTAATCCTCACACTGACCCCAAACCTCCTCCTAAACCAGTCGGTATATCGGGCCCTCTCCTGAAGCTTAATCCTCTTCCTGAAACTACCCCTACCACAGGTGCTCCTTGGAAACCTAGGCCTTTCCATAAACCTAGCATAACACCGTCTCTTACATGACCCCTAGACTCGTATTTGACCCGTATTGTAAACTGGTTTACACCCTCACACAAAACCCTACCTTCACGCTGATCTAACCCTAATCTTCACGGTGTTTCTCAACCTCACCCAAAAACTGGGCCTATCGGTGACCCTAACGCAGTCCCTAACGCTCACCCAACCTGAAGAAAAGTGTATAGCTGGTCATACACTTAACCGTGATTCCTCCCTAAAACTCTAGCATCCGCGCCACCTAACTGGGCCTGTCAACGTAATCCTGTCTCTAACTGAAAGTGACCCTGAAGCTGGCTCTGAACATGTCTCGGGCCCTCATCCAAACACTGGCCCGTACTCTAAAGCTAACAGTGCCCCGAACCCTACCTTTCAATCTATTTCCAACTGCAAAGCTATCCTTGATCCTCTCCATCGACCTAGTCCTAACCCGGTCCATAGCCTTGACCTTACCTGTTTTTCCCACCCGAAACCTCAACCTTTTCCTCGCCGAAATCTAACCCTCCACCTAA
>NW_017733319.1:34098-36213 GCF_001890085.2 Hipposideros armiger | reverse complement strand
GTTGCCATTTTGAAAACTATCCCTTTCCCTAACCCTGGCCTACCACCGTCTGCAACACTAAACCTAGCCATATTCGTGATTCTTACGGTAACCCTGTTTTCACCTAACCCCAAACCCAAGTGTCACGCTCTTACAAACACTAACCTTAAAGGTGTTTCTAAAACTCACCCTAACACTGTGTCTATCGCTAACCAGAATGCTGACCCTATACTCACCGTTCCCCTCACCTGACCTAAACCCTAACTCTACACCTGTTCTTAAACCTAACCCTAATTCCTTCCCTAAACCTATAGAGTTCCCACAACCTAACCCTAATTCTGTCCCTAATTTTGTCTCTCAATGTAAACCTGTGTCTAACTGTAAGAAAGTCTAAAGCTGACCCTGAACCTCTCTCGAACCCTAATCGAAACCCAGTCCCTTACCCTAATGTTACCCGTGTCACTAAACCTCCCTTTCACTCTGTTTTGAACCCAATCCTACCCCTAAACGTCTCTCTCACCCTAGTCCTAACCCTGTTACCAGCCTTAACCTTAACGGTCTTTCCCACCCGAACTCCAAGGCTGTTCCCCAGCCAAAGTTTAACCCTCCACTTAAACGCAACTCAGCTCAACATGAATGCTTCCTAACTAAGTATAAATTTACCATTAACCCTGTCCCTAAGACTACCCTCATCACTGAAATTAAACCTAAATGAAAGCTCCACATGTCCCTAGACCTAAACCTAACACTCTCCCTAGACTCAAACCTATAACTGTCCCTAACCTGAACTCTGTTTCTAAAGCTCACCCTGGCCCAACTCCTAACACAAACTCTCACAGCATCCTGAGCTTTCAACCAACTCCTAATGCTCTCCCTGACCCTGATGCTGGCCCTGCAGCTGAAATGTGTCCTAAGCATAACCCTACCCCTGTCCCAAAACTTAAATCTTGTCTGTACTTTTCACACACCCTAACTGGAAACCCAAATCCTAACCCTAACACTGTCCCCACTCTGCTCTTAATGGAGTCTGTAAACCTGACTCTCAATTGATCGCTAAATCTCTACCTGAAACTACCCCTACCATGGTCGCTATTTAAAAAACTATCCCTTTCCCTAACCCTAGCCTACCACCGTCTCTCACACTAACCCTAGCCCTGTATGTATTTCTTATGGTAACCCTGCTTTCACCCTAACCCAAATCCCAACTGTCATGCTGTTACAAACACTAACCTTAACGGTGTTTGTAAGCCTCACCCTAACAGTGTGTCTATCGCTTACCCAAACCCTGATGCAATACTCACCCTTCTTCTCACCCGACCTGAACCCTATTCTACACCTGTTCTTAAACCTAACCCTAACTCCTTCCCTAAACCTGTAGAGTACCCGCAACCTAACTGTAATTCTTGTCCTAACTTTGTCTCTCAAAGTAAACATGTGTCTAACTGTAAGAAAGCCTAAAGCTGGTCGTGAACCTGTCTCTAACCCTAAATGAAACCCTGTCCCTTACCCTAATGTTACCGGTGTCACTAAACCTCCCTTTCACTCTGTTTTGAACCCAAACCTACCCCTACACCTCTCCCTCACCCTAGTTCTAACCCTGTCACCAGCCTTCACCTTAACAGTCTTTCCTACCTGAAATCAAAGGCTGTTCCCCAGCCAAAGTTTAACCCTCCACTTATCCTTAACTCAGCTCAACATAAATGCTTCCTAACTCAGTAGAAATTTACCATTAACCTTGTCTCTAAGACTACCCCTAACACTGAAGTTAACACTAAAGCGAAACCTCCACATGTCCCTAGACCTCAATCTAACACTCTCCGTAGAGCCAAACCTACAACTATCCCTAACCTGAACTCTGTTTCTAAAGCTCACCCTGGCCCAACTCATAACGTGAAGTCTCACAGCATCCTGACCTTTCAACCAACTCCTAATGCTCTCCCTTACCCTGATGCTGACCCTGCAGCTGAAATTTGCCCTATGCCTAACCCTACTCCTTTCCCCTAATGTAACTCTTGTCTGAACCTTTCACAAACCCTACCTTGAAACCCAAATCCTAACCCTAACACTGACCCCAACTCTTCTCCTAACCGAGTCTGTAAACCTGACTCTCACCTGAATGCTAAACCTCTACCTGAA
>NW_017733319.1:27810-32784 GCF_001890085.2 Hipposideros armiger | reverse complement strand
CTCTGAGCAGTGGAGCAGCAGCCAGAACCACTAAGAAAAGTCTTTCTCCTGCAATGTCCCTTCAGCACCCTCTACTGAGAAAGCCCAGCATCATGCTCAATATGAATGAGAAAAGCTTACAAAGTCTGTCTTTTTATAGAGGAGAAAGCATGAAAGACTGAATTTGGAGCTAAGAGTCAATCCATTAATAACTGGCACAAAGCATGACCTCACAGTTTATAGCATAATAGTAATGAGGACGACTATAGTTTGTTGAGCCCTTAAATGTCTGGCACTGTGCTATCAACTTTTCACATATTATCTCACTCAATTCACCAAACAATCCCATCATGTATGTTCCTTCCATCATTTGCATTTTATAGTGAAGGCTGAGAGAAGTCAAATAGCTTAACAAAAGACATGTAGCTAGAGCTTGAGAGAGGCTGGATTCAAACCAAGGCTCTGAACCAACTTACTATACAGAGAAATCCTAGTCAACTGTGTGGTGCATGCACTGTGCAGCAGATGCCCTTCATTGCCATGATGGTTCATTTTGTGTGTCACTGTGGCTGGGTCACGGGGTGTCCAGATATGTGGTGAAATGTTGTTCTGGATGTGTCTGTGAGGGTGTTTCCGGGTGAGATTAACATTTGTGTAAAGCAGATTGTCCTCCCTGATGTGGGTGGGCCTCATCTAATCAGTTGATGGCCTGAATAGAACAAAGAAGGCTGAGTAAGGGCCTGGCTGTGTGAGCTCATGTACAGTTTGAGGCTCCATAGGTGGTCACACCTTCTCCCTGTTGATGACCTCTTCCAGCAAAGTCTCATTGACCTGAACTCGTTTCTGTGGCCAGTTTTATTGCAAGTGGGTGCTGGACAATCGAGTATCTGCCAAAAGGGAAGAATGTTTTACTTTAGATTTAATCATTTTTTGTTCAGCAGGTGGGGTGGGCCACAAGTGCAACAAATGCAGAAGTGAAAATTTGGGGAACATCCAGAGATTTCATGTCAGGCCAGGCACCTAATTGATTAACATGAGCTCTCATGGGGCTCCTACTAGTTACTTGCAGAGTTCAGACGTTGCCCAGGTCCCCAGAGGGAGCCAGAGCAGACAAAAGTCAACATGGTAGACCGTGAGTGGTGACTGTAGCCACAGGTTAAGTTTATGAATCTCCTCTTTGGGGACACCCAGATATTGGAGCATGGAGCTCTTTACAGAATGGATGGAGATACTGTGTGAGTAGATAAAGAGGGGACTACTAATGGTGGGTAAATGTGAATGTCACTTTGCAGACTGCTGAGTCCTGGTGACATTTGGGACGCCGTTAATAGGATCTGTGGTCCCTGAGGTTGGGCAGCCATGGAGCAAGGCATGAAGGTGGAAAGCTCCATGGAATTTTAAAAGGAAGACTGACAGATCCCTTTGATGGATGGCCCTGGTGGGTAGCAGGTTGATAGATGAGACGACTTTACCATTATAAATGTCCAAGTCTAAACTTGAGGCAGAAATAAATCTCACTTCCTCCTATAGATAGCTAATAACTGCTAATCTCACCTTGGCTTGATTTGATTTCTCTAAAACAAGGCTGGGTTCTTTTCCTGATTTTTACCAGGTGACTTTCATTCATACATTCATTTATTCATTCATTCAACAAGTCTGTACTGAGAGCTCACCATGTGTTTAGTGTCAGGGATATTGTGTGGATAAGTCATATGACATCATTTTTCTCATGGTGTTAACGTTTGAGCTAAGGGGAGACAGACAATAAGCAAGTGATCAAATCAATACAATACAAGATTGTGATCAATGCTATGGAGCATGCAAACTGGTTGTAGTGCTAGTGAATGTTCATGGGGTGGTGACCCCAAGGAGATGGGAAAGAGCCAGTCAGGCTTATGAAAGCATGTGTGAGGAGGTGACAGCATGGCTGAGACATGAATGAAGAGGGTGGCATTCTGGTTAAGAGTTAGAGAAAGAGCACTCCAGGGACATGAAAGAAGAGGTGCAAAGGCCCTGGGGCAGGAATAAGCATGCCTAGACAAAGAAGAGAAAGGATATGGTGGAGACTGAAATACAGGGAGTCCTTAATGTCCCTCCAGTCCATAACTCCCTAAAGGAAACCAGAAGAGTCTTGATTTTCCTCCTACACTCTCATCCCATGTTCTACCCATCAACCAGCCTTTTTGATTTATTACAGTAACCATTTCCAAGTGGACAATTGAGTGTCATCTATTATATTCATGATATGTGAAACCATCACACTGTCTACTTCTAAAACATTTTCTCACCTCAAAAGGAAAACCTATACCCATTAAGTAGTTATTCCCCATTTTGCCCTCCCTGCAGCCCCTGGCAACCACTAATCTGCTTTCTGTCTCTTGTGAGTTTGCCTATTCTGGACATTCCGAATGGAATGTTATAGTGTGTAGCCTTTGTGTCTGGCTTCTTTCACATACTATGATCTTTTTGAGATTCATCCATGTTGTGTCGTATGTATCAGTACTTTATTGTTATGGCTGAATAATATTCCATCGTAAGGATATATCACCATTTGTGTATCCATTCATCCGTTGATGGACATTTGTATTGTTTCTACGTTTTTGCTATCATGAATAGTGCTGCTGTGGACATTTGCATGGACATGTATTTTTATTTATCTTGGGTATATACCTAGGAGTAGAATTGCTGGGTGTCACAGACTGAATGTGTGTCCACCCACCACCCCCCAAAAAATTTATATGTTGCCACCTAATCCCCAATGTGATGATATTTGAAGGTGGGGGCCTTTGGAAGATGATTAGATCATGAGGGTAGAGTCCACATGAATGGGATTAGTGTCTTAAAATAGAGCCTCCAGAAAGTTCTCTTGCTCCTCTGCCATGTGTGGACACAGCAAAAAGACTCACCTATGAACGAGGAAGCAGGTCATCACTAGACACAGAAGCTGCTAGTGCCTTGATATTGAACTTCCCAGACTCCAGAACCATGAGAAATCAGTCTGTTACTTTTTTTCTTTTTTTTAAGATGTTATTGGGGAATTGGGGGGATGGGAACAGCGCTGGGGAATTGGGGGGAAGGGGAACAGACAAGTTGCTGTCCTTTTGTTCTTCAGTCTAGTTGCAGAGGACATTGCTTCACTGGCCCAAGTTGGCACCATCATTGCGCTCTTCCCNTGACCCTGAAGCTGGCCCTGAACATGTCTCAGGCCCTCATTCAAACACTGGCCCTTACTCTAAAGCTAACGGTGCCCCGAACCCTACCTTTCAATCTATTTCCAAATGCAAAACTATCCTTGATCCTCTCCGTCAACCTAGTCCTAACCCGGTCCATAGCCTTGACCTTACCTGTTTTTCCCACCCGAAACCTCAACCTTTCCTCGCCGAAATCTAACCCTCCACCTAACATTTACTCAACCCAGCATGAACACTTCCTGACTCAGCAGAAACTACCTATGAACCCTGGTCCTAGGAATACCCCTAAATCTGCCCCTCAGCCTATAGCGAATGCTGCGCATGTCTCTGGATCTGAACCTAACACTCTCCCTAGAAGCACACCTAGAGCTGTCCTTCACCTGCACTCCGCTTCTAAGCTAACACTGGCCCAACCCCTAACCCGAATTCTCACAGGGTCCTGAGTTTTCCACCAACTCCTAATGCTCCTCCTGGCCCAGTTGCCGGCCCTGGTCCTGAACTGCTCCCTAAGCCTAACCGTACCCCTACCCCTGAATATAACCGTACGAAGGAACTTTTCATAAACACTAGCTGGAGACCCAAATCTTAATATTAACACTGACCCCCAACTTCCTACTAAGAGAGTCGGTAAACCTGTCCCTGACCAGAACGCAAATCCTCTACCTGAAACTACCCCTACCACAGGCACTCCTTGGAAACCTAAGCCTTTCCCTATCCCTAGCCTAACACCATCTCTAACACTACACCTAGCCTCGTATTTGACCCGCATTGTAAACTGGTTTTCACCCTCACACCAAACCCTACCTTCATTTTGTTCTAACCCTAACCTTCACGGTATTTCCCAACCTAACCCAAAAACTGGGCCTATCGCTGACCCGAACGCAGTCCTTATTGCTCACCCTACCCGAAGCCTAACTGTACAGCTCTTCATAGACTTAACCCTGACTCTTCTCTAAACCTATAGCATTCGCACCACCTAACCCTGGATGTGTCCTTAACTGGGCTCTCAACGTAATCCTGTCTCTAACTGCAAGTGACCCTAAAGGTGGCCCTGAACCTGTCTCGGGCCCTCATCCAAACACTGGCACTTACTCTAAAGATATCGGTGTCCCGAACCCTACCTTTCAATCTCTTTCCAACAGCAAAGCTATCCTTGATCTTCTCCAACAACCCAATCCTATCCCGGTCCATAACCTTGACCTCTCCTGAGTTTCCCACCCAAAACATCACCCTGTCTCCTCGCCGAAATCTAACCCACCACCTAACGTGAAATCAGCCCAGCACGAACACTTCCTGACTCTGCAGAAACTAACCCTGAACCCTGTTCCTAAGAACACCCCTAACTGTGCCCCTCATCCTACAGCGAATGTTGCACATGTCTCTAGGTCTGAGCCTAACACTCTCCCTAGAACCACACCTAGAGCTGTCCTTCACCTGCAATCCGCTTCTAAAGCTAACAGTGGCCCGTCACCTAACCCGAATTCTCACAGAGTCCTGAGTTTTCCACTAACTCCTAATGCTCCTCTTGGCCCTGACTCCAGCCCTGGCACTGAACTGCTCCCTAAGCCTAACCCTACCCCTACCCCTGAATATAACTGTACAAAGGAGCTTTTCATAAACCCTAGCTGGAGACCCAAATCCTAATGTTAACACGTTTCCCCAACATCCTCCTAACCGAGTCGGTAAACCTGGCCCTCACCTGAAGCCTAAAACTCTTCCTGAAACTACCCGTACCATGGCACTCCTTGGAAACCTAGGCCTTTCCCGAACCCTAGCCTAAAACCGTGACTAACACTACCCCTAG
>NW_017733319.1:20888-24013 GCF_001890085.2 Hipposideros armiger | reverse complement strand
CTCGTATTTGACCCGTATTGTAAACTGGTTTTCACCCTCACACAAAACCCTACCTTCACGCTGATCTAACCCTAACCTTCACGGTGTTTCTCCACCTCACCCAAAAACTGGGCCTATCGCTGACCCGAACGCAGTCCCTATCGCTCACCCTACCTGAAGCCTAACTGTACAGCTGTTCATAGACTTATCCTGACTCCTCCCTAAACCTCTATCATTCACGCAGCGTAACCGTAATTGTGTCCGTAACTCGGCCTCTCTACTTATTCCTGTCTCCAGCTTCATGTGGCCATAAAGCTGGCCCTGAACCTGTCTCGGGCCCTCATGTAAACACTACCCTTTAATCTAAAGCTAATGGTTCCCATAACCCTACCTTTCAATCTATTTCCAACCGCAAAGCTATCCCTGATCCTCTCCCTCAACCTAGTCCTAACCCGGTCTGTAGCCTTGACCTTACCTGTGTTTCCCACCTGAAACCTCACCCTGTTTCCTCGCAGAAATCTAACGCTTCACCTCACATTAACTCAGCCCAGCACGAACACTTCCTACCCCGCAGAAACTTCCCGTGAACGCTGGTCAAAGAACACCCCTAACAATGCCCCTCAGTCTACGCATAAGCTGCACATGACTCTGGACCTGAACCTAACACTCTCCTTAGAACCACACCTATAGTTATTCTTCACCTGCACTCTTGTTCTAAAGCTAACACTCGCCTGACAGCTAACCCAAATTCTCACAGGGTCCTGAGTTTTCACCAACTCCTAATGGTCCTCCTGGCCCAAACTGCAGCCCTGGAACTGAAGTGCTCCCTAAGCCTACCCCTACCCAACCCCTGAATATAACCATACGTAGGTAGTTTCCATAAACCCTAGCTGGAGAACCAAATACCTTTCCACACACTGACCAACAACCTCCTCCTAACCGAGTCGGTAAACCTGGCCCTCACCTGAACGCTAATCTTCTACTTGAAACTACCCCTACCAAAGGCGCTCCTTGGAAGCCTAGGCCTTTCCATAACCCTAGCCTAAACCCGTCGCTAACACTACCCCAGCCTCGTATTTGACCCGTATTGTAAACTGGTTTTCACCCTAACAGAAACCCTACCTTCACGCTGATCTAAGCCTAACCTTCACGGTTTCGCAACCTCACCCTAAAACTGGGCCAGTTGCTGACCCTAACGCAGTCCCTATCGCTCACCCTACCTGAAGCCTAACTGTACAGCTGTTCATAGACTTAACCCTGAAGCCTCCCTAAACCTCTAGCATTCACGCACCTAACCCTAAACATGTCCCTAACTGAGCTTCTCAATGTAATCCTGTCTCTAACTGCAAGTGACTTTAAAGCTGGCCCGGAACCTGTCTCAGGCCCTCATCCAAACATTGGCCCTTACTTTGAAGCTAACGGTTCCCCAAACCCTACCTTTTCTATCTATTTCCAACTGCAAATCTATCCCTGGTCCTCTCCCTCAACCTAGTCCTAACCCGGTTCATAGCCTTGACCTTACCTGTGTTTCCCACTGGAAACCTCACCCTGTTTCCTCACCGAAATCTAACCCTCCACCTAACGTTAACTCAGCCCACCACGAACACTTCCTGACTCAACAGAAACTACCAAAGAACCCTGTTACTAAGAACACCCCTAATTCTGCCCCTCAGCCTACAGCGAAAGCTGCACATGTCTCTGGACCTGAACGTAACACTCTCCCTTGAACCACACTTAGAGCTGTCCTTCACCTGCACTCCGCTTCTAAAGCTAACACTGGGCCGTCTCCTAACCCGAATACTCACAGGGTCCTGAGATTTCCAACAACTCATAATGCTCCTCCTGGCCCTGACGCCAGACCTGAACTGAACTCTTCCCTAAGCCTAACCCTAACTCTACTCCTGAATATAATCGTTCGTAGATACTTTTCATAAACCCTAGCTGGAGACCCAAATACTAATCCTCACACTGACCCCAAACCTCCTCCTAACCGAGTCGGTAAACCTGGCCCTACCTGAACGCTAATCCTCTACCTGAATCTACCCCTAACACAGGCGCTCCTTGGAAACCTAGGCCTTTCCCTAAACCCTAGCCTAACATGTCTCTCACACTAACCCTAATCATGTATGTATTTCTTACGGTAACCCTGTTTTCACCCTAACCCAAATCCCAACTGTCATGCTGTTACAAACACTAACCTTAACGGTGTTTGTAAACTTCACCCTAACACTGTGTCTATCGTTTACCCGAACCCTGACTCAATACTCACCCTTCTCCTCACCCGACCTGAAACCTATTCTACACCTGTTCTTAAACCTAACCCTAACTCCTTCCCTAAACTATAGAGTACCCACAACCTAACTTGTAATACTTGTCCTAACTTTGTGTCTCAAGTTAAACATGTGTCTAACTGTAAGAAAGCCTAAGCTGGTCATGAACCTGTTTGTTATCCTAAATGAAACCCTGTCCCTTTCCCTTTCCCTAATGTTACCGGTCTCACTAAACTTCCCTTTCATTCTGTTTTGAACACAAACCTACCCCTAAACTTCTCCCTCACCCTAGTCCTAACCCTGTCACCAGCCTTCACCTTATCAGTCTTCCCGCCCGAACTCGAAGGCTGTTCCCCAGCCAAAGTTTAACTCTCCACTGATATTTAACTCAGTCCAACATGAATCCTTCCTAACTCAGTAAAAATTTACCATTAACCCATCTCTAAGACTACCCCTAACACTGAAGTTAACACTAAAGCAAAAGCTCCACATGTCCCTAGACCTAAATCTAACACTCTCCATAGAGCCAAACCTACAACTATCCCTAACCTGAACTGTGTTTCTAAAACTCACCCAGGACCAACTCATAACATGAACTCTCACAGCATCCTGAGCTTTCAACCAACTCCTAATGCTCTCCCTGACCCTGATGCTGGCCCTGCAACTGAAATTTGCCCTATGCCTAACCCTACCCCTTTCCCCTAATGTAACTCTTGTCTGAACCTTTCACAAACCCTAACTGGAGACCCAAATCCTAACCCTAACACTGACCCCAACTCTGCTCCTAACCGAGTCTGTAAACCTGACTCTCACCTGAATGCTAAACCTCTACCTGAAGCTACCCCTACCACTGTTGCCATTTTGAAAACTATCCCT
>NW_017733319.1:7550-12193 GCF_001890085.2 Hipposideros armiger | reverse complement strand
TACATAAAGTTATTGAACTCAAGTTTTATTCATCATAAAATTCATACAACTCCTCATCACTGTCAAAACTCCCAACCATTAGCTTGTCTTCATCTGTGTCTGATGATGAATCACTGTCTTCATATATTGCCTCATCCTCAGTTCCATCTATGGCATTTGAAATGCCACACTTCTTAAATGACTTGACAATGATCTCAGTCTTGATATTATCTTAGGATCTTTTCATCCAGGTACAAACTTCTCCTATAGTTGGTTTCTTCACTCTTCTTGCTGGTGTCAAATTGTCCCCAGAAGACTTCATCCATTGGTTCCATTCATCTCCCATGGCAGCTTTGAAGGGTTTGTTAATGCTGACATCAAGTAGTTGGAGCTAGCCTCCAGGTATGATGGCAAGTTTTGTTTCTTGCTCTGCAGCAATCTTCTTTGTGTTTTTTGTTATGTGTGCCGTGAACTGATCAAGCACCAATAGGGCAGGTTTGCGTAAGAGCCCACCTAGTCTCCTGCTCCAAACTTTCTCAAACCAGATCTTCATCCCATCCTGATCTATCTAACCCTTGTCATGAACGTAGACAATCACTCCTAGAGGAATGTCTTCTTTTGGCATTGTTTTGTGTTCGAAAATCAGCATAGGAGGCAGCTTGGTTCCGTCAGTACCACAAGCTAGAACAACTGTATAATGGCTCTTCTCATGTCCACTTGTCTTCACAGTTACAGTTTTCACCCCCTTCTTATAACAGTTCTGTTACTTGGGACATCACACTGAAGGGGAACTTTGTCCATATTTGCAATCTGTCCCAAATCAAACTGATGTGTCTTCCTACATTGAATGACAAAATGATGAAATTCAAGGACCTTCTGCTCATAGCTTTCAGGCATCTTTTGGGCAAGTCTGGTGCATGTACGCATGCTTAGTCCATTGCATTTCATGAACCTGAAGCACCAATTGTGTCCTCCTTTGAAACCAGTAACTTCTTTTTCATCAGCAATTCTTCTTGCCTCATGCTGAACCATCTTTGTGGACACAGGAATTCCAGTTTCCCTTTGCTCTTCAATCCATATCTTCAATTCCCTCTCTAAATCTGGCCATGTTGCTGACTTGCTTCTCATGGCCTTCTTTTGCCATGGCATTTTCAGTAGAGTTTCTTCTTCCCATAGCCAGTCTTGGATTATTTTCTCAGTTGGAGGAGGGTCAAACTTACATTCAGCAGCACGATTTCCATTCACTTTTGCAAACTGGATCACTTTTAACTTGAATTCACCACTGTACGAAAATCTTTTCTGAGCCATATCTGGGCAGAACATGGCAAAGCGTAACCTAATGTAATATACCGGTAACAAGTGTGAAACAATGAGCGCAAAGACAACAAGCGCGAAAAAGCAGGAAATGCAAGTAAAAACATCTACAACCACTGTATAAGTTTATAGACCCCAAATTTTTTGAAAAACCATGCATCCTATACATGGGGAAATATGGTAAATGCCATGTAAGTATATAGGATGGTTAATTTACTGAGGAAAGTGCTCGCTTCAGCAGCACGTATACTAAAATTGGAATGATACAGAGAAGATTAGCAAGGCCCCGGCACAAGGATGACACACAAATTCATGAAGCGTTTCATATTTTTAAATGTAAATGGGTTGAATGCTCCAATCAAAAGACATAGGGTGGCTGAGTGAATAAGAAAGCAAGACCCGAAATGCTGTGCTGTCTCTCAGGATCACACCAAAATTACAAATAATTTATAAGATATTAAACCTTGGAAGTTCCCTGGACACTAGATGAGCAGAACCTCTAAACAAAGGACTTAAAGAAGAGGCCATGTCAAGTCTGGTAGGAGGGGCGGAGATGAGAGAGGGCAAACCTCGTGAGGGACACCTCAGCAGTGGAGAGGCCTCTCCAGTTGGGGAGAGACCCTCCGACACCACACCACGCTCACCAGTCCAGAGTTACTTTGCTTGGAAGAGGAGTTCTACGATAGCTGGAAGTAGAAAATAGTGAGGACTCTCTTTGCTCAACTTGGTGAGGCTGAGGGCAGCTGGAGAACCAGTGGAGCCGGCAAACCGACTCACTCACTGGTGAGCACTCACCTGGTTCTTGGTGGAGGGAGTAGCTTTGTGAACGTGGCCCAGGAGCCTGCGGGAAGGACTGAGCTGAGTGCCTTTGACACGGGAGCTGGAGGTTTTTTTGACCATTGTTCCCCTGGTGTGGAGCTTGCACATGAGTAGTGCACAGGAGGGCACCATTTTTTCAGGGCTGGGCCCTCCCACAGAGGATCAGGTCTGGGATGGCATTGGTCTGCTGGAATAGGTGCAGGAGTGTGTGTGGGCGTGCATGTGCATTCGGTCTTGGATCCCCATCCTCCACACGGCTTGTGCTGCATAGCCAAGGAAACGCTGGGCAGGCATGTTCCGACTCCAACAGACTGCTTATTGAGACCCAGGAGTGCACCATTCACCTTAGGTCCCCGATTTCTGCACCATGCATGCATAGTTGCCTGGGTGGCGATTGGCTGTCAGGCTGCTCGGCCTGATCAGCAAGCAGCTGATTGGGACACGCTGAGACTGGGAGTTTTCCTGGGAGTGTAGGGCCATGAGCTGTGTGCCTGCATGATTTGGCCGGGGCTTTCCAGGCGAGTTTGTGTGGGCTGGCAGCTGATGAAGGAGTGCATACTGCTCTGACTTGGTGGGGGCCACTGACCACATCCTGTGGTGCCTTGGGGGCCTGCCCTGCCCACCTAGAGCTGTGTTGACAGGGGCACCCTGAGCCCCTGGTCCCTGGCCACTACCTCTGCCGGCCACAAAGGGTTTTTTGCAGCAGCAGAAAGCCCACAACAACCGGTGAGGATTTTTGGTAGTGAGCACAGTTCCAGAGCACACAGCAACTAATTGTGGGACGCTTACTTCAAGTCTAGAGGGAAGTCAGCCCATGACGTACTGAGCCCTTTCCCACAACAGCTGGTGCTGATTACCCAGAGTCTCTCTATTGCTGAGCAAGTGGTCTACAGATCAAAGTGGGCGAAGAGCCTCTCCCCCTCTTTTTCTCTTTTTTTCCTTTTTTTCCCCCTCTTTTTCTCTTTTTTCTTATTCTTCATTTTTTTTCTTTATGTTATTTTTTTCTTCTTTCTAGGTGATCTAATACATCGAAACAGTCATAGTGACAGCCAGAATGAAGAAACAAAGAAATATGTCCCAAGTAAAAGATCAGAAGAAATCTCAAGAAATGGAACTAAATGAAACAGAGGTATCCAACCTTTCAGAGACAGAGTTTAGAACACTGATGACAAGAATGTTGAAGGAACTTAGAGAGGACATAAAGAAGGATACAGAAATCATAAAAAACAACCAGTTAGAACTAAAGAATNGTTGCCATTTTGAAAACTATCCCTTTCCCTAACCCTAGCCTACCACCATCTCCAACACTAAACCTAGCCTTGTTCATGATTCTTACGGTAACCCTGTTTTCACCCTAACCCAAAACCCAAATGCCACGCTCTTACAAACACTAACCTTAAAGGTGTTTCTATAACTCACCCTAACACTGTGTCTATCGCTAACCTGAACGCTGACCCTATACTCACCGTTCCCCTCACCTGACCTGAACCCTAACTCTTTGGCTAATGTAGACAAAAGGGAATAAACTGCAAGGCTAATCGGAATTCCCCGAGTCAATGAGAGAATGGAGAACTAGGAAATGGGATGAAACCAAGGCATCTCTGTAAAGCCAGAAAGAGAGACTTGGGAATAGCCAGTCACCTGGCAAAGAGAGCGTGGTTGGAGCCACCACTCAGGTAAAAGGAGCACTGTCTGTGTGAGGTTCCCATTCCAGGGACAGAGCATCCAAATATTCTGGCCTAGGACACAGCCCTGCTCCTTGTTTGGGCTTCTCAATCACAACCCCACCACCTCACTAGCTTCAGTGAGAGTATGGTGAGTCCCCAGGAGCCCAGAGAATTCAAAATGTTGCTTGGTAGCAAAAATAAGAATAAGAATAATTGTGTATTATAACCAAATGTTGAGGACTTACTGAGTGCCAGCCACTGCACTCAGGGCTTTGGGCTTTGCTCGCTATCTTATTGACCCCAGGACTTTTTGTCAGAGAAGAGCAAGCCTAGAGAGGGCTTTGTCGAAGCTCACACAGCTAGTGGGCACTGGCCAGAATTCTGACCTCAGGACCCAACAGATGGATCCAGTGGTTCTCTGTCTGGATGGCACCCCTAAGGTAACTGGGATACTTTAGAAAAGTAAGGTGCCTAAAGCCTCACTCTGGTGAGCCATTTCTCAAAACCCACATCTTTCCTTTCCCTGCCACGCACTATTCCTGGGAAGTTGACCTGTGTTGGTCCTTCCTGAAAACCTGGATCTTTTCTTCCAAGATAAAGGACTTGATGGTGTTTGGTATAATAGCAAAACGAAGGTGGGCATGAATTGCACCAGGGCTTGCTTCTGTTTCTGAACCTGGAGCTTGGCTCCCTCTGCTGCACTTACAACTGGGGGCACCTTCACCTAAAATCAGCATGGAAAGAGTTAGACTCTCCCTGAGACCACAGCAGGAAAACCTTCCTGGGTCCCAAAGGCTTCCTTCCCTGGGGTCTGAGAATTCCATCATTTGACCCATACTAGGATGCCACTCTGAGCAGTGGAGC
>NW_017733319.1:4845-6164 GCF_001890085.2 Hipposideros armiger | reverse complement strand
ATTCAAAGTGATGCAAAATAAAAGGCCTACAGTACCCAGCACGGCTATCACTTAAAATTGAAGGAGAGATAAAGAGCTTCTCAGAAAAGAATAAACTTAAGGAATTCATTACCACCAAGCCAGCATTGCAGGAAATGTTAAAAGGGCTTTTTAAACAGAAGAAAGGGGGAAACAAGCTAACCCAGGAAGATCACAAATACAAACAACAAAATGGCAATAAATACGGACATATCAATAATCACTGTAAACGTGAATGGATTAAATGCTCCAATCAAAAGGCATAGAGTGGCTGAGTAGATAAGAAAACAGGACCCATGCATATACTGTTTACAAGAGACTCATCTCAGATCAAAAGACACACACAGGGCCGGCCAAGTGGCGCGATTGTTAAGAGCTAGCTTGGGACGCCAGAGGGCCCCAGTTCGGATCCCACATATGAGGGCCAGTGACACTCCCCTCTACAGCTAAGATGCTGAACAACAGCTCAACCTGGAGCTGGGCTGCCGTGAGTCGCAAGCGATGGCATAGGCTGCAGCCCCTGCTGTAATGGGTTGCCATGGGCTACTGTGTGTAGCCAGCAGCCAGCCTGAGCAGCCGTCCAGAAGCCAGCGACTGATCTGCCTCACCTGGGAAGAGTGTAATGATGGTGCCAGCTTGGGCCAGTGAAGCAACGTCTTCCACAATTAGACTGAAGAACAAAAGGATAGCAACTTGTCTGTTCCCATTCCCCCAATTCCCCAATTAAAATCTTTTTTAAAAAAAGACACACACAGACTGAAAGTAAAGGGATGGAATAAGATATTTCACACAAATGGAAATGAGAAAAAAGTGGGAGTAGCAATACTTATTTCAGACTAAATAGACTTTAAAATGAAGACTAAAATAAAAGACAAAGAAGGACACTACATCATAATAAAAGGATTGATTCAACAGGAGGACATAACCCTAGTAAACATCTTTGCACCCAACATAGGAGCTCTTAAATATATAAAACAGATTTTGATAGACATAAAGACAGAGATCAACAGCAACACTATCGTAGTATAGGACTTCAACACCTCTTGTCACCAATGGACAGATCCTCCAGACAGAAAATCAACATGGACAGTGGCCTTAAATGATACTCTAGACAAGCTGGATTTAATTGATATTTTCAGAGCATTTTATCCCAAAGCAACAGAATATACATTCTTCTCAAGTGCACATGGAACATTTTCCAAGATAGACCACATGTTAGGACACAAAACCAGTCTCAATAAATTTAAGAAGATTGAAATCATATCAAGCATCTTCTCTGACCACAATGCTATAAAACTAGA
>NW_017733319.1:0-1310 GCF_001890085.2 Hipposideros armiger | reverse complement strand
AAAAAAATCACTTCAACCAAGAATTGCCAGAGAAAGAAAAGACAGACTAATGATAAATGGTAATATATACATTTGGGGAATGTGCCAATGATAAAGCCTGACTTATGTAATATTTTAATGAATTAGAAGTGCATGAAAATGTGGATCATATTAAATTGAGGTGATTCTAATGCCACAGAGACTAAATAAATCTTCTCTGCTCACAAAAACAAAACAAACAAAGCAAAAAAAACCACATTAGGTTACAGGACAGGGTTTGGATTAGGGTTCGAGACACTTAGAGGTCTAGCTTTAGGGTTTTTTACAGTTAGAGTCAGGTTTATTTTGAGAGAGACAAATTTAGGGACAGAATTAGGGTTAGGTTGCTGGAAGGCTATAGGTTACAGAAGGAGTTACAGTTAGGTCTATGAACAGGAGTAGAGTTAGGGTTCAGGTAGGGTGAGGGGTAGGGTGGACGATAGGGACAGCTTTCTGGTTCGGGAGACTCCCAGTGTTAGGGTGAGGTTTAGCAACAACGTTAAGGTTAGTGTTAGTAAGAGCGTGACGTTGGATTTCAGGTTAGCGTGACAACAGGATTACCATAAGAAACACGTGCAAGGCTAGGGTTACTTTTAGAGACCGTGTTAGGCTAGGGTTAGGGAAAGGGTTAGGTTTCGAATTAGCGTCCGTGGTAGGGGTAGTTTCAGGCAGAGGTTTAGCGTACAGGTGAGGGAAAGGATTACCCACTCAGCTAGGGAGAAGGCCGCGGTCAGTGCAAAGGTTAGGATTTGGGTTTCCAGGCAAGATTAGTGAAAGGTTCAACTTTGGTGGGTTAATTTTAGGGAAAGGGGTATGTTTACCCTTAGAGAAACTTCAGGCACAGGGCTAGTGTCAGGGTCAGGGAGAGCATTAGGAGTTGGTGGAAAGCTCAGGACACTGTGAGAATTCAGGATAGAGTCGGGCCAGGTTTAGGTTTAGAAACAGAGTTCAGGTTAAGGACAGCTATAGGTTAGTGTCTAGGGAGGGTGTTAGGTTCAGGTCTAGGGACATGTAGAGCTTTAGCTTTAGGGATAGAGGCAGTATCAGTGGCAGGCTTCGGGACAGGATTAACGCTAAGTGCCTATGTAGCCAGGAACGTTCGTGTTGGGCTGCGTTAAGGTTAGGTCTAGGGACATGTGGAGCTTTCGCTTTAGGTTTTGGGTCAGTGTTAGAGGTATACTTCGTGACAGGGTGAAAGGTAAATTTCTACTTTGTTAGAAAGCATTCATGTTGAGCTGAGTTAATGTTAAGTGGAGGGTTAAACTTTAGCTGGGGAACAGCCTTCGAGTTCG
>NW_017733318.1:50083-51255 GCF_001890085.2 Hipposideros armiger | reverse complement strand
TTGCTAAGAGTTTTTATCATAAATGGCTGCTGTATTTTGTCAAATGTTTTTTCTGCATCTATTGATATGACCATATGATTTTTATTTTTCATTTTGTTTGTGTGGTGTATCACATTAATTGATTTCTGGATGTTGAACCAACCTTGCATACCTGCGATGAAACCCACTTGATCATGGTGTGTGATCTTCTTAATATATTACTGAATTCTGTTTGCTAATATTTTGTTGAGAATTTTTGCATCTATGTTCATCAGAGATACCAGCCTGTAATTTTCCTTTTGTACTGTCTTTGTCTGGTTTTGGAATCAGGGTGATACAAGCTTCATAGAAAGAGTTTGGGAGCCTTCCCTCCTTCTGGATTTTTTGGAATTGTTTGAGAAGAATAGTGATAATTCCTTTTTAAATGTTTGGTAAAATTCACTTGTGACACCACCTGGTTCAGGACTGCCAGTCTCTTGATACATAGCCAAAAGTTATCCTCCTTGTCTCAAAAGATTGAAGACTCAGCTAAGTTTATTGAAGACTCTTCAGATTTTGCAATAGAATCACCATGAAATCTTATGACACCACATACAATACAAATTCTTATCTATCTAAAAACACCCACTTTTTTTCTACCAGCTGGTTGAATAATTAGAAAATAGTATTATTTTTCTTTATAGTATTAAATTCTTTCATACTTCTCAGTTAAAAGAATATCATGATTGTATTTCTGTCTTGCAGGTAGTGTCTATGTCCAGAACAAATCATTTGGACACTTTCTTACCAAATTCTGCATTAATAAGTTTTTAATATCTTATATTAAAAATTAGAAGCACAAAACCAGATCAATTATACAGTAAGTATTTCAGATGCCTATATAATTCCAATTTCTTAACAGAAGCAAAATTAAATCTAATGGCTGAACATGTAGATTCCTCCTGGGTATATGCATTGCCAATATATACAGTGGTAATCATAAATTTTAATGTTTCACTGCTTTCAAATACTATTAGAATACTTGGGTTTAATAACCATCTTCACCTTTTCCTAACCCTGTCATATATCTACATATTCCTGTTAAGAATGACACCAACACATGAATTATTAGGTGTCTTCACACTACTCAAAGAAATTTTTGTCATCAAGACAAAATATCACATTATAAAAGACAATGGAGGAGGTAGGAAAAA
>NW_017733318.1:46824-48021 GCF_001890085.2 Hipposideros armiger | reverse complement strand
CAATAGTCAGGTGGCAGATAAATACATATAAAAATTTAACCACACACCCCAGAGAGAAGGATTTCACTCACGGTAACAAAATATCACAGTCAAGGAATAAATTTAATTACCTTAAACCAACAGAGCTTTATTGAGAAAGATAGATACAAATGAAAAGAAATAGCACATTCTTAAACAATCAAATAATTTAACACCTGTTAGGAGTTTTCTTGTTCACAAATCAATTTATAGACTTAATTCTATCACAAAGCTTAATTTAAAATTATGAATAAATAGAGGAAGTCACCTTTCCTTCTCCCTTTAATGAAATCTACCGATACCAACTACTTGAAAAATTTGTAATAGATACTGCAGCTATGGCAGTGAATCATACAAACTCTGTTCTAAATTCTATGAGAGACTAACTGTGAACACATACATATAGAATTTGTAAAAAGGAACAGATTAGTGATTTTAAATGGAAATCACATTTTCAAATCACTTCCTACCCTGTTTCCTCAAACACACAAATAATATATGCCATGACTAGGCCCTAAAAGAGAACGAAGGTCATATTTTCTTAAAAATTAGGGGGTGGGGGTCACAGCACATATAAAAGGCTGTTAAATGTGCCACAAATATGGAAGGAGAAAATTAAAGTAAAACTGGAATTTATTAAAATCTTACACAGCTATTAAGAAGCAGGTATTGGAAGAGATAATGATGAAATGAAGAATGCTCAATTAAAGATATAACACTGAGTGGATAATCATAATCCTAATTAAAATAAAAACTGGTGGAACGAGTAATATAAATATTAGCAATATTATCTGAAAACGGAATTATCAATTTCATACTTTTGTATAGTACATCATGTCAATATATGGCATATAATGGCTTATAACCAGAAAAATAATAAATGCTGTTTTCAAAGCACAATGATTAAGAGCCCATTCCTAATGAGCATTGTGATATTGATACTAAGTATTACAGAACTGCAGTCTGAATAACAAATGTAAAGTCAACTTCAAAGCATAAATTTCCAAATAATAAATAACAAACTCCCATCAAGAATCAACTAACAAACTGTCATCCAACAAAATGTTCTAACCCATTCTGGGTCATTTTAAACCTAACTTCCTTATATGTTTTTAACATCCAAAACATAAGTTCCCATTTGCAGGTAAAAGACGACAAATGTTATCTATGCTTGAAGGT
>NW_017733318.1:36290-38554 GCF_001890085.2 Hipposideros armiger | reverse complement strand
AAATCATTCTCATAGTGGGTTTATAGAGTATGGACTCTAGCTTTCTGAAGTTTACACAGAGTGGCAGAGCTGAAACACTGAGAACCAACTTTATACCAACACTGTTACCCCCCTCCTCAGTTACTGAGCCAATTTATTGGCTCACATGCTCACTGGCCTCCTCTCTTAAAGATTAACCCTTTGGGAACACCTGAAAAAGTCATTTCTTATAAGGCCTACAGTAACCCTTATGAGACCAAAACCACCAATAAATATGACTTCAGACAGGCTAACTCAGCTGGCACACTACCCCAGCCCCAATTGCTCCATGTTTCCTGAGGAAGAAAATGTAGACGGTCAGAAAACAAAGTTATTGCCTAGGTTGAATCGGGATCATAAATGACCAAATCTTACTTTGAAAATGTCATTTCATGCAAACTGTTACCTTGAAATAATTTGGGGAGTCTCATCTTGTGCTAGTTACCTGTTTTCTTTACCTTAGTTTAAAAAAATCCATAAATATTTACGGAAGTTTTAGTGTAAATGGGATAATTTACTAGATATTAAGAAAATATAGAAAGGATAACATACTAATGTACAGTCCACTGGGAAAGGAATAAATATACATAATTATAATACAGTTAAAGATTTGAACCTTAAGAGGAATGAAAACTAAAAGCTACATGATCTCAGAGGAAAAAAACTTACATATACATGGGGTAGTTGAATAAAATCTTATAAAGTAATAAAACATTCCATGTAGACTAAAGAACCCTTTCAATACCACTCCCAAGTCTCATTCTTCCTCATTCTTTCTTCATCTTGATTACTTTAGATTGATGCTCCCAGGTTTTTTACTGTAGACTTAAATCAACAGAAAATATACAATATTTGATTTATACTTTATTATAATACATATACGAGGTTTGACAATATAATAAAATTATATTTTATGAATTCATCCTCNCAGATATCTAAGTACCTGGATGTGCACTAGACAGTTTCTCTTTGCTCAGCAATATGACGCTGCAAGAAGGAATCAGGGGAAAGAATGCTAAAAAGGAAGTGAAAAAGTCCAGGGTCTTCCTGCTCCCAGGTGATATATTACCTAATTGTTTCAAGCTGGCATCTTAATTTTAGTTTGTTTTTGTAAATTAATGTTGGACTAAAAGTTTTCTTGGAGCTCTAAAATTATTTTTATTGGGGATTGGTTTTGTGCAATATAGGGTTGAGTGAGAATGGGGAGAAATGCCCTGTGTCATGGAACCCCAAGACCATTTTTACATCCGCTTGACATCTACTGGGTCTGAGGTGCCCCTAAACAATCCTGGGGCCTAGTCATTGACATAGACAGGAGTTCTTATCTTAGTTTTCATTTCTCCTGTAAGATCTCTGATGGATCAAAGAGAACCAGAGTCCATAATAAAATGGAATAAAATGGAATTTTACCACTAAGTGTAAAGGTCATCGCAGGGAGTGTGATCAGGGTGGCTCCATGGCTGAGCCGTGGGTAAGCAGGATTTTTCTACTGACATATTTCTGATACGTGTATCTATCATTTAGTTCCTGTAGAAAAAAAAAATCTCCACAACTGGGATAACCTAGAGTAGGTGTGTGAGTTTACTCATCTGCAAAGCAAGAAGCACTTTCTAAAACCACCTAATTGCCTTATGCCTTCCTGCTTTTCTCCTTGCAAAGTTAGCTTTGGGATTCAAAATTTCCAGCCAGGGATAGCTATATCATTTTTTGAGATCGAATGCAAAATAAAAATTTGAGGTCTCTTATTCAAAAAGCAGATGAAACTAGGTAACATTTCTAGTGGAACCACTTTTCTAAAATGCTTTAACTCTCCATAGAAATCAGTTTCATGTAAGTTTGAGATTAATTTTTAAGACTTTCTTTCTGTCATATTAGGGTCAAAGAAAAATGAAGAAGTAGGTACAGAGAGTTCCAATATTTCTCCTGCCCCACACATGAACTTCCCCACAAGAGTGGTTTTTTTCTTACAATTGATAAAACTACATCGACACATCATAATCACCCAAAGGCCATAGTTTACTATTTGGAGCATTTTATGGCTTTACACATATGTATAATGGCATATATCCATCATTATAGTATCATAGAGACTAGTTTCACCAACCTAAATATCCTTTGTGCTCTGGCTACTCATCCCTTCCTTTCCCCTGAGCCCTGGCTACCACTGGTCTTTTACTGTCTCCATACCTTTGCCTTTTCCAGAATGTCATATAGTTAGAATCATACTATTGGGTTGTCGGAAAAGT
>NW_017733318.1:34104-35453 GCF_001890085.2 Hipposideros armiger | reverse complement strand
TTGCCTCCAAGTTTTGACAATTATGAATAAAGCTGCTATAAACACCTGTGGACAGAATTTTGTGTGCAGATAATTTTTCAACTCCTTTGGGTAAATACCCAGGAACACCATTACTGAATCATATACTAAGAGTATGTTTACTTTGTAAGAAACTACCAAACTGCTTTATTTAAATATCCATATAAACCCCTTCATTTTGTAATAATTTACCAACAAAGGTTACTGCACTACTTTGCCACCTGTCAGCACCCCAGAGAGTGAAAACTCTCTGCACAGCTCAATAGGTGACCTGACAACTGCTTCCCTCACACACTTCTTCCTGTGACCATGAACCTGAGACTGCATGTGTCCCTGTCCTATTTTCTCCTGCCCCACGTAGCTCCTCTGCTCACACACATGTTCCTGCTGTTTATGGGACTTCCCTTAAAACTCACAAGTAAAAGATAAAATTATTAAGAATTTCAAGACAGCGGTGAAAGCACATTAAACCAAGGGCAGGGTTTCTTCTGCAACTTCTGAACAGAAAATTCTACCCACAGTGGCCCAGGCAAATGTTTCTTTACGGTCAATATGTTCCACCACATTCACTGAGCAATATTCCTATCTGAGCTCCATCATTCACGTAATAAGAAACTTCACTCATAGCGGCCCAGTTGATGGCACAATCCTCTTTCCAAAATTATACCTGTGAACAGAGTAGGAAGGTAAGAGTCAATATTTACAATGTATAAAGAGAGAAGGGTTTTATTTTTTAAGACCCTTATGTAAGAGAAATTTGTGGGATAGAGTGTGAGAAAAGGTGTATGATGTTTCTAAGAAAATCAGTGTCTCACTGGGTCACATGGAGCCTTGAACAATCCTTGGAAGAATGACGCCATTTCTCAAATTGCATAGTTTGACAGAGAATTTGAGAATTCAGGCATATGAAAATTCTGATAAAGGAAAAGCTACCTGGTAACATAAATTGCATATTGTAGAAATAAATATATTTTCTTGAAATCAGAAGAGTTCTATAAAACAAAACATACAACCACCATGTGAACAAAAAATGATTCCAAAATCTTTGGGTAATAAAAAATAAAATATGTGTATAATGTCCACTCTGACTTAATTTCCACCTCTCCCCTTCTACTTTCTAACCCTCGGGCACCAGCTGACCCACATAGATCATTCTGACCTGTCCACACTTTGCTCATCCAATTAAACATTTTTCTCTCCCTGTCCATCTATTTTTTCCCTGTATTTTCTCTACCTTTTTCTCTTTATTCTTGTTCCTTCCATTTTCAGAGAGATATATGAAAAGGTAGGATATTTTGGGTATTGGAATAATTTCTAGATCAGTGGGTTTG
>NW_017733318.1:25641-26444 GCF_001890085.2 Hipposideros armiger | reverse complement strand
TCTTTGGGTTGCAAAGAGAGAAAGGATTAAGAATTAGAGTCATTATTGAATGGCTTTCTGTTTTTCAGCACTGTGATCCATCCTACAGAACAGTGGTTGACATTTTTTTTGTGATCACTAAATATTTATTAAATTAAAAAATAATAATAAACAGTCTTTGATAGAAGAATCACTACTACCTGAAATACAATATTTGCTCAGTCTTAAATGATATCATTTGTAACTCTTTAGAAGACTAGTCCCATATCTTAGTAGTCAAATATTCCTGAATTTCAGAATCATTAAAATGTGATACTATGAATGCTAGATAGAAAAAAAAACAACACCATGATTAAAGTTACCAATTTCCTGTAAAATCAACTGAGACCACTATCTCATTCTCCCATGTTGAATCTGAGATGAGATGGTTAGTCTGTGTGAATCAGACAACTGTACTAATCTTATACTGCTAATGCAGAGCTGCTTGAGGAATGGTTTCCACTATTGTCTATTTCCAACATTTTGTTTCCAAAGCTTAATCAATTAATTTTTCCCCACAAGGCAGAGAACCCTTAAGATATGGATTTGCATCAAAAGCCTGGTACTTAAGTTATGACTCTCTTCTGTCTGAGCTTTTCATATTGTTAAACACACCAGCTGATATTCACACAACAACTGATAGTAGAATCAATGTATGAGAGATTTAAAATTACAGATTCTGGGATTCCACCACTAATTGCTGAATCATTGTTTCCAATATTGAGACCCAAATGTATAATTTTTTAAAGCTTCCCCAGGTAACTTTGGTGCAGCCAGCCTGACAC
>NW_017733318.1:15163-17606 GCF_001890085.2 Hipposideros armiger | reverse complement strand
AAAAAAACAAGAAGAATCTCAAATCAACAGACTATCTTTTCCAGTTTCCAGGGAACTGGAAAAAGAACAGCAAAACAATCCCAAAGGGAGTACAAAGAAGGAAATAATAAAGACCAGAGCAGAAATAAATGAAATAGAGACCAAACAAACAATACAAAAAAGATCAATGAAACCAAGAGCTGGTGTTTTGAAAAGATAAACAAAATCAACAAACCCTTAGCCAGACTCACCAAGAAAAAGAGAGAGAGGTCTCAAATTAGTAAAATCAAAAATGAAAGAGAAGTGACAACAGATACCACAGAAATACAGAAAATTGTAAGAAAAGACTATATGCCAACAAATTGAACAATCTGGAAAAAATGGAGAAATTTCTAGAAGCATACAATCTACCAAGTCTGAATCAAAAAGAAACAGAAACTCTGAACAGACTAATTACTACCAAAGAAATTGAATCAGTAATCAACAAGCTTCCAACAAACAAAAATCCTGGACCAGATGGCTTCAAAGGTGAATTTTACAAAACATTCAAAAAAGAATTACTACCTATTCTCCTCAAACTATTCCAAAAAATACAGAAGGAAGGATGGCTCCCAAGCACATTTTATGAGGCCACTATTACTCTGATCCCAAAATCAGACAAAGATATCACAAAAAAAAGAAAACTACAGGCCAATATCCCTAATGAACATAGATGCAAAAATCCTCAACAAAATTCTAGCAAACCGAATTCAGCCTCACATTCAAAAGATCATACACCATGATCAAGTGGAATTCATTCCTGGTATGCAAGGTTGGTTCAATATCCACAAATCAATTAACATAATACATTATATTAACAAAATGAAAAATAAAAATCATATGATCATATTAATAGACGCAGAAAAAGCATTTGACAAAATCCAGAAGCCATTTATGATAGAAACTCTTAGCAAAGTGGGAATAGTGGGATTATATATCAATATAATAAAGGCCATGTATAATAAGCCCACAGCATACATCGTACTCAGTGGGGAAAGACTAAAAGCTTTTTTCTTAAGATTAGGAACAAGACAAGGCTGCCCACTCTCACCATTTCCATTCAACATAGTTCTGGAAGTTCTAGCCACAGCAATCAGAGAAGAAAATGAAATAAAAGGCATCCACATTGGAAATGAGGAAATAAAATTGTCATTATATGCAGATGACATGATACTATAGAGAGAGAATCCCAAAGACTCCACCAAAAAAACTGTTAGAACAGATAAATGAATTTTGTAAGGTAGTAGGATACAAAATTAATATTCAGAAATCAGTTGCATTTATATACACCAATAATAAACTATCAGAAGAAGAAATCAGGAAATCAATCCCTTTTACAATTGCTTCAAAAACAATAAAATACCTAGGAATAAATTTAACCAAAGTAGTAAAAGACCTGTACTCAGAAAATTATAAGATACTGAAAAGAGAAATCAAAGAAGATACAAATAAGTGGAAATACTTACCATGTTCCTAGATAGGAAGAATTAATATAGTTAAAATGTCAATAGTACCTAATGCAATATATAGATTCAATGCAACTTCTATCAAACTACCAAGGACATTTTTGTCAGAACATATAATCCTAAAATTTATATGGAACCACAAAAGACCCCAAATAGCCATGGCAATCTTGAGAAATAAGAACAAAGCAGGAGGTATCATGCTACCCGACATCAAATCATACTACAAATCTATAGTAATCAAAACAGTATGGTACTGGCATAAACACAGACACATAGACCAATGGAACAGAATAGAGAGCCCAGAAATAATCTATATACAGTCATTTCATCTATGACAATGGAAGCAAGACTTTACATTGGGGTAAAGATAGTCTGTTTAATAAATGGTGCTGGGAAAATTGGACTGACACATGCAAAAAAATGAAACTGGACCGCCTTCTTACACCATATATGAGAACAAATTCAAAATGGATTAAAGACTTAAATGTAAGATCTGAAACCATAAAACTCTTAGAAGAAAATATAGGGAGTAAATTTGCAGACATTACCCTCGGTAATATTTTTACTGATATATCCCCTCAGGCAAGGGAAATAAAAGAAAAAATAAACATATGGGATTACATCAAACTTAAAAGTTTTTCACAGCAAAGGAAATTATTAATAAAACAAAAAGGAAGTCTACTGAATGGAAGAAGATATTTGCCAATGATATATTTGATAAGGGGTTAATATCCAAAATTTTTTTACCAGTTGGTTGAATAACAAGAAAATAGTATTAATTGTTCTTTATATTATTCAATTCTTTCATACTTCTCAACTAAAAGAATCTCATGATTATACTTCTGTCTTTCAGAAAGTGTCCATGTCCAGGACAAATCATTTGGACACTCTCTTTCCAAATTCTGCATTAATAAGCTTTTCAATGTCTTATATTAAAATTAGAAGAAAAAAAACAGATT
>NW_017733318.1:8688-11823 GCF_001890085.2 Hipposideros armiger | reverse complement strand
GTAGGTATTTGAAAAGATAATGAATAAATGAAGAATGCTCAAAACAAGATATAACACTGAGGGAAAGTAATCATGATCCTAATTACAATAAAAATTGATGGAATAAGTAATATAAATATTACCAGTATTGCCTGATTACAGAATTATCAATTTCATACTTTTGCATTGTACATCATTTCTACATATGGCATATTATGGATTATAATCAGAAATATAATAAATGCTGTTTTCAAAATAAATGATTAAGAGCCCATTTCTAATAAGCATTGAAATATTGATGCTAAGGTTTTACCTACAGGACTGGAGTTTGAATAACAAATGCAAAATCATCTTTAAAGCTTAAATTTCAAAATAAAATATAACCAACTCCTATAAAGAATCAACTGACTAATTGTCATTCTACGAAATGTTCTAACCCATTCAGGGTCATCTTGAACCTAACTTCCTTATGTGTTTTTAACATCCAAAACATTAGTTTCCATTTGCAGACAAAATATGACAAACACTATCTATGCTTGAAGGTTGGTCCCAAAAGACAGCAGTGGCTCCACTCGCAGGTTTGCGTACAGGCTGCAGGTGCCTGGGAAGCAATGTGCCCTCGCTGCACAGAAGTACACAGCTGCGTCTCCAGGCTGGGTGGCCTCGATGTGCAGGGAGAGCTGTTTGGCCTCCTTATTCAATAAAACAGTGAATCTTCCATCTTTGGTTATGACCTGATGTGAACGGATGGATATAATGAGCTGGGGACCTTTGCCAGCTTCTTGCTTATACCAAGGGAAGTAGTCTGAGGCACTGTCTGAATAAGAACAGTTCATAACACAGCTGCTTCCCTCCTGGACACTCAGGGAAGGAGGGTGCTGATTCACATTCTCTCCTCTGCTGACCCCTGTGCAGAAAGAAAAAGTCAGAGGAAGGAGAAGAGTTACCACATCATTATGCTTCAGAATTGTCTTTTTCTACAGCAACTAGAGGAAACTCGGATTAAGCCACTCTTGCCTTCTAAACAATATCCACTAATATAAACTGTTCCCACAAAGCCTCAACTCACATTCCAGCTGCAGCCACAAGAACATGAATAAAGCTCCACTGGATTTCTTCANGTTTGTTAACCATCTTCACCTTTTCTTAACCCACTCATATATCTACATATTCCCATTAAGAATGACACCAACACATGAATTATTTGATGTCTTCAAGCTACTCAAAGAAATTTTAGTCATCAAGACAAAATATCACATTACAAAAAAAAATGGAGATGGCAGGAAAAATTCTTGAGCAAAATATCATGCTAAACATGCCTTTCTGAAAACATTTCTTGAGAAAGATATATGTACCCCTATGTTTATTGCAGCATTATTCACAGTGGCCAATATATGAAAACAACCAAAGTGTCTTTGATAGATGATGGGATAAAGAAGGTGTGGTACATATACACAATGGCATATTACTCAGCCGTAAGAAAAGATAAAATACTGCCTTTTGCAACAACATTGATGAAATTTGAGAATATAATGGTAAGTGAAATTAGTTAGACAGAAAATATCAAGAACCATATAATTTCACTCATATGTGGGATATAAAACTGAAAGCAAAATACACACAGAAACTCATAGACACAGACAACAGTATGGTGGTTATCAGAGGGAAAGGAGTGTGGAGGGAGGTAGAAGAGGTATAGGGGGTGGAATATATGGTGATGGAAGGAGACTTGACTTTGGGTAGTGAACACACAATGCATATACAGATGAATAGAATTGTACACTTGAAGTCTATGTAATTTTGTTAACCAATGTCACCACAAAAAAATTAATAAATTTAAAAGAAAAACAATGAGTCTTTGCACATGTCTAGTGAGCATGTGCAGAAAGGGACCCACTCTGCAGGACTGGAAGACACCACACAAGTTTGACCAGTCTGCACCACCCTAGGGAGGCAAGCAAGAAGCAGGCTGTTAACACCCAGTCTGGCTTTGTGGGATCAAGAGAAGACCATAAACATTGTAGAAAATTGCTCAGAGGCAGTAAGAAATTAACCCACTAATAGTGGTGAAGATTTAAAGTTTGACTGTGTCTAAGTTTGTACTGATTCTGTACACTCTGACTAGAGCATTTATTGTTCTTCCATTAAATAAATTCTAATCTAATTGTGCTAAAGCACTTAAGTTCATAGTAATTGCACCCTCTCTCTCTTCTAAGTTGGTTTATGAAGAATAAACCAATAAATAGAAGCCATGTATCCTCTTCACGCCATCAGACTTGTAGGAAATGGACTAATAATCAAGAGTCACCTTGCTTTTACTGCACAGAAGCTAGTGGTTATAGCAATGGAATTAATATAAGCTATTGGGGTGATTGGCCTTTCTTGTTCAGGTGTTATAAACCTAATTTAATCTGATAACTTTCCTTATGAGACAAACCAGTTAGCTAATAACCAACAACCATAACTCAGCGAAGGGGGATCATCTCACCCTATTAATCGCCAATTATATCCATCCTCAGGGAGAGTATAAGCTATCTTGAAAATAGGCGAACCTTGACCATGGGTGGGAGAGATAGGGAATGAAGTATTTATGCAACATCTTTCATTCCATTGATTATCTATAACACTTTAGATAACTACTAATGTACTTATCTATAACTACTATTCGTAAAAGTAGTAACTTTCCAAACAAAATGTGGTTAGAACTGTTTAATTCAGTCAAAACATGAGGATGAGACAGAGAGATTGGCAACAAGCCTGCTCTAAATTATCCATTATTCTAATACTTTTGTGCAACCCACTAACAATAGTCAGGTGACAGATAAATACATGTAAAAATTTTGCCACACACCCCATACAGAAGGATTTCACTCATGGTAACAAAAAAATCACAAATCCAGGAGTAAATTTAATTTCCTTAAACCAACAGTGCTTTATTGAGAAAGAAAGATAGATACAAATGGAAAAATAGTATGTTGCTAAACAATCAAATAATTTAATATATCCGGCAGCAGTTTTCTTGTTTACAAATCAATTCATAAATTTAATTCTATCACAAAGCTTAATTTAAAATTATGAATAAATAAAAAAATAAAATTATGAATAAATTGAAGTCACCTTTCCTTCTTCCTTTAACAAACATCTACTGATTATCAA
>NW_017733318.1:4781-6016 GCF_001890085.2 Hipposideros armiger | reverse complement strand
TTCCAGTGCCTATTATCTCAGGCTCTGCTCCTCTAAGTTGGTCTTGCCTGTGACCTTGCTTCTCCCAGAGAAGTGACAGTAATAACAGTCAAAATGAGGAACCTTCCCTCAGTTAAGATGACTGTGATATAATGTAAAAAAGCAAATCTTAATGTTAAAGGATCAGGGGATATCTTTCACAAGTTATTAACACTTCTGCCATAGGAAAGCGTGTGACCCAATGACTGGATCAGACAGGCTTGAAGACATCTGTTATGGTCCCTGGGAAACTGATACTACCTCATTTCCAGAAGTGGGAGCTACTTTCCTGTGATTTGAACTCAATGGTCCCCTGAAACTACAAAAAGAATTCTAATCTCTCTTTCACACCTCATTCCTTTGAAAATTTAAAGGCAGTGATAGTGAAGACCTTCAACTCACTATATAAATATATGTGTATACATAAAATGTGTGTTTTTCTGTAGGTAAAACTTTCTGATTTTGAAGAACTTCCATTCTCTCACCCATTCCCCATAAGAGTTCTCAGATTCTCCTCTGGACAGTTTTCCCTCTTTTGGGAGGCAGATACTTAGGTCAAAGCTTGCCACTTTCAGGTATGCATATAAAACTGAATGTCATGGTGTGAATGTAATCTTTCACTTGAAAATCAGTGTCATAACCACCCTTGAACAAAATCCCCAACTCTGTTATGATTTCATAGAATATTGCTTTACTTATTGTCAAAGCTTTGGCCTAGAAAACCTTTACGTAGCATCTCCATGGACTGCCACCTCCATGAGTCTTCCAATTCCAATTAATGTTTTGCTTACAAAGTTTTGCTGAATATACTCATATCCTGCCTTCAAGGAATGCCCACCTGGGATAATGAATGTATTTGCTATTTCCAGACAAATCTTTACAAATACATCTGGGTGTTAAGGATGGCCCTGTCACCTTTGGCTTACTCCTACAGGAGCCAGTAAGTAATGGATTGGTTTTCTGGTAGAATTAGTGGCTTAGCATGAGTCTCCTTTCCCGCCCAAGATGTCAAACATTTACACCAATTGGAATTCTCATTCAGGTGTTCAAAATGATTGACCATGGCTTTCCCGGACCTATACTGCAGATATTTAAGTACTTGGACGTATACTAGATAGCTTCTCTTTGCTCAACAATATGACTCTGTAAGAAGGAATCAGGGGAAAGAATGCTAAAGAGGAAGTGAAAAGTCCAGTATCTTTCAACTCCCAACTCAT
>NW_017733318.1:0-2535 GCF_001890085.2 Hipposideros armiger | reverse complement strand
CATGGCTGAGCCATGAACAAGCAGTATGTTCTTCTGGAGACATATTTGTTATACGTATATCTATATATCTATAACTTATCAGTCACATCTTGTAGGAAAAAAGAAAGAAATTCTCTTCTACTGGGAGAACCTAGAAGTGCTGGGTGAGCTTTCTCATATGCAAAGCAAGAAGCACTTTCTAAAACCACCTAATTGCCTTCTGCCTTCTGGCCTTTCTTCTTGCCATGTTAGTTTGGGGATTCAAAGTTCCCAGCCAGGACTAACTAAGTAATTTTTGAGATCGAATGCAAAATGAAAATTTGGGGTCTCTTATTCAAAAAAGCAGGTGAAATTAGGTAACATTTCTAATGGAACCACTTTTCTAAAATTCTTTAACGCCTCATAAAAATCGGTTTCATGTAAGTTTGAGATTAATTTTTTAAAACTTTATTTCTGTCATATTAGGGTCACAGAAAAATGAAGAAGTAGGTACAGAGAGTTCCAATATACCTCCTGCCCTACACGTGAACTTCCCCATGAGAGTGGTATATTTCCTACAGTTGATAAAAGTACATTGACACATCATAATCACCCAAAAGCTATAGCTTAACCTAGTTTACTATATTGTGCATGTTATGGCTTTATACAAATGTATAATGGGATGTATCCATGATTATAGTATCATAGAGACTAGTTTCACTAATCTAAAAATCCTTTGTGCTCTGCTTACATATCCCTTTCTCTCCCCCTCAACCCTGACTACCACTGGTCTTTTTACTGTTTTCATAGTTTTGCCTTTTCTGGAATGTCAGATACTTAGAATCATACTACAGCATGTACGAGGTCTGACAATTAAGTTCACGAACTAGTTACAACAATGTTGCTAACCTTTTTTTATATCAGAGAGATTATTCATTATGAATTTGTACCAACTGGACAAACAGTTAACCAAGTTTACTATTTGGAAGTGCTGAAAATGCTACATGAAAAAAGTTAGATGAAAACAACCTTAACTTTTGGCCAACAATTCATGGCTCTTGCATCACAACAATGCACCAGCTCACACGGCACTGTCTGTGAGGAAATTTTTATCCAGTAAACAAATAACTGTATTGGAACAACCTCCCTAACCACTTGATCTGGCCCCCAGTGACTTCTTTCTTTACCCAAAGATAAAGAAAATATTGAAAGGAAGACATATTGATGACATTCAGGACATGAAGGGTAATACGATGACAGTTCTGATGGCCATTCCAAAAAAAGGCTTCCGAAATTGCTTTGAAGGGTGGACTAGGCACTGGCCTTGGTGAAGTACTTCCCAAGGTGAAGTACTATCCCATAGTGATATTCAGCAATGAAGTATGTAAAATTTTTCTAGAATGAGTTTGCAAACTTAATTGTCTGACCTCGTGTGTATCCTTTTCAGGATGGCTTCTTTCATTTGGTAATATACACTTAATTTTCCCCTATCTTTTCATGGCTTGATAGCTGATTTCTATTTAATACTGAATAATATTCCATTGTTTGGCTGTATCATTATTTATTTATCTTTCACCTACTGAATGACATCTTGGTTGCCTCCAAGTTTTGACAATTATGAATAAAGCTGCTATAAACACCTGTGGACAGGATTTTGGGTGCAGATTATTTTTCAACTACTTTGGGTAAATACCCAAGAACACCATTACTGAATCACATAGTAAGAGTATGTTTACTTTGTAAGAAATTACCAAACTGCTTTACTGAAATGTCCATGTATAGTCTTTCATTTTGGAATAATTTACTGATAAAGATTACTGCACCCCTTCGCTGCATGCTCAGAACCCCAAAGAATGAAAACATGCACAGACACAACAGGTGACCCTGACAACTGCTTAACTCACACACTCTGCCCTGTGACCATGAAACTGAGACTGCATGTGTCCCTATCCCGTATCCTCCTACCCCATGTACCTCCTCTGCTCACACACATGTTCCAACCATTTATGGGACTTCTCTTAAAAATCACAAGTAAACGATAAAATTATTAAGAATTTCAAGACAGCAATCAAAGCGCATTAAACCAAGGGAAGGGTTTTTTCTGCAACTTTCAAGCTCTGTCTTCACTGAACAGAAAATCCCACCCACAGTGGCCCAGGCAAATGCTTCCTTACGGTCAATATGTTCCACCCCATTCACTGAGCAATACTCCCATCTCAGCTCCATCATTCACATAATAGGAAACTTCACTTACAGTGGCCCAGTCCGATGGCACAGTCTTCTCTCCAAATTACATCTGCGAACAGAGTAGGAATGTAAGAAGCAATATTTTCAGTGTATGCAGTAGGAGGGTTTTATTTTTTTAAACACCTTATGTAAGAGAGTCCATGGGATAGAGCCTGAGAAAGGGTGTATGATATTTCTAAGAGAATCAGTGTCTCACTCAGTCACATAGAGCCTTAAACAACCCTAGGAAGAGTAACCCCATTTCCCAAATTGCATAGTTTGACAGAGAATTTGAGAATTCAGGTATACGAAAATTCTGATAAAGGAAATACTACCTGATAACATCAATTG
>NW_017733317.1:85367-87785 GCF_001890085.2 Hipposideros armiger | reverse complement strand
GGTGAAACTTTGCATACATAAAACATCTCCAGAGGATATTCATAATTAAGAGAACTGAATTCATAACTCAAAATTATAATCACTCTTACAAGAGTTTAAAATTTATATAAACACTTACCTTCTAATACTTCATCCTTTCCTTCTTTATCAGTGGATTCTTGAACAAGATAATGATGAGTAACTGAGAACTTGAAGTCAGCAAAGGAAATTTCATCTGCTTTCTCTTCCCATGTGCCAGATGTAAATATACCCTATATTTAAAATAAAATGGGAAAAAAATTAAGCTATTCAATAGCTACCATTATGTTTATTAACCATCGGAATTTTTTTTCTTTTTCTCCCCATTAATCTAAGTTTCATCCTATAACTATCCTCCATATAATTAAAGAAAAAAGAAAAATATATTAAGTGAATAAAACAAAGAGGAAGTTATTCTATGATTTATCAGTATTCCTTTAAAAAGAAAGTCCCTCTAGAATATTCACAATCATGTGATATACACAAAATTATAATTTTCAAATAATTTTGTAAGATAGTCTCTATATAAAATCACGAATATGCAGTAAACCCCATGCTTCATCTGCGAAAAAAAAACACCCTCTCTACCAATAACAGAATCTGAGTTACTTTTAACTGAAAATTATGAAATTTTTATAAACTTTAAAAATTAGAAAAATCATGGCAATAAAATATATTTTTATAAAATCTCAAATCAAATAACATCACTATGTAGCGCATAGCATTACTGAAATTCAGAGACTGCTTCATAAAAAAGCAGTTTGTAGAATCAATTTAAGTGACATAATATCTGTAATNGATATAGCCCATGTTTCCCATGATTTCCTGCTTGGTTGTCCAAAATTAAGAAATATGAGATGTTTTAGCTGTGTGTGTGTGTGTGTGTGTGTGTGTGTGTGTGTGTGTGTGTAAATTGTAGGGTTGAGGAGGAGAGTGGAAAAAGCGATGGGGGAATGTAATGTAAGATAATGAGTTTCATTAGTAAGTATTTTAGTAAGTTTCATTAGTAACTCTAGTCATTTATTAGAAACTTAAACGTATCAACACAAATAAAAATCCCACCATGCTAATTTTTAATAGAATTGTTTTATCATTATGTATGTATACTAAATACTAAATTTAAATAAATGTGCCTTAGCATCATATCCTCCAACTGAGAAAGGTAGGACAATCATTCATTTTTGTCTATTTTGTTTAAGATGCATTTTTGTTTCTTGCTCAAATAAAAACTGAAAATAGCAACAAATAATTAACCAATATTTGATATATCTGTCATTAATCTTGCACAGGAAAATCATATAACCATACCATATACATTGAATGCTACCATTTTTACAACTCTTGCGTGTATTATTTTGGAAAAAAAATATATTCAGAGTCTCTTCAAATAATATAAAGAATATATGCATAAAATACTGCATCACCAAAAACAGTGGTGAAAACAATGAAAAACCCTTTCTTTAAATACCTAACATCTACAAAAATACCTAATAAAATGGAGATGTATAATAAACAATTGCTTTTTTCAATTTTTATCCCCCAGCTATCCTTCAATATTGCAATCTGTATCTTCACTTATAACCTACTCAGATTAATTCTGGTAACATCTAGCAAATTTTATACAGTATAGCTCTATTTCCTCCCCTCTTCCTTTGTGCAATACTGTCATATATATTACATGTTACAGATATGTTATAAACCCAATAATACAGTATTACAGTTATTTTTTAAGCAATCTTATATTTATTTTTCTAATTAAGAGGACACTTCATTTATATTTACTAGAGTATTTCCAATGATCTCCATTCCTTCCTGTGGTTCCAAGTTACCATCTGTTTCTTTTAATAGTGCCTCTATGGCAAGTATGTTTGCAATGAATTCTGTCTTTGTTTATATGACAATATTGTTATTTCACCTTTTCTTTTTGATAGTTTTGCTAGATATAGAATTCTTGGTTGACAGTTTTTCCTTTCAGCACTCTGAATATGTCATTGCATTGTTCTCTAGCCTCCACTGTTGTTGAAGTCAGCAAGAAGTATTGTCCTCTTGTACATGATGAGTCATTTTTTCTCTTGCTGTTTTCAAGATTCTCTTTGTGGGTTTTAGCAAACTGACTATAATGTGTCTAGATGTGGTGCTCTTTGTGTTTATCCTACTTGGGGTTTATTGACATTTCTGAGTCTATAAATAAATGTTTTTCATCAAATATGGGACATTTTCAGCCATTATTTCTTTAAATGTTTTTTTCTGTCCCTTTCCTTCTTTTCACCTGGGACTCCCACTTTTATGTTTTGTAACACCTGAAAATGACCCAAAGATCTCTGAAGTTCTGTCCATTTTTCTATAATCTTTCTGTTCCTTGCATTGATCCACAGACAGAGGCAAAACCATAGAGACAAA
>NW_017733317.1:75569-80357 GCF_001890085.2 Hipposideros armiger | reverse complement strand
TATGTCGACTTTAAAAATAAATTTTTTTAAGTAAATGGAAAGGTTTTAAAAATCTACTAATACTGGGGCAGCTGGTTAGCTCAGTTGGTTAGAGCGCAGGGCTTATTAACAACAAGGTTGCCGGTTCGACGCCCTTCCCCAGCCCCACGGACCACTCAGCTGCACCCTCCACAACTAGACTGAAACAACTACTTGACTTGGAGCTGATGGGTCCTGGAAAAACACACTGTTCCCCAATAAAATCTTTAAAAATAAATAAATAAAAATAAAAAGCTACTAACAAGTGTTTTTCATTAAATACACTGAAATAAATAAATCACTAACAAGTGATTCATTAATACACAGAAAGGTTTCACTTATTCAAAGAATATTTTGAAACTATGGAGTATGTGTCAAACATAGTTCTTGGAAATATATATTAAAAAGCTGAATAGAAATTATATACCAGCATTCAGAGTTTGCTAAACATACTACATGCCATTATTTTATTAAATCTTCACCCTTAAAGGTGCATGTTATTTATTATTCTGACTTTACCAATGTAGAAACCAACTCAGAGAAATTAAGTTGCCGAGATAATAAGTACTTGAACCAGAAATTAAATATAAGCTTGTCTCATTCAGTGTCTTGGCAAATTATAGATGTTCAATTAATGTTAAATGAATGAATGCATGCATGAAAGTCAGGCTCTATGACAATATGCTGCCTTCTGATATATTTTTTTATGTTAAATGTATACATTCACATTTTAAAAGATCAGAAGAGAGCCGGCGGAGTGGTGCGTTGGTTAAGAGCTGGCTTGGGACACCAGCTCTGAGCAGCAGGGCCCCGGTTCGGATCCCACGAGGGCCAGTGACACTNCCTATGTTAGGTGCATAGATGTTTACTGGGTTATGTCCTCTTGGTGGATCAATCCCTTTATTATTATGAAGTGCCCTTCTGTGTCCTTCATTACATTCTTCAATTAAAAATCTATTTTAGGGGCCGGCTAAGTGGCTCAGTTGGTTAAGAGCTCGCTCAAGAGTGCGAGCTCTGAGCAACAAGGTCACTCGTTCAATTCCCGGCCTGAGCTGAGCTGATGCTGAGCTGCCACCAGGTGACAGGATGCCTCAGCTATAAAAAAAAAAATCTATTTTATCTGATACAAGTATCGCTACTCCAGCGTTTTTCTCAGTTCCATTTGCATGAAATATTTTAGCCCATCCCTTTACTTTCAGCCTGTAATTGTCTTTTCATCTGAGGTGAGTCTGTGTATACACAGCATATAAAAGGGTCCTGCTTTCTTTTCCATTCAGCCCTCCTATGTCTTTTGATTGGAACATTTAATCCATTTACATTTAACATGATTATTGATAGATGCGTAGTTATTGCCATTTTATTATTTGTGTTCCTGGTCTTCGTTAGGTAGTTTTTCTCTTTCTTCTGCTTAAAGAAGCACTTTTAACTTTTTCTTGCAATGCTGGCTTGGTGGTAATGAATTCCTTTAGCTTACTGTTTTCTGGGAACCTCTTTCTCTCTCACACAATTTTAAATGATGGCCTTGCAGGATAAAGCAATCTAGGTTGTAGGCCTCTGTTTTTCATCACTTTGAAGACCTCCTGCCAGCTCCCTTCTGGCCTGCAGAGTTTCTGTAGAAAAGTCGGCTAATATTCTTATGGGGGTGCCCTTGTAAGTAACTTGCTTCCTGTCCCTTGCTGCTTTTAGGATTCTGTTTTGTCTTTAACCTTTACCATGTTCACTATAATGTGTCTTGGTGTGGGCCTGTTTGGGATCATCTTGTTTGGAACTCTCTGCACTTCCTGTGCTTGTATGTCAATTTCCTTTGCCAGTTTAGGGAAGTTTTCAGACATTATTACTTCAAATATGTTCTCAATCACTTGCTCCCTCTCTTCTCCTTCTGGTATTCCTATGATGCGCATGTTGTTGCGCTTGATGTTGTCACCCAGCTCTCCTAAGCTATTTATTTTTTTNAAGGTATCACATTTATAATTTATAGCTTTGATGCTATCATGCAACCGTTTGAGATCAAAATTTTATTTCAATTCAATTTCCAACCATGCGTATTAAGTTTTCTATGATACATGTGTTCTATGCTAATCACCAGAATTAGGTTAGACAATACCCTAGATTATGATACATACTTGCACAAAAAGAGTTAAAAGTACACCTGTGATGGCTACCCTTAAGACTAATCTGCCTGCAAGGCTGACCTTTGGCTGGCACTTGGGAACTTGGATTAGGGGAGGGTCCTCACTACTGCCCTAACTGATAAGAGTTACTGAACCTAAACTGTTTGTACAAGCAAATGTGGTTTATGCTAAACATCTGCTTTCCTTCTGGAACTCTGAAATTTTGTTATGTATCCGTCAGAGGGTGCCAGCCCCCAATTAAAATCCCTTAGAGCAGAGCCTCTCACAAGCTTCCCTGGTAGATAAGATTTCATATGCGTTGTTATACCTTGTTGCTAAGGGAACTAAGTATGTCCTGTGTGACTCCATTAGGAAAGGACTCTTAAACACCCACTTCCTCCAAACTTTGCCTCAGGCACCTTACCCTTTGCTGATTTTGCTTTGCATGCTGTCACTGTAATAAATCATAACAATAAGTATGTGATTAGACACAGAGTCCTGGGGGTCCTCCTAGCAAATCATCAAAACTGAGGGCGGGGCTGGCCTAGTGGCTCAGTTGGTTAAGAGCTTGCTCGAGGTTTTGAGCTCTGAGCAACAGCAGTTCAAGTCCGGCCTGAGCTGCCAATAGGTGGCAGGATGGCTCAGCTAAAAAAACAAAACAACAACAAACAAACAAAACAAAAAAAGAACAACTGAGGATGGTCTTGGGGCCTCGCCAACACACATGCTAAAAGTTATCTGGGTAAAATGTATACCTACCATCTTACCAGGCAATGTGCTCTTGGAGGAAAGTCGTTATTCATACACAGCAAATCTTGCATAGATTGTGGGATGACATCTACAAAAACAGTAGATAATGAAAAAGTTAATATGTTCATTCCGGGGCAAATTTTTATAATATGATTTAAAGAAATAATATTATATAACATGTCTTGCTAGGCTATGTAGTTTTGCAATTGCTTAAAAATTTATATGTAGGGCTAGCATTAAGATTTGGGGGAAAAGAGATGGATGTCTCTCTCTTTTCTTCAAAAAAGCCAGCCTGTTAAAAATATATTCATTAACCCTCCAAGTTGTATTACTTCATTTTAAGATAATTCAAGTTTAGAAAGGTCAAGTAACTAGTAAACAGAAAAACCAGAATTTAATCTACTTTATCTGACTCTAAATTTAGTCTGGGATATATCCAAAACACTACACTGGTTAATCAATAACTTTTTCATACTGTACTTCAGATGNAAGGTATCAATTCTCCCCAAACAGATCTAAAGATTTAAAGCAATTCCAATCAAAATTCCACCAGGTCTTTTTGTAGATATAGACAAGCCAATTCTAAAATGTAAATGGAAAAGAAAAGGAGCTAGAATAGCCAAAACAATGTTGAAAAGGAAAAATAAAGTTGGAGGAAATCACAATACTTTAAGGACTTATTATAAAGGTACAGAATCTAAAAGCATCCAGACATAAACCCACACAATTATGGCTAAATGATTTTCAACAAAGATGCAAAAGTAAGTCAATGAAGACAGAAAACTATTTTCAACAAATGGTGTTAAAATGCAAAAACAAAGACAAACCAAAAAAAGAACCTTAACCTAAACCTTATACAAAAATGAACTTGAAATAGATAACAGATCTAAATATGAAATGTAAAACTTCTAGAATAAAACAATTGATCATGTGATCGAAGTCAACATCTCTAGTAACATGACCTTCTGATAGGATATGATGAAAAAGGCACTTCACTTTTATGGTACTCTTTCTAAAAGCCTATAACCCAAGTATAATCATAAGAAAAAGACACATACCCAAATTGAAGGAGAGTCTACAAAATACCTGACAAATACTCCTCAAAATTGTCAAGGTGATGAAAAATAAGGAAAGACTAAGAAACTCTCACAAACCAGAGATTAAAAAATTTAAGGTGACCTGATGACTAAATGCAATGTGGTATCCCGACTTGGATCCTGGAACAGAAAATGGACATTAAGTGGGAAAACTAGTTAAATAAAATTTAGCTAACAATAATGTGCCAATGCTGGTTTTCCAGTTATGACACATGTACCATGGTAATAAAAGCTATAAACAGTAGGGAAAACTGGGTGTAGGGTATACCAATTTTCTATCTCTGCAATTTTTCTGTAAATCTAAAATAAACCAAAAATTTTTTAAGTTTATTTTTTTTTTAATGGGAGAAAATCTGTGATCTTGTGCAGGTGTTCTTAAATATGACACCAAAATCAGGATCCATAAAGTAAAAAACTGATAAACTTAACTTCATCCAATTTAAAAACTTATTCTGGAAAAAATAATGCTAAGAGAATAACAAGCTACTGTCTGGAAGAAAATATTTGTGTTCAGAATATATAAAGAACTCTGAAAACTCAACAGTAAGAAGTGGGCAAAAGATCTGAACAGACACTTCACAGAGTACATATGACAGCAGATAAACACATGAAAAATGTTCAAAATTCAAATCAAAACTAGGATGAGATACTACAACACACCTATTAGAAGAGCTAAAATAAATAATACTGACACCAACTGTTGGTATGGATATAGAGCAACTGGAACCATCATACACTATTGGGAATGCAAAGGAGTACAGTCACTCTGGAAATCAGTCTGGCCATTTCTTATAAAGTTAAATATACACTTA
>NW_017733317.1:71914-75420 GCF_001890085.2 Hipposideros armiger | reverse complement strand
CAATTACCTTGCCTAGACCATAAAAATGGATCATGTCCTCATATCTTTTAAAGATCAGTTTTATAAAATAAACTTAAAATAGTTAAACAGGCTTAACAGCTAATTTGACAGGTGCTTGATAAAGAAACTAAAACTACAAGATGTCAAAATAGATGTAGATTGAACTATCAAAATTAAGCATTTGACATAAATGTCAAATTTATTTTGACAAAAATATTTTCTAAAGTTGAACTTGAAAATATAAGTTAATCATGTATGAATTTTATCTCTTTCTGACAGGGTCAACCTATACTAATTGAATATGAATGGTATAAATGAATATTTTGCATAAGTCTTCAAATCTTCAATGTCACTGTTTTAGAATTATGTTTAATTCAATTTTTAAAAAGGGAATATTTATAAGTGAAAATTTCTGTGAATGTTATTCTTCAGTTGCTGTAAAGCATGGTGAGTAATTTATAATCTTGCAAATTTTAAGAATTTTAATTTCTAACAATTATAATTTAAATTTCTATAAAAAAATAGATGTATGAGAACATTATGAAATCCTCTTAAGAAGTCAGGTTCACATTAGGCCCAAAATACACAGATTCTATTCTCATCTGTTGCCATTCTCAACCCTCTGCTGCTATATACTCCAGGCTTTACCCAACTATTTGCAAGTTTCAAATTCTTAATTTAAGCATCATCAGCTCCACTAATGCTCTTCTTCTGCCTGGAATATCTTTTTAACTAACTGTACCTAGGTTATTCTCACATGTCTTTCAGGATTCAGGTGAGTTATTACCTCTTCTGGCAACACTTTTCTTAATCTGTCTGAAAATGGGAAACTCCTATGATTCTGCATCAAGTCTTGTGCTACCCTCTATGAGAGCATCTATCAACAGTGTTGCCATTTGTTTCCTTATCTTTCCCCTATTAGTCCCAAAGCTTACTGAGCCTGGGGTGTTTTATCTGTGGCATTCCAATGTCTGGCTAACAGNAAAAAAAAAAAAGTGTTTTCATGACTATACCTAACAAGGAACTCCCAAATGTTTTATGTGTTCCTGCCAAGGTGTTTACAATTCTGAATTGAATTAAATCATACTTTAAATGTCCTAAAGTTATCTTATTAAGTAAATACATCAAATAGCAACATTTTCATTAGAGGAATAATCACCATTATGACATGTATCAAAAAACTATAGTTTTTACATGTTAGGTTTCTTTAAAGTGAGGTGAACCTGTGTTAAAATAAGACATATAGGGCCCATCCCACAAGCATCAAACTAAAATGAGTAATATATGTAAGAGGTTGTTTTGCTAGGAGAAATACCTACTATAAAGAAGTTAAGGCTAAAACTTAAGAAAGGGGAGAAGTCCAGAAAAATGAGCGATAAGTCCCTTTTTGAAGCTTGCAGAAAAGCTGAAATATTCTTTTTAAATAGTATTTAAAAAACCATTATCTGACCCTAATCCTGGATTCTGGGTACTGCTGTCAACCTTACCAACAGCTATCTCAGGAGCATTTGGTTGTATTCAGTAAAGAGAAGACATCCAGGTTCTGTCTCCAAAATAGACTTTTTAAGATAATTTAGCTCAACTGAAAATATTCTAACCTCCCTCTTTCAAGTCAACTATGATACAATCATTTGACACCAAATTCCAGTATGGTGTATATTTATGAAAATAACCAGAAATAACAACTCCAGTTCAAAATTAATCTAGTAATTCATCAAAAATAACCTCTGAGGACCACAAATCAGACAAAATAAAAATAAATAAATAGATTGGAAAGAAATAAAGCTATCTGCACTCACAGATGACCTGATTATATATGTAGAATATCCAAAGAAATCTACAAACTACTAAAACTTACTGTTGAGTTTATGAAGTTGTGAAATTCAAGGTCAATATACAAAACCATATCTATATTTTTATATACTAGCAGTGAACACTGGGAAAATAAATTTTTTTAAAATACCGTTTGCAGGGTGATCAGTAAGCTCAGTTGGTTCGAGCGTGGTGCTGATGACACCAAGGCTGGCAGTTCAATCCCCGCATGGGCCACTGTGAGCTGCGCCCTCCTTAAAAGAGTCAAGTATGCCATTGTAGCATGAAAGCAATGTGTAACCAATGACCATGGCTGTTCCCCAATAAAATATATATTTTTTAAAATAACGCTTGCAACATCAAAAGTAAATATCTATGAATAAACTTCAGGAGAACAAGAACTTTACCTAAAAATCCTTCAAAACATTGCCGAAAGATATTAGAGACCTAAGAGCTATATCACATACATGCACTGGAAGACAACAACACCATGAAGAAGTCAATTCTCTCCAAATTGATGTATAAATTAAACACAATCCTAATCAAAGTCCCAGAAGGCATTTTGTAGAAACTGATAAGCTGATTCTAAAACAAATATGAAAATCCAAAGGACCAAGAATAGCTAAAATAATTTTGAGAAAAAAAAAATACTGTCTGATTTTAAGACTTACTTCGTTACAGTAATTATGGCAGTCTAATATTGGCATAAAGACAGATAGATCAACGAAACATAGCAGTCCAGAAATACACTCACACACCGACTTCATTTTACAACAGAGGAGCTACTGCAATTCAACAGGAAGAGGATGGTCTTTTCAACAAATGGTCCTAGAATAGTAAGATATTCACATGGAAGAAAGCATAGGGAAATATCTTCACAACCTTGAGGTAGGCAAACATTCTCTGATAGGATACAAAAGGATCTAACAATAAAAAATTTTAATTGAGAAAATGAGCTTCATTAAAATAAACTTATGCTTATCAAGACAGAAGTTAAGAAAATGATTAGGGAAGCCGCTGAAGGAAACACTCAAAATGCATATATTTAACAAAGGACTCACAACCAGAACAAATGAGGATAATTTTAAAAACTAAACAATCTAATTTTTTTAAATGAGCAAAAGACTTGAACAGACATTTAGCAAAAGAAGCTATCAATGACCAATAAAGTTAACTGTGATGAATTACTACATACAACTCGGTATCAGTGGTCATTGGTGAAATGCAAATTAAAACAAGTATGACATAACACTTCATACCCAATAGGATGATTAAAAAACAAAAACCTGACACTGCCAAGTGTCAGAGAGAATGTAGAGCAACCTGAAATCTCATACACTGCTAAGAGCATAAAATGGCAGAGCCACTTTAGAAAATAAGTGTAGCAGTTTCTAAAAAAATTGAACATAAGACCTAGTAATTCCACTCCTAAGGATATACTCAAGAAAAATCAAAACACAAAATTGTTCACATCAGCGTTACTAATAAAAGTAAAAAAAAAAGAGACAATTTAAATATCAACAGGAAAAAGGATAAACATATTGTGATAGTCATACAATACAAAGAATACGTGTAACATGAATTTTAAAAATATTATGTTGAGGGCCGGCTGAGTGGCACGATGGTTAAGAACTGGCTTGGGACGCCAGAGGGCCCCGGTTCAGATCCCACATATGAGGGCCAGTGACACTGCC
>NW_017733317.1:52067-71604 GCF_001890085.2 Hipposideros armiger | reverse complement strand
AAAAAAAAAAAAAAAAAAAAAATATATATATATATATATATATATATATATATATATATGTTGAGCAAAGACAGGGGCCGGCCGAATGGCTCAGTTGGTTAAGAGCTTGCTGAAGAGTGTGAGCTCTGAGCAACAGGGTCGCCGGTTCGATTCCCACATGGGCCAGTGAGCTGTGCTTGAGCTGGGCTGCAGTTGAGCTGCCAACAGGTGGCAGGATGGCTCAGCTGGTGAGAGCACGTGCTCCGAATGACAGGATTGCCTGTTCAAGATGGTGGGCTATGCCCGCTGGCAACTAAGACTGAACTCAGCACCTTGAGCTGAGCTGCTGCCCAGGTGGCTCAAGGGATACAACGTGCGCTCTTAACAAGGCTGCTGGTTCAACTCCCGTATGGGATGATGGCTACGCCCACCCGCAACTAATTGAACACAGCACCTTGAGCTGAGCGGCACACCTGGACTTGGAGCTGAGCTTGCTGCGCCCTCCACAACTAAGGTTGAAGGACAACAACATGGCTGTTCCCCTACCCCAATTCCCCAATAAAAAATCTTAAAGAAAATGGCAATTATGCAAGAATACCATGTACTAAATATCATCATAATTTGAACCCAACAATCCTTCCCACTTAGCTTTCAACTTACTCAATTAACTTTAGGTAACTAAGATATTTTCTGAGCCAGAACTCTGGAAGGCCCAAGACCTCAGCAGGATGAAATCACTTTCTCAGTTGAGCTTGTCACAATACCTGGCCCAGACTATTTTAATAGCTTTCCACTGGTCTCCTTATCTCTACCCTATAATCCTTCTTCCATATGGTGATGTTCCTAAAATACAAATCTGATATTGTTTCTTCTCCCTTTAAAATATTTTAGTGGCTTTCCATAACCTTTATGAGTATGTGATCTCTTGAGATTTTTAATCATGTATTCTATCAGTAAAAAATGTTTGAGCATTCATCTACATGTATGTATATTTTTATTTACAAATTAAGCATTCCTGTATCAATATATTATACAAAAAACAAAAACTGACATTAAAATGGACATAAAAATGTAACATAATTAGAAGTCATAATACACAAAAGGCTCATGACAAGCATCTCTAACAGTGGCATGTGCCCACACCGTTAGAAATGCAAAACTCACAGATCTGGCCCCACCCCTTCCAATTTTATCTCCCATAGCTACCTTCCATCTGCTCTGTGCTAAAAGTGTGACTTGCATTTCCCCAGAGGTGTGCTCTCTCCTTCACACCTGTGCATAGGCTAGTCATCCTGATCTTCACTATTTTTCTTAGCATATTTTTATTTATTCTTCAAAACTCAACTTAAATGTTAATTCCTGTAGAAAATCTGCTTTGGTTATCTCCAGGCAAGTTAGTGATTCTTTCTCAATATTTCGTTTAAATCACTCAAATGACACCTATTCTAATCACTTATTTATATGTCTATTTCTCCATTAGATTATGAAGAGCAAAGACTGTTCTACTTTTCTTTGCAGCCCAGAACTTAACAGTGCTTGCATGCTTACTAAGTATCTTAGGAATTACATTTTTTCAGTATTTACAATAACCCCTATACGTCTCAAAGGAGCTGGGAAATACCAGTATATTATCCAAATACCATTGCATATACTTGGATACTATATACACTGTGGTCTAGTCTAACAGTCAGAAATAGCACACTATCCAATCCAAAAGGTATTCTCTCTGACCTGAACTGACATACGTACATCAGTCCTCATGGTGAGTACTTGGTGAAAATTATTTCCTCACTGAACAGGTTAAACATAGATGGGTAAACTCACTACCTTCCTAAATCAAGAGATTTTTCTATAATACCCAAACACAAGTCATCTTTAGGGTGTACTGGTTTCCAGAATCTAATTGTTATTTACATGTAGGCTGTTAATAGCAGTCATGTAATTTAAATAATTTAAACTGCTTAACAAATTAATCTTTTTTTTTTTGCTTCTACTGACAAAAGCCAACACATGAAAAGGAGAAAAATATGGTAAAGCATAAAAAACTGGATTTGTTTTCTATTTCTTTTTTTGAGGAGCACAGAGCTGTGATTTTCAACCTAATTAAACTTTGTAATCACTTAAGAAGCTTAAAAAACTGTACTGATAACTAGGTTCCACAATAGATCAATTAAGTCAGAATCTCTGAAGTAGCCCTAAACATTAGAATTTTTCAAAAAAAAGCTCCCAACTAATTCTAATGTGCAGTCAGGGTAGGCAACCAGTTAGTATAGAGCTAAAAATTTAAGTTTTCATCCACTGATGGAAGAACTCCTTTTGACCATTTGCAGTACTGAAGTACAAATATTAAAAAGCTATCTATGCCAGGACAACTGGCTATTCATATGCAAAAGAATGAAGTTGGACCGTTTCCTTACACTAGAAATGAAAATTAACTCAAAATGGATTGTGGATCTAAACGTAAGAACAAAAATATAATTACCATCAAAAAAGTGAAAAGACAATCCACAATGATACATGCTGCAACATGGTGAATGGGAAAAAATATCTGTAAATTACATAGCTCATAAGGGACCTGTATCCAGAATATATAAAGACCGCTAACATATGAATAAAAATCCAATTTAAAAATGGGCTAATATCTGAAAAGACATTTCTCTAAAGAAGATATACAAATGGCTAATAAGAACATGAAAAGATGTTCAAAATCAACAGCCATTAGGAAAAGCAAATCAAAACCACAGTGAGATATAGTCTATATCCACCAAGATGGCCATAATTAAAAAGATAATAACAAGTGTTGGTGAGGATGTGGAGCGATGAAGACACTTAAACGTTGCCATGAGAAATGTAAAATGGCACACACACTTTGGAAAACAGTCCAGCAGTTCCACAAAAGATTCAAGTTAACCACATGACCTAGCAATTACACTCTTAAGTATACACCCAAAAGAAAACATACATCCACACAAATGCTTGTACGTGAATGTTCATAGCATTATTCATAATAGCCAGAAAGTAGCAATAACGTAAATATTAATCAACTGATGAATGTATAGAGAAAATGTGGTATGTCCATACAATGGAATGCTATACAACAATTAAAGTAAATAAAGTACTAACAAATGCTACAATATGGACCAACCTTGAAAACATTAAGTTAAAAAAGCCAATTATAAAAGGTTACATATTGTATGATTCCATTTACACAAAATGTCCAGAAAAGGCAAATCTATAAAGATAGAAGGTAGGTTAGTTGTTGCCTAGGGATGGGAAATAAGAAGTGACTGGTAACAGGTATAGGGTTTCTTTTGGGGTGATAAAAATGTTCTAAACTTGACTGTGGTAATGGTTCTATAACTCTGTCAACACACAAGTACTATACTATTGAATTATACACCTTAAATTGGTGACTTTTATGGTCTATATTATATCTCAACAAAAAATTTAGACTGAGAAGATTCTATTTTAATCACCATGTTTTGCATGTATGTACTCTGAAAGGATACCCCAAGCAATTTCAAATCTGAATGCACAGGAATCCTTTTTAAAAATAAAGAAGATAAAATACTCACTGGACATTTCATCTATTTTGGGTATAAAACAAACCGAGTGTTTCTCTAAGCACAAGTGACTTTAAAACTGAATAGTTTTCCTAAAATAAATATGTATGTATGCTAGTGAAGTAGTATGTAAAAAAAAAAAAAAAAAAACCTAGCAGAACTCAATTCCAACAGGTATTTTACCTGGTCTTCCGACAACCACAAACAGTAACTCCAAAAAACAGCAAAAATGTGAAAGAACATATTTAATCTAGAAAGCTGACATTGCTCTTTCTAACCATTTTGTTACAAAGGAGGTTTGCTACATTTGAGGAAGTTTTGTTTGCTGTGAAATGGATACGCAATGCAGTTCGTAACACTAATCTTACTTCATGGCAAAGTTCAATGTATTTATTATGCAGTCATAGATATAGACATCTAGTCATAACAACTTGAGATTAATAAGAAACTACATCTAATCATTAAAAAAAAGAAAACCAGCCATCTATATATCTTTCACTCTTCACAGGTAGCCTGGCTAGCCCTCAGCCTGGGTCAGGATCATTCCACTAAAAGTACAGAAGGAGAGAGAGGAATAATATTAAGGCAGTCTAGAAGCTCTTCTGCATGCAACTTTGACTTTAGTTCCAGAGGGTTATTAAACCCCCTAATAAGGAAAACTGGGAAACAAAGGGGAACTTGAGATTAGTCCCTATTGAATCAATAAAGAACCACAATTTATCCAAAGGACATTCAACTACCTAAAAACTCTTAACAGTAAAAGTTCCTAGGAAGGGGGACTCAGCCAACTACAAGTGAACCATAACAAATATAACAGGCTAATCCTCAGAAAGAGAACTAGCCAGGTAGATGCGAGGAGGCATAAGACACTCTTAGAGCATAAACCATAAGGTAAGATAAATTTCATGCAAATTTTTTTTTCTGAAGAAACTCCATTTTAAATGTCAAATTAAATTAGAAAAAACGAGCAGTGTTCTCAATTTTCATTTACACTTTGCTATATTAAGGCGTAAAACTAAGTGTATATGGGATTTATGCATAAAATATTGCTTTCATGGAGTATATGAGTTCAGAATTTCTTATATGGGGAAGACTGTGAAATATTCTTTATAAAAACTGGATTCATAGTTCTCTGTACCTAATAGGTGTCCAAAGAGGAATGCTAATTATATTCAAGAAATAGGTATAGATGACTGTTTCAGCATGAATTAAAAAATACACACCTCTGCCCTTTCTTTAAAAATGTATCTCAAATTTCTTAAATCAGATAAAACAACATATTTAGAGCACAACTCAGAAAAAAAGACACAAGCTATCAAAAGGGTAATTCTAGTGTGTAATATATAAGAAGACTCAATCTTACCAGTGCTCAGGAAAATATAAATAAAAATTAGATAATTTTAGTCCTTCACATTGATGAAAATAGCACTGGAGTAGGGAAATGGGTGCTGTCATATACCATGTGTAAGAACAGAAAAAGTACATTTGATAATCTTGGTGGAAAATAAGGCTCTATTTATAAAAAATAATCACATTCCCTTTAGCCTAATAATTCTACTTTTAGAAATCTGTTTCAGAAATAATCATACAAGTATGCAAATGTATGTACAACAATGCTTACTACTCCAGTACTATAAAGACATATGTTTTTTTAATGATGCAATGGATATACATGAAATAGAATATCAAAAGTGATGAAAAAAAAACTATCACTTTTTAATGTATACATTTCATTTGGTTACATTATTTTTTTACTTAAAGTTGTTTTTTTTTAATTCTAATAAAGAATTGGGGGCTCAAACGTAGAACATGGAAAGAACAAGGAGAAAAATTAGTTTTGGGGAACTGACTCCACAGAACAACCTTCTAGGCCACATGACAAATATCTTACCCAAAATATTTCTCCATATAATTTTTAAATGTTTACTTACTTTCCTTACATTTTTCTGAAATTCCACATTCTTTTAAAAACATTAAAAAATTGAGGACTAAGTAGTGGAAAGGAATTCAGGCCAGGAGCCCAAAAGCAGTTTGTGGGAATAACTTCAGTCATTGTTAGGATAAGGAACTCTTCTTTAGAAGGGTAACAATTTGGATTTCATTTTTATTTTTCCATTAGCTTTTTAGCAAAATATGAAATCAAAATAATTTTATAAGGTCAAGTGATTATCATCCATTCAAATTATTTTAAATAAATTAATAAAACTGCTTTATACTTAACCAAGTGAGATCAATCTTTTATTTTGTGGATGGGGTTAGGAAGAGGAAAACAAAGGAAAGACGTAGGTAATTTTGGAGCATTCAAAATTGAAGCAAAATTGGCAAAACTTGAGGCTCTGAGTCTCAAGGGCCAGGATATCCAGGAACTGGTAAAAAGCTAAAGAGGTAGAAGGATATTAAGGACAAATTTCACTGACTCAAAAATTATTAGTCCCATGCTTTCCATACAGACATATTGTCTCCATCACACAAACTGTCCCAAAACTTCGTGTTCAAGTAAGCCTTTGGATATGTATTCCACCAAAACAAACTGCGGTACTTTTAAAAATAATAAATAAATGCACACAAAATAAAAATTTTAATAGTATTTATTTAACCTTTTTTGAGTCACAGGCTCTTTGAAGTAACTGATGAAAGCTTTGGACCATCACCCTAGAAAATTATGCATATTCACATTAAAAATTAAGCATTTATACAATTTAAAGAGACCCAAGACTCTGGGTTAAGAACACCCATTAAATATGGTGGTGAGGTCCCTCTGTCCACAAAGAACTATTTGTCCTTTAAAATGGTTTAATTCTAGTAACATGATAAAACCTAACTTCCTTTGTAATTTTCTTAAACAGCTGAGTTCAGAGATCTAAGAGCTCCAAGTCGTTGGCTGTACATTTCATGGAGAAAGGAGCACAAAGAATACTGATAGCTAAGAAATGTTTAAAATGACTATGGAGTAAAGAGGTAAAGGATTTAACAATATGGAGGTGAAGGAAAGACAAGAAAAGGTTGTTTTTATAAACAGAAAGTGAGGGAACGATTCCTGGTCCACAGTAGGAACTCTGTAAGTGTATGAATAAAAGATAAATAAACTAAACAGACAAAAGGAAGTAAAGAGACTTTTATAACATAGCACCAGAAATAGGGAGAAAAAAATTAATGTTTGTGTGCTATCCTGAAAATGTATTTTAAATATTTCTCCTCTATGGAAAAATCCAATCAAAATTCTCACCAGCCCATTTTACAAACAAATTTTTAGAAAAGGACTCATCCATTAGACATGTTGCAGTACATAAAAAATTCATTACGAGGAAAAAATCAAATTACTAATCAAAATCAAAGGAGAAAAAAACAAAAAAATTAGTTAAGTCAAGAGAGAAAACACAGAAAATAAAAACAATAAAGAAAAGGGTTACTTACAAAACTAAATGCAGAGAAATTAAACTAGTTACTTATTTAAAATGCACCAGACCATTCAGGAAAAAGACTTGCTACTTTTAGTGAGATATTTTTTTAAATGCCACAGTCATCGTATTTTAACAAAATCCCCAGTAACTAAATGTGACTTGTGTACACTGTGTATCTTATGCAAAGGAAACATTAGTTCATGAGGTTAATCAGGTATTTTGGGAGTCAATCAGCAGACATTTATTGAGCATATAGCAGGCAATGTGTATGTATATATAATAAATGAATTAGCAAATTAACTATTATTACTAATGGTATTGGGTTACACCCTCTGCCTGTATGCTGGAGGGAAAAAAAGTCAGATTTACAGCAACAGAAATGTAATTGGGAATTCTCTTATAACCGATTATGCCTTTATTTTTATTTTTTGCTAAAAATATTTCTTGTTCCATTTGTTATAACGAAATGTTATCTAAACCAAGCCAACTAGTAAAATTAAAGGGCATCATTTAATGAAATTGAGTATTAATTTATGGATAACTTACATTAGAGTTATTAGAGTTATTCTGTAGAGAGATTTTATTACAATAAATAGTCTAAAATAATTGAGTAAATGGTTTTGGCTAGGTCCTTTTAATTGTTTAAAAGTATTTTTGTGTAGTTCTATTTGTTTTAGTGGCATACGAGTATGTCCTATACAAATTAAAATTCAAAGTGAAATTCATGATGTATATTGAAAATTTGATAACACTGAAAGACCACTGTGCTACAACTAAATGGCAATCAAAAAATCTTTAACTATATACAAAAAATATAAGAACTAGGAAATAAGAGAACTAAAAATATCTAAAGAGGCTTATCTATCTCAGATTAATCCTGACTTTTTCACCAAAATACATTACATAAAACTTTATTTTTCCCCAGCTAGATGCTAAGTTTTTAACTTCTAGGAGCTCTAAGGAAACAATGAATCTTTTTTATAGCAAAAAAGTATTAAGTAATGCTATTCGTTTATATTCCAGTTTACTTAAGCAAATATCATTTTAAAGCTTCTGGTGAACACTTTTAAGAGAAAGGTGGCATCTGCGGCAGCAGCAGCAGCAACAAACACTGAGACAGCACAATGCCACAAAAGGAGTAATCAATAGAACTAGAATTCCAACACAAGCAGTATAATTTTAGGGCCCACACTCTTTATCACTATGCTATGCTGTCTCTTAAAAATATATTTCCTGCAATTTCCTATTACAATAAAAACCTTAACACAGCAACAACAAAGAACTCCAAAAACTTCCAATTTGAAAGAACAGAAGCTATGATAAAATACTGATTTTTTTTCCTTGTGTAGAATATCCAGAAGTTACAGACACTACGGTTACTATTTAAAGAAAAAATCAAAATGAAGGGGAAAAAAAGACTATAAACCGTATCTTAAATAATCCTATTCCTAAAAATGTTATAGGCAGCTCAATGTTGCTTTCATTTTGATTTACCTCATTTCGGAAACACTGTATGCTCATCACTAATTCTCAACTGTCTAGTTTCTAAAAACTTTAGCTTTAAAAAAAGTCCACCTCCTCCCACTCTAACCATCAATAAAACACTTAAACTGTGTGAGAGGATGTACATACAGGGATGTAAATTGTTTATAATGTTTATATCAGTCCCAAGTTTGACCTGTTATAATTTAGTTTGAGAAGTTTCTCATACAAGAAAATCAATAATTCAAATTTATTTTATATTTGCCATATGAATTTTAACTACTGAAGTATATTTGACCCTTGAACATCACATTTGCTTCATGGGTCCACTTATATGTGGATTTTTTCAATACTGTAAATGTACTTTCTCTTATGATTTTCTTAATAACATTTTCTTTTATCTAACTTACTTTATTATAAGAACACAGTATATAATACATATACAAAATATATGCTAATAGACTGTTTATGTCACCTGTAAGGCTATTAAAAGTTTTGGGGAAGTCAAAAATTGTATGCAAATTTTCAACTGCATGGAGGGTTGGCACTCACCTGTCACCTACATGTTGTTCAAGGGTCAACTGTAAATGTCATTCTAATCTGCTTAGTGGCTATTAAAAATCTGAATTCATTTCAATACTATCATAGTGTTTATTCTATTATTCTAAAGTTAATGATTCTTCTTCCGCAATTTTTTTTCAGTGAGATAAGAGTCAGTCACTGACTAAACAGGTCTATTACCAGATCATGCCATACCTAAACTTAACATCTCATAAAAAGTACTTATAATTTTTGCTGGCTACATAGAATCATAAAATTACAAGACTAAAAAAGAATTTAAAGGGTCATTTCTTTAATTTCCCTGCCTTCAAGCAGTATCATACTCATACCACCAAAATTTACCTATTTTATTAAGCCCACTAAAATTCCAAAGTCTGCCTTAGAAACCTATTCTAATACTTCCACCATGTAATTTTACATTTACTTAAATCTCTGAAACAAAAAGGGGCAGAGTAAAATAAAAACAACATGGGTTTTAAAGGTAACCATGACCTTGGTATAATGCTGGCTTAACCCAAGTATTGACAGAATGACCCTGGGCAAATTATTACAAGCGCCCAAACCCTCATTCGCATCCATAAAATGGAGTAATACTTCATCACTGAAATTTGTCTATGGAGTAAGTAAATTAACAGGCATAGTCCCAATTATACTGCATGGTACCAAAGCTGATGTTCAATAATGCCATTTCCTCCTCTCTTAAAGTCATTTTCCGGTAGGGTCTTGTATGGTAAAGTAGCTTGATCAGATTAACCATCTTTCAGAAAAAAATTATAAAATCTGGCCAAAAACAACAGTTTTTCAAGGCTATGAAAAGTGACCAATGGATGCAAAAACTGGAGAGTTTATCCATGGAAAATTGGAATTATATCTGATGAGATTTGCATGTTTGTACCTTTCTAAGACAGCAGTTTGCCTCAGTACTTCTATATACTCTTAAAATTACTGGGGACCCCACATTAGAAATTAAAAAGGAAAAAAAATATTTTTTTAAATTCACTTAAAATGATAATTAAAGTTCTAACAATATTTTCCAGGACAAACAAAAATATTAAAAAGGGTGACATTGTTTTACATTTTGTAAATATCTGTAATGGAGTTTTATACAATTAGATTCTCATATCTGCATCTTCAGTCAATCTTTGCAATCCATTGGTCTGACTGACGTATATGAAGAAAACAGGCCTCAGATACACTATACAGTTGGAAAAGGCAGTGTCTTGTCAACCCTGGAAAGGCTCTCAGGGAGCAACAAGGGTCTCTCAGACAACACTGAGAATTGTTGATCTAAGGACACTGGACTCTGTACAACTCAGGGCTGTAGAACGATGGGGTTTTACTGGGATTGGAGGCAACAGAGGGCAAAGTTCAAAGATGGCAGGGAAGTTCTAAAGTTGAGACATAAATTCTGGAAAGGAAGAAGCCAATAGGGGATAAGCCCCCAAAATTTGCATATAAACTCTGCCTCAAATCTTGGCTATTGGTTAAACTATGCATGCGCAGTGGAGACTCTAGAGTATAGCAACAAAGGAGATTGAAACAAAAGATTTCAGCTACTGTCACCCCTGAGAAGAAGTGAATGGAGTTTTAATCCAGTCAAGTGAACTGCTTGCTAGGGAAAAAAAAAAAAATTTAGAGCACCACTACAAAATCTAGTCTCTACATTTCACTAAAAATACAACCATAAAGTTAAAAAATTACTGGATACTCCCCCCCCACACACACACACACACAACAACAGAAAATAAATTAAAAAACCAGGAAAATGTGACCTATACTCAAGACAATACAGTCAACAGAAACTAACCCTAAGAAGGCCTAGGTGTTGCAATTGGCTTTACACTAGGTATAATAAATATGCTCAAGGACTAAAGGAAAATATTGGGTTGTCTTCAGAAAAGTCATGATGCATTTTTGCAATGAAAAACATAGAAAAAATATGTCATGACTTTTCCGACAACCCAGTATTTCAAAACCAATTTAGATATGAGAAACCTCAGAGAATTGGAAATTATAAAAAGGACCAAATAAAAATTCTAGACCTAAAAAAGTACAGTAGCTGAATTGGAAAATACATCAGGTGGGCTAATAATAGCAAATTGGAGACAATAAAAGAAAGACTAAAGGAACTCAAAGATAAATCAAGGGTAAGTATCTGAGAAAAAATAAAACACTGAGGACAGCAGAGCCTTAGAGACCTTTGGGACAGTATTAAGAGGTCAAATATAATTTAAGTCACAGAAAAAGTGTACAGAATGGAGCAGAAAAATATTTGAAGAAATAATGGCAAAAATCCCCTAATTTGGTGAAAAATAAAAAATGTATGTATTCAGTATTAACACACCTAAGGAAGAAAAATACAAAGAAAACACAACTACACACATCATAGTTAGCTTCAATGGAAAGGGAAAGAAAAAAATCTTGAAAGCAGCCAAAAAGAAAAACACCAAAATAGAACAAAAATATGGCTGATACCTAATTTCTCTACAGAAACTAAGGAAATGAAAAGAAAATGAAAATACATTTTTAAAGAACTGGAAAAAAGTAATAAATGTCATACCAACACCAGATTTCCTCAACAAAACTGTCTTTTAAAACAAAAGTTTTAAAAAAAATTTGATTTTCAGATAAAAACAGAATTTGTAGCTAGTCAAAAGTATGGCAAATCTTCAAAAAATTAAAAATAAAATTATGATATGATCCAGCAATTCTACTTCCAGTATAACAACCAAAAGAATTGAAAGCAGGGAGCCTAAAAGATATTTGTACTCCCATGTTCACAGCAGCATTATTCATAATAGCTCAAAAGCGGAAACAACCCAAATGTCCATCAACAGATGAACAAACTGTCATATATACATACAATGTATATATGTTATTATTCAGTCTTAAAAAGGTATGATATTCTGACAAATTCTACCACATGGATGAACCCTGAAGACAAGCTAAGTGAAACAAGCCAGACACCAATGGACAAATACTGTATGATCCCACTTATATGAGGCACCTAAAGTAGTCGAAATCATAGAAAACAGAATAGAATAATGGTTACCAGGGGCTTGGAGAAAGGGAGGGAAACTTATGGTTTAATGAGTACAGAGTTTCAGTTTGGGTTGATTAAAACTTCAACAATGTGAAAGCACTTAATGCCACTGGATTTTACACTTAAAAATAGTAATTCTTATGTATAGTTTATAAGAAATTTCTTATATCAAAATAATTTACCATAGTCAGAGTTTTCTTAAAAAACCATATGATCTCAATAAAACAGAATAAAATTTGAATAAACTCTCATTCATGATAAAAAAAACAACTTTCAGCAAACTAAGAAAAGCATTTCCTTATTCTTAAAAGGACACCTAAGAAAAACCTAGTCGTAGTGCTGAAGCACTGAACATTTCCCCCAACCATTGCAAAGAAGACAGGATGTCCACTCCCAACGGTTCTATTCAATGTTTTACTGAAGGTCCTGGTTAGTGCAATAACAAGAAATAAAAGGTAAAAATACTGATAAAGAAGTAAAACTGTCCCTATTTATGGTCAACATGATTATAAATGTAGAAAATACAAACGAATAAACAAAAAGATTATGAATCTTTACATTTAGCCAGGTCTTAAGATACAAAGTCAATACATAAAATTTTATTGTATGTCTATGCACTAGCAACAAACTAGAAAATGAAATTAAAAACAATTCCATTCACAAATGCATCATACAACATAAAATATTTAGCAATAAATTTAACAAAAGATATGTAAGTCTTCCATCAAACACTAAAACATTGCTGAGAAAAATTAAAGATGATTTAAATAAATGGCAAGATGTGTCATGTTCATGATTGGTAGCTTCAAGATTGTCAAAATGTCACTTCTCCCCAAAGTAATCTATAAATTCAATCCAATCCCAATCATAGTCCAAGCATAATCATTATCCTTTTTAACTGATAAGCATATTCTAAAATTCATAATGGAAACATACAGAACATAGAATAGACAAAAAAACAATTTTAAGAAAACAACAGAAGCTAAAGAATTTATTATACATTATCAACTTCAAGATTTATTCTAAAACTCTTCAATGGTTCTCAACTGGGGGCAACTTTGTCCCTCAGGAGACATTTGGTTGTCACCACTGGGACGGTGCTACTGTAATCTAATAGGTAGAGGCCAGGGATACTATTAAATATTATATACTACATGATATAGCCCCACAACATTCTGGCTCAAAATTTCAATAGCGCCAAAGTTGGGCAACCCTAAACTACAGCAGTCAAGACAATGTGGTAACATTAGAATAGTCAAATAGATAATGAACAGAATACAGATCCAAAAAGTGACCCCCTGGGTCAACTGTCATTAAAAGACAACAAAGCAATTCAATGGAGAAAGAAGTGTTTTCTATAGAAGATTCTAGAATACACAGGATATCCATATGTAAAAAATTGAACCTTGATCCCCACACTTCACATCATATACAAATATTAGTTCAAGGTGGATCATAGACCTAAATAAAAAGTAAAATAATAAGCTTCTAGAGAAAGCATAAAAATATCTTCACAACCTAGCAAAACTATTATCTAAGACTTAAAAGCAGAATATATAAAAGAACCAAAAGACTCCTACAACTCAATAAAAATTCAACCCAATTTAACATGGACAAAAAAACTTGAACAGACACATCACAAAGACACAGATACAAATGGCTAACAAGCACATGAAAAAAGTGGTCAATACCAATATTCATCAAAGAAGTACAAATTAAAACCAGAATGAAAAGTACAAATTAATTCCACAAACTATATACCCATTAGGATGACTAAAATTCGTAAGACTGAAAACAACCAATTGTTGGTGAAAATGCGGAGCCACCCAAACTCTCAACATACTGCTGGTGGGTGGGTAAAGTGGTACAAAAAGTTTCGGCAGTTTCTTACCAAGTTAAGTATGCACTATCTTATGGCCCTATAAATCTACTCCTAGGTTTTTATCCAAAAGAAATAAAAATATAATGCCTACAAAAGGCTTCATACAAGAATAGTCAGTCTGCTTTATTCATAATAGCCCATGTCTGTCAACAAGTGAAACACTTTTATTCATACAACAAAGTACTACTCAGCAATAAAAATCGTTACATGCAACGACCTAGAATATAAAAAATATGTTAAAAACAGACACAAAGAGTATACACGTTGTATGATACCAGATATATGAAATTTTAGAGCAAAGTAATCAATGGTTTAAAAACAAAGAACAGCAGATGCCTGGGAGGCATGGGTGAGAAGAAACCTGGGGATTAACTAGAAAGGGTCACTAGCACTTTTGGGGTGACAGAAATGTCCAATATCTTGAATGAGAGTTTTACACTGATGTAAACATGTCAAAATTTAGCCATTTTGTGCATTATAATGTATGTGAATTTTAGCCCCAAAAAACTACTAAAAAAAAAAAATCTGCCCTTCAACGGTGGCAGCCATTGAGAAGCAGCAGCCATGACTTTGCGCTGCTCCATGGCCGTGGGCCTCAACAAGGGCCACGAGGTGACCAAGAATGTAAGCACACCAAGGCACAGCGGCCAGGGTGGGCATGTCACCAAGCACACCAAGTACGCGCGGGACATGATCCAAGAGGCTCCCGAGGGGCTTTGTCCTCAATGAGCGGCTGCTCGAGGTCTCTAAGGACAAGCGGGCCCTGAAGTTCATCAAGAAAAGGGTGGGGACACACATCTCTGCCAAGAAGAGAGAGGAGCTGAGCAGTGTCCTTGCAGCCATAAGAAAGACAGCAGCCAAGAAGGACTGAGCCCCATCCCCCGTGTATGTAGTAAAACCTTTTCAAAATGAAAAAAAAATCTAGTAGGGGTGAGGAGTTGATAGAGGTACTTCTGAAACGAGAAATGGCAGAATATTAATTGTTGAAACTGGACGATGGGCACATGGGGGTTCATTATACTCTTTTGTTTAAAATGTTTCATAAAGGTTTTAAAAACATAATTTTTAATTCCCCTCAATGGAGGAAAAGAATTGGTAATCACTGTACTTCACGTAAAGTAAAATCTCTTAAGGCATTCTTTCAACTTTCTTTTCTATGCCAAATAATCCCTGTCCTTTTTACTTTCTTGAATATTATTCATCAGAGTTACAGCTCACCTTGAAATCTTCATGTTTTCTGTATCTCATTTATTTACTACTACCTCCAGGGAGGAAACAGTTGGAGAGCTAACACTCATTTAGCCCCCCTACTACATGCCTGTCAGTGTGCTGCCTACTTTGAATATGAATACACTACCAACTTATAACCCAAAATTGAATTTAGCATCTAAAATTTTAATCGTAATTGTTTACTTATTCTCTCTCATGAGAATTTATGTTCAATGGCAACACGGATATTGTTCACTCTTCAGATCTGGCACATAGCAGGCACTCAGTAAATATGAGTAAATCATAAAATTAAGAAATACAGTATCAGAACTCACAAATACCCAGTTTAGCTCTTTTTGGCAATGCAAATCATTTCTCATTCCAGTTATACCCAGCTTGTTTTGCCTTTAATCTTATTCAAATCTACATCAATTGCAATGTATTTGTTTCAAATGGAATAGAATGATTTGTGTTTGAGAATTTCACGTTTTCTCTTTATTCAAAAATGTAATCATAAAAATATTTTAATACAGTAATCCAATTATATATTTCAGCATACTTTTAAATGTGTGATTTCTATATGTAGTGTTACTTTTTTGCTCTAATTCATATAGCTAAAGAAGAAAATCCTAATGCTTTGATAGACTCAAATTCTGTTAACACCATTAAGCTGAAAAACTCTAGTAAGTATTAAGTGTTCCTTACAAAGGGGTAAATTGCAGGTAATAATAGATTTATAATAAAATGATCAATTTTACTTCAAAAGAATATCTAACAAACAAAACATCTACATAGCCTAAAATCAAATTGTTAGTTTCCTTCAGCAAAATACAGAAAATCTACGTTTATTCTCAGAGTGCACTCTCAATAAACATTTGGGTGTGGTTTATGATTAAAACTCCCAGTACCTTAGATTAGAATTAGAGTTCCACCTCAATTCTGAGTAATTTTTTCATTCTTAAGTATCCTCAAAACATGTATAAGGTTAAAAAAAAAGCGGGGGGTAAGGGAGAACAAATATTATCAGTGGTATTATAAAATACAAAAATTGAGTAAAACAGACAGCTGCTAATGACAGCGAGTTGGTTGTCAGACCAAGATTTTTCCTCATTAGTTAAGAAAAATACTCTACCCAAGAAGCTGGTAATTACAATGCTTCTCTGACCAACTAAACGACTCTGAAAAAAGATTTTCTAACATTCTAAGTGAGAATGCAAGAGAAGTAAAATCAGAAGAAACAGAAATAAAATCACAAAGAATGACATTATACACATAAAATTTTATTTAAAAAAAAAAGTTCACAAATGCCTTACATATATCATTTGCCACAAATTCAAATTCAAGTTCTTCCAGATGTCACTTTATGTTCATAGATTATACATAATGTAAAGAAAACATTTAATTCAAATGTACCAAATGCAGCAAAGGGCTTAAAAATAGAAGTTTCAAAGTAAATACTCATTTAGAGACACCAGCAAATAGGTCTGACCTTTTCAAGTGGCTTTCCCAAAGTGTTTCCAATCAGTTTCCAATCATTCAACACTTCCTCAACTTTGGAAATAAACCTAGGAAGGAGCAAAAAATCATCCTAAATATGTAGCAACACATTTTTTACTATTGTTATACAATTCTTAAAGTATTTTTTATATTTTAACATTTTTATCAGAGAAGTCTCTGTAAGTTTAGTATTGTTAATTTATTGATGTGGAGTAAAAGTGGAAATAATTTTCTTTTGCTCAAGAATTCTTAGATTTTGATGTTAAAGTCTACTGCCTCCCCAACAAAGGCATTCTGCCTTCCACAAAATAGAATTAGTAAATCTCTATAGTAAAATGAATGTAATAAATTTGGGACAGAAATAAAAACTGACAGACTAATGTAATACTATTTAAAATAATTATGAAACCCATATTTTTCCCCTATCCTCAATATAACTGATCTATTTAACTTCTCCCTTAAAGATATTTAGGAATTCCGATTTTCTGTCCCTTTCCCCCCCCAAAAGAAAACATTATCTGGAAACTTCGTTCATTAAAACAAACCAAGTTTTAACACACAGATAGCTGGCAAGAAACTGCAGCTATATTTGTCAGTTTTAAGGACTAACTGACAAACAGATTTTAAAACTATTCACTGTCTAATCTTTACATCTAATGATCAAGCAGACCTTGAAAAAAAAATTTTTGACTACCAACATGTTTAATACCAGCAAATGAAAACTGTCAAATCTCAGTGGTGGTGCTAAATACATTTTAAAAGACACTTTCAGAAGACTTTTGGTATTACTCTATGATGCAATCTAACAGCATCGCTGCTCTCCTAAAACACCTACATAGTATTGCTAGCGTATCAAGAGTTAATTCTAGTAAAAATATATTCCAAGTCACCAGGTTTTTTCTTCAATGATACTATATATTAGTATTTACATTTTTGTTGTAAGATAGTAATGACAAATCACTTTTTATGATTCAACTGAACCATCCAATAGGCTCGTCTTTAAAATTAAAGGTATTAATTAATATACTAATTAACTTTTGAGGGGGGTTCAGTCAAAAAGCAATTACCAGTTTTGGCAAAGGGTGCTCTAGAAATTAACACATTTACAAAAAAAGGGAGAAAAATTTAAAGTGCATCCATATGTGAGGGAAAATTTGCATGTGAAATGCACATTGCATTTATAAAGGTAAAAAACAAAACAAAACAGAAGTTATTTTAATATCCAACTGCAGCAAACAGTTGTAAACTCATGGTATATCCATTCAATGGAATAATATGCACTCATCAGAAATCATGTTTTAAAGACCATCTGAGGAAATGATGTTCACATTAAATGAAAAAATGAAAGCTAAGAAATAAGTATTAATATGGTTTAATACAAAAAGTTTATAACACACACAGATTAGAAGGAATTTTCTCAAAATATTAACAGTAGCTATCTCCTGGTGGTAGGATTACAGGTGATTTTTCTTTCTTTTTAATTCTATTATGAGGTATAATAAAAATAATTTAAAATAATATAGCTTTCACAGCAAAAGAAGGAACACCTTAAAATACTTATTATATGAATTCTATCAGTATTAGCTAAAAGAGAAAAATTGGACTCTATCCTGAAAGTATTGAGAAAGTATAGAAAAATTTTATAACTTTATCTCTGAAAGATTTCAGCTGACATACCATTTCCTCTGGCTCTTCATTCTATATTAAGTTCCTTGGTTATATGATTTTGTAAGACCCGGTTTATTCCCCTTCTCAGCTGTTATTTCAATAGCAATTAAAGATTCATTTCCATTATTTGATTCATGTCTGTCTCTTCCACTAGACTGTATATTCAGTAAGAGCAGGAATCATCTGTTTTTATTGACCACCACATCCCTAATGCCCTGAAATGTGCTTGCAACATAGGCACTCAATAAATATTTTTCAATAGACAAAGGATAAAGAGTTAAGGGCTTGTCTTCAGTCCTCTCAATAAATTGTATGGCTTATAACACACTAACAAGAACTCTCATTCAAACACTAAACTCAAAGTTTAAGAGACTCCAAAGTTTTAACATCATCCCATGAACTGTAAAACACGTTTCATTCTAGAAACAAGAGTATAAAAGTCAAAAACCAAATTTCCTACTTTGTGGTAGTACTCATAATTGTGATGACAAGTATTTCCATATAAAGGATTTAATATTCCACTTTAGGATATTTTAAATATTTAGCTGGGAGGAAGTGACCATTTTTCCATTCAGTACTCTGATGTTCCTCACTCCCACTCCCAACTTCCAAGATTCAGGTTACATTTTTCTACCTTCAAGACATCAAGTTATTACTTCACATTCAATAGGCTAAAATTGCATTCTTCTCACTTTGCCATTGATTTTCATTCTTTCAGGAAAGAAACTGCAGTTCCATGTTTGATTCTTTCTCCTCTTATATTTCATCAAGTGTATCTATCTAAATTCTTTGAAATGTCTTACAATCCTCCCTTCTTTCTCTCCAGTCTCCAAATCACCAACCTAACTATGGATCAAACAAGTCACTTGCTTTAATTTTACCTCTGAGTTTTACCTCCTGAAACAACTCTCATATCACTTTGCCACTCTAAAATCAAAGGTCTCTCACTATTGTTCACTAATGGATCTTTCTAAATCTGGTCTCCTGACCAGCAACATCAGCATCACCTGGGAGGGAACTTGTTAGAAATGCAAAATGTGGGGTCCACCTCAGACATAATCAGAAACTACTATCCTGATGCACACTAAAGATTGAGAATCACTAGTCTTAAAGCACCGAATCTAGAGATCCCTTTACTTAGCTTTAGAGGCTGTCCATAACCTGGTCCTATCTTCTTTATTAATCTTATGTATTTCCCTTGAGTAGATAAAAAACCTTCACTCCAATAAAGCATTTCTTCATGAAGTCCCAA
>NW_017733317.1:42846-44162 GCF_001890085.2 Hipposideros armiger | reverse complement strand
GTAAAGCTATTAATAGCATTCTTAGATGGGTTTCGGGAATATAAAGGTTTTTTATATTATACTGTTTACTTTGCATATTTGAAATTTTCCATGATGAAAGTTTTCTAAAAAAAATATATATATAGGGTAAAAATGTATTACACCAGCATTTTTGTGATCATGTGTGAGAATTACTCTAGGGTGGATACTGAGAAATGGAAATGCTGGGTTGAATAGTTTGTGTGTTTTAAAATGTACTCTAATAGTTAGCAGCAGACTGCAGTGCCCAAAATGAGCATTACTAATGTACGTCCCAACTAATAGTACAACTAATGGCGTGCAAGAGTAGCCATTTTCCCACACATTTAATATTATCAACCTTTTACATTTTTGCCAGTGGGCTGAACAAAAATGGTTTGATTTGCATTTCCCTAATCTTTGGTAAGGCTAGATAATTTTACACGTGTTTGTTTGCAATGCTTATTTCTCTCCTATACAGAGTGATTTCAAATCTTTCACTACTGGAATGCAAGAAGCTGTGTTTTTATCAGATCTCTCCAGATGAAGCTGATGTCAACCATATTTGGTTGCCAAAGCTTTAAGGAATGTCATTTTTGGTTCCATAGCATAGAGTTGTAGATGCCCCTGCTCACCTTCTCTTTCTGAGTTGCAAAGCTCCTTAGTTAATAAACCAGTAGCCCTCACCCTATTCAGAGTCACAGAAAATCCCGGTTTCTCTCTATCAAATTCCTCTAGGCTGCCATGCCCCTAGGACCTCAGTGATCTGTTATCTCTCTTCCCAGTCCAGTAAGATGCCCAATTTATCTTCTTTCCTTTCCTCTATTCCCCCACTCCTACTAACACCTTCTAAGTGGTGTGGGTGGGGAGGGGGGTGTGGAAAAGAGATTTGGGGCAAAGTGTTCCTAGGAAGATTGTGTTCCTTAAAAGCAACTGAGCCTTTCATTCATGATCTTCCTGGAAAAGCTTCCACCTTTTCCCACAGCTGTGCTATAAGGGACAAACAAGTTGAATTTAACATGCAGTGATGCAGCTCACATTCAAACCACTGCTGCCTCAGCAGAAAACCTGTTTTTAGAACTTTGAAATCTTTTAATCCTATCCTATTTAATATATTGGGGTGGCCCAGGCATTCCAAAATTATTAATAGTGTATTCTGGCAGATAACACTGGATTCAAAACTTTAATTGTCCCTTTCAAGCTTCTCTACGGCATCTCACTTGCTACTATTATTTCCTGAAATTATTTCCTCTCCTCTCTACCCAGCCAGAATGCAATAAAAACATAGCTCTACTGAGAACTTGAACTTTTCTTACAGT
>NW_017733317.1:27114-40536 GCF_001890085.2 Hipposideros armiger | reverse complement strand
CTTCTTTCTGTGTCTTGAACATGTTATGTTGATATACCTTAGGACTCATGCGCCAGCTGTCCTCACTGCCTAGAACTCTCTGCCTCCAACTATTTAACAGGCTGGCTGCTTCTTTTCATTCTAGAAACAGATCAAATGTTACCTGCAAGGAACATCTTCCATGAGCATTCAATCAAATATGGTTCCTTTTTACCCATAACTATCAGTCTCCTTCACTTTAATTTTCTCCATAGCATTTATAACGATTTCATCTTACCTTGATTATTTATTTATATTTCTTTTTTATCTGATATTCTTCCAGTGCTTAGAATAATGCTTTGCACAAAAAGACATTCAAGATGTCTTTTGAAGTTAAGTGAATAAATCGGTGGGCCCCCATTTTTTCCTTCAGGTACACTTTCAGGTAATCTAACCTTATATCTGTAAGTAGATGACTCTCACATCTTTGAAAATCATATAACCCAGGTATCGAAGAAGAAATCATCAGAAAAATTTGAAAATATTCTTAAGCAAATTACAATAAAAATACAACATATCAAAACTTATGTGATACAGCAAAACAGTGCATAGAGGGAAATGTATAGCCATATATTAGAAAAGAAGTACTAAAATCATTGACTCTTAAAGGTGATCTTATGTCATCCATATGTAGATGATCCTCAAGTTTTTATCTCCCACCCAAATAACACCCCCTGAATTGCAGGCGGCTCTATCCAGCTACCTTACCTGATACCAATTTTTAGGAGACTAACAAGAATCTCAAACTTAAGTAGGTCCAAAACATAACTCTTGACTTTTTGGCCCCAAATGATCTTTCCCTCTATCTGCATTTTAACAAATGACACCTTCAGTTTTACATTTGCTTAAGTCCCAAATTTAAGTCTTCCTTGATCCTTTCCTGTCTTTCACCTCCCAATTTCAATCTTCTCAACGTATCCTCTTAATTCTATTTCTAAAATACATTTCAAATTGTCCAGTTTAGAATTGGAACAGAAACAACCACATGCAAAGCGAAGTGTTCCTGACTCATAAAACAGATAAACTGTACCAAACCATGATGTGCAAAACAAACTGTCTAAGCTTAATTTAGAACTATGTGTTCCAAAACAAGTATATAGTCATAGTAATATTACACAGATTCACATGTTCTAAAGATAGGGCCACTGACTGTTCTAGCAATAGAGCTGGTTTACAAATCCTTGACTAAACCACCCAATGACTATTGTATCTCCAGTGGAATTTTCTTTTTGACTCTTTATTTTTGTCAATTTTTGCCTCAAATGTATGATTGTTATGACTTTGTGATGATTGACTCTTTTATTGTTACGAAACATTTCTCTTTATCTCGGTAATACTCTTTGTCTTAAAGTCTATTTGATATTAATAGCCACTCTGATTTTTTTNCCAATAAATATAATTAAAAAAAAGAAAACCATAAATGCTACTCACATGTAAGGCATTACTTTTTTTTTTCCTCCTTGCTTAGTCATGAAGAAGTTTCCATACATACCAACATCAGAAACGAAAAAAATCACAAAGCCTTTGCTGCATGAAGTTAAATTTTAGAAACTGTATGAAGCAGCCTTATCAGGTTGCTAGGTAAAGTTTTCTTCCAAGATATTTTTGGCTGCTTGTCTTCTCCCAGGAGAAACTTTTAAAGTAAGTTATTTGTTAAAGCGAAGTGTGAAGCCAGCATGCTAATGATGTAAAGTACCCAGGGGAGACACACTTTTATTAGATTTTCACTGGTTCACAAAGCAGAAAATATTTTGTTTCTTCTATCTTAAGAGCTATTTTGCTACACATCCAATGGCAAGGGCTTTTCCATGCAAGGGCATTTTCTTTTTGGCATAATTTACAGTTATGTCAAGGTGTTACCAATAATGGCGATGGGGAGAATTTTGACACATAGGGAATTTAAGAAATCAAAAGTCTGGAAAAATCACCCTTGGCTTAGTCCTCAGAGGAATGTGGGAACCTAACATTTAATTAGATCTTGGTGAGAGAGCAAACATTGTTTGTAAGAAAAGGAACAACAGTGGGACTACACCATCCTCATCTACCTTGATGGCCTCTGTGCAGAGAGAAGCAGGAATTTTCTATGATGCTTCCCTGAGAACAATTGTAATAGAAGGTACAGCTGGAGGAGGACAACATGCTATGAGAACAAGAAACTCTTTAGAGAGAAATTTGCTAAATAAAAATTATCAAACAGCATTTATTCATTCAGTCAGTAATATTTATTAAGCATCCACTGTCATGGCACTGTGGTCAATCCTGTGGAGGGATGCAAAGAGTAACCCTTGCCCTCAGCATGCTCACAGTCTGAGATAAGACATAAAGAACTATAATAGAGTTTAGAAAGGGACGCATGATGGTTATCCAACTTCTTAAAACTCTTTGTAAAGTCAGTTGGTAGGAAAATATTCAAGTGACCTTTCAGAACACACACACACAATACCTTATATTTTAAATAATTAGTCCACTATTTCTTGAACTGAAAAGGTATAGTCAACAAGGCAAGGAATCTCCAGGGGATTTCAAGAGAAATGGTGCAGTCTTCATACACTCACCATTCAGTCAGTCATTTTTTTCATTCAGTAAACATTTGTTAAAAGCAGCTGCTATGTGCCTGGCACTGTTCTAGAAACTGGGAAATAAAAATATAAAAACAAAGTGCCTGCCCTCGGGAAGTTTCAAGTATAAAGTCATTGAAGGTCTTCCAGATGATAATAATAAGTAAAGAGCAGCTAGTTCTGGGCAGGCCGAGTAGCGCGTTGGTTAAGAGTTGGCTTGGGACGCTGGCTCTGAGAAGCAGGGCCTCGGTTCGGATCCCACATGAGGGCCAGTGACCTGCACCCTCTACGGCTAAGATGGTGAACAACAGCTCGATCTGGAGCTGGGCTGCTGTGAGTCACCAGCGACGGCGTAGGCTGCAGTGAAGCTGCAGTGAGCTCCTATAAGCTACTGTGAGTGGCGGGCAGCCCACATGAGTGGCCGGGCAGCCAGCGTGAGCTGCCAAGAGCTGCCATGAGCAGCCGTCCAGTGACCAGTGACCGATCTGCCTCACCCAGGAAGAGNTCACCCACTGAAATGTAACAACTTGAATTAAGGCGTTCCAAAGCCACATGCAGACTATTTTAAAAGGTTATTCTAAAAGACAGGATGGAGATGGTGGGAGTGTGGCCGATGGATGACCACCAGTAAGTACGCTGAAGGCCTCCCCCTGAAAAGGGTATACCAATGTCAGTGAGAGGCAACAAGCAGCTGCGAAGTTTATTGCTTGCGATAACAAATGAGTTAAACGTAAATGAAAACAAGGCGTGTTAGCCACAAAAATTGTTTCTGCGTGTGCGCAACAACCAAAGTCTAAGGAAAGTGGTCTGAGAGTAAACAAAACTTTTTCTGAGAGCCGGAGTCTTAAGGGTTTAACTGACGGGGGCGGGCCGGGATTTGTCTGACGCCAGACGCGGAAGAGGCTTTCAGCTGACCCGAGATGGGAGAAGGCGGAAACGCCGGTGCCCCTGACCCTTACAATTCCCAAAGGGGCGTCACATATGGTTTGTCTATGCTGGAGAAGCGGCGGACGGACGCTAGGGCCCACAGTACTGCTAACTAGTGTCACGACTCACTTACCTTTCCCATTCGGAGGCAGTGGTAAAGTCCGTGATCTCAAATACCTCGGACTCGGGCTGCGGGAAGGGGAAGGAAAAAAAAAGAGAGAGAGTCAGGACGGGGCGCTGTCGCGGAGGAGCGAACGCACGCGATAGGGAGAGAAGAGCAAACACCTCACCTCACTGTCAGCCGCCATCTTGAAGAACGCCGGCGGGCGCTAGGGCTGCTGGGAAAAGCGAAGAAGGTCAAGGGGAGGAGGGAAAGAAAGGCCTAAAGCACGCTGGGGCGGGGCCTCTTGTAGCCCCGCCCTCTGAGGCACCTCTCCTTGTTAGTGAGCCTTTCTTAGAAAAAGTCTTCTAGGGCTGAAATAATTAGATTTTTATAAAATGGTTTGAACTTGAAGTTTTCCTGTAAAGTAACGAATTCGGGAAGGGAACAGACGCAAAGAGGTAAAACAAGGCCCTAGATTCCCATGGAAAAGATTGTATTAAAAGACCTAAAGCAAAAGAACGAAATCTTGCTGGTTTGGACTACATGGATGGATCTAGCAGCGGTTCTCAACCTGTGGGTTGCAACCCCTTTGGGGATCCAACGACTCTTTCACAGGGGTCGCCTAAGACCATCGGAAAACAAAAAGATATTACGATTCATAACAGTAGCAAAATTACAGTTATAGAGTAGCAACTAAAATCGTTTTATGGTTGGGGGTCACCCCAACATGAGGAACTGTATTAAGGGGTCGCGGCATTAGGAAGGTTGAGAACCTCTGAAGAGGGTATTATGCTAAGTGAACTAAGTTAGGCAGAGGAAGACAAATATGGTTTCACTGATATGTGGAATCTAGAAGCAAAACAAACAAAAACACTCAGAAATAAAGACCATGGGGATGGTTGATTAAGAGAAGGGGGTGGTGAGGGGAATGGGTGAAAAGTGGAAGAGGAATATAGTCAATAACATTGCGTTAAGTTTACGGTGAGAGATGATTACTAAAATTAGTGGGGTGATCACAGTTTAAGGTATAAAAAATGTCAAATCATATATTGTATACCGAAGCTGATATAACCAATATGAGATTGCATACCAACTATACTAAAAGCACATTGAATTTGTTTTCATTCATCCTCTTACTATTGATTTCAGGGCACTAAGCTAGGTGCTGTAATAGACACACTTCCCTACCCTCACCCCCTCTAAGAATTTACGCAGTTTGGTTAATCCAGGAAATAAAAATCACCATGCTAGTTATCTGGTTTCTGAGAAGAGCAGCATGCTTTTCAACGAACACTTTACTTTTTTAAGTCATTGAAACAGAAGGGGTTCTAGCTACCACTTAATTATATCTCATACATTCTGAAGTACTTACAAATAAAATGATAGCATCTCCAGGATTTGCTTGAAAATGGAAACTCAGTTTCCAGTAGGGAAACGAAATTTGCTGCATGAACAGAAAGAAGAGGTGCTACATGTGTCAGCATCACTGTTAGCAATGTGGAGGTTAATTAATGGTAACCTTGACAAGAAGAATCTTCAAGTATACAACGGGGGCAGTCAGATTGGGGGTAGGGAAGGCTTTTAAGCAGAGGGAATAGCATGTCCAGGGGCTCCAAGGCAGAAAAGTCTGATCTGTCTAACGAATCAAAGAAGAGCACCTAGAGCACAGTGTTTGCGATGAAGTTGGAGAAGTAGTTGTGGGCCAGACCACATAGGACCTTCCAGGCCAGGGTTGGACTTTATTTGAAGCACAATGAAAGTCACTAAAATGTTTTAAGAGAGTGATGTGATCCAATTTACATTTTTTAATAGCCTGGATGCTATCTGAATAGATGGGGTGGGGGCAAAAGAAGTAGGAACAGCTGGTGACTATTAAAGCATCCAGTGAGAGATGGTGGGGAGACTTTGACTAGGGTGGTCAGCAGACCAGGTGAACTTATGTGATACGTTTTTGGAGATACAATAGATAGACAGAACTGGATGATGAATTAAATGTAGGGATAAGGGAAAGGGAGGAATAAAACACAAATTTCTGGTTTCTGGTCTAAGCAACTGTGTGAGGATGATGCCATGTCCTGAGATGAGAAAAATGGAAAGGAGCAAGGAAAGTAGTGTTTGGTTTGGCAAGTGTTAAGTCGGACAGGCTTGTGAGACATTCCAGGGAAGTTGTGAAGGAGAAAGTTGGGTATAAGAATAGAACTCAGAGGCAAGACCTGGTGTGAAGATATGAATTTGGGGGTATTTTAAATAATAAGAATAGATGGTGTGATTTAAGAAGAGAATATAGAAAGAGAATTAAAGAAGCCTCATATAAAGTCCAGAAGAAATTTTGTGTTTAGGGATGGAAACNTGGTCACAGGCAAGGCTGAAATTGACCTTCACGAGAGACCCTCCCAAGAGACACCAGAAACAACATACCCGGAGGCCAGTTTCAGACCATACCAGAGCACTACCTGGTTAGCTCCACAAGCAGCACACCCAAAGGGGGGGGGTCTCAACAGGCACAAGAGCCCACGGGGATGAATTTCCTCTGAGAGGTCAGCCCCCACACAGCAACTCATACACTATGGATGTAGTCAATCCTCACAATCAGTCAGCCTGGGTGTCAGTCCCACCCACTGATGCACGAAAAGCAATCAAGGCTCAACTACAACAGGAGAACACACACAACACACACAAGGGACATTCCCAGAACACACACACAGGGGATCAGGGAGACTGCACCAATGGACCACACAAGACACATACTACATTAGGCCACTCAGCAAAGATTGAGAGACAGAAGAGGTCTACCTAATACATAGAAGCAAACACAGGGGAGGCAGGCAGAATAAGGAAACAAAGAAATGTGTCCCAAATAAAAGAACAGGAGAAACTGCCAGAAATAGAACTAAATGAAACAGAGGCAACCAACATATCAGAGACAGAGTTTAAAACACTGGTCATAAGAATGCTCAGGGAAGTTAGTGAGAACTTCAACAAAGAGATAGCAAGCATAAAGGACATAGAAACCATTGAAAAGAACCACTCAGAAATAAAGACTATAGTAACTGAAATGAAGAATACACTAGAAGGAATCAACAACAGATTAGATGAAGCAGAGGATCAAATCAGCAATTTTTATTAATTCTGTATTTCTACATAAACATTCATATTAACCATGAATAATGTCAATTTTGTTTCTTTCTTTCCAATCTTTAACATTTTTTATCTTTTCCTTTATTCTTCTGTTTTTCTTTGGCCTTAATATGCTGACTAAAATCTCCAGTACAATGTTGAAAAAAAGTGGTGATAGGAATATGGGTTCTCATTTTCACCTACATTTTGGCCTGGTAATTTTTTATTACCTTGTTAGTTTTTCTTTACTGTTAAGGAAATTCTAAAATATTTTACTCAGCAGTTTTATTTGTTAACTGTAGAAGGATTGGTCTAAATAACATAGCCTACCATATTCCTGAAAAACCTGAAACATGCTTTTTTAAAAAAAAAAATCTCTTGATTCAGCTCCTTCCATTTATCTTTGCTGTTATTGATTTAAGTCACCATTATTTTTTTCCTGACCCATTACAATAATCTAATTTTTCTATCTGTCCCTCTCCTTCAGTTAATTTTCAATCCTGCTATCAGGAGGAACTTTCTAAAATACAGATTTGATCATGTTTCTCCCTGAATGTTTTCAATATTTTGTGCTTGTATCTTTCCTCTGGACATGCTGTTGTTTAGTCTACCTGCAAGGTCCTTCTGTCTGTGATTTACCTGGTGAACTATTTGTCTTTCAAGTTTTAGCTCAGATAATTATCTCTTTTCTGAAGACTCCCAATGTAATTCTGTTACGGGCTGAACTGTGTTCCCCCAAGATTCGTATGTTGGAGCCCTAATCCCTAGGATCTAGAGTGTGACTGGATTTGGAAATGAGGCCTTTAAAGAAACGATTAAGTTATAATGAGGCCATTCGAGAGGACCCTAGTCCAATCTGACTGGAATCTTTATTAGGAAAGGTGATTAGGACACATGGAGAGACACCAGATACGCAAGCACACAGAGAATAAATCGTGTGAGGACATAATGAGAAGCAGCTATCTGAAAGCCAACAAGAAAGGCCTCAGGAGATACCAAACCTGCTGACCTTGATCTTGGACTTCCAGCCTCAGAGTTGTGACAAAATAAATTTCTGTTGTTTAAGCCGCCCTGCCTGTGGTATTTTGCTATGGAAGACCTAGAAAACTAATATACCCTACACCTTCCAACTCAGAAAGTTAGATGCTCCCCGTCCCTGCTTCTGTAGAGCCTTTTACACAGTGATGGCCTTATCACTTACTATTGTTTTTGTTTTGCATGCCTGACTCACCACTGTTTCTGAAAATCTGAGTTTCTTGGAAAAACATGATTTGAATGAATGAATGACTATTTCTCAAAATGAGAGACAAGAAAAGGATTACTCTTTGGGGAGCCAATTGAAATACTGATGGAATGCAGACCAGCCTGAACACAAGGGTAACCCTGCAGCGATCCTAAACATCAGAAACCCACAGTACTTATCACTTTCTCTTGACATAAAAGCTAAGAGAGGGACGCCAGTTGGCTCAGGTGGTTAGAGCACAGGACGCAGTGCTCATAACACCAAGGTTGCTGGTTCGATTCCTACATGGGCCACTGAGCAGCGCCCTCCACAAATGGATTGAAAATGACTTGACTTGGAGCTGAGCTGCGCCCTCCATGACTAGACTTGACTTGGAGCTGATGGGTTCGGGAAAAACACACTGTTCCCCAAAAAAATTTCTTTAAAAAAAAAAAGCTAAGAGAGAGTACTATTCTACTGGGAGAAGAAAACAAGGTAGGTTGTAGGGAGTAAAGCAGAAAGTAACAGCCTGTATGTGCTTGGATTAGTGTCAGATTGCTTCAGTTTGAATTGGGTGATGAAAGAGTATACATAAACCTAGCAATCTCTGAGTGGTTTTTACCCTGAAGTCTTCACTCACTAGAGAAGTGTGTGTGAGAGCTGTGTGTCAGCATAGTAAAAGTGGTGAATATTTCAACATTGTGCTCAGGCTGAGTAGGTTGAATCAATTAGCTCTACCAATTATTAGCTTAAAATTTCTAAGCCTTACTGTCCTCATCTGTAACATGGGAATGATGATGATTATAGAACTGTTGTGAGGGTTAAATGACATCATTCATGTAAAGGACTGAACTAGTAAGCATTAATAAACATTAGTTGTTATGATAAAATATTTGTACCTTATTCAATTAAGTACATATAATGGAAAGTACATCTTTAAAAGAGAACCCCGTGCATCCTTCAGTAAGTGGCAGGAAAAAAAACGAGCAGCACAAAAATGCCAGATGACCTTATGTTTTGGAGTGCCCTGAGTCTATTTCCTCATGAGTATGCTTTTATAGTCCACAATTTAAAGTCTCTTTCATCTGAGTTTATTACCCTCTATGACTCAAACAAAAATGTAGTCCATTTACTGAAGCTTTGACTCAAACAAAAATGTAGTCCATTTACTGAAGCTTTGGCTTGGAAATATCACAAGTCGAGACAAGAAATATGTTCTAATGTAAGAATTTCCAATCACCAGTGGTTTCCCAAGTGTGACTCCAAGAATACAACCAGTTTGGGGGTAATCTATGGGTTCTCACTCTGTAAGATTCAGTCAGATTTGGAAAGCAGCCCTTCTGACACATCACAGTGATTACAAAGGTATGGCTTTCTTGGAGAAAATCTCAGTGGGGAGGTGGTTATGGCAATTGTGCCAATCATGGAAATGGGCAGGGATGCAACTTCTTTTAAGCACTTAAGCAGCAACTTTGAGGAGTGTACAACGCTTGTTTTCCTTCCTGGATGAGATTGTCCTGCTTTCAATTCTCCAAGCTAAATGCTCAGTGGGTGGTTGCCTGGGTGACAGCCCGTAAACTAAGCAGTCATTTTACAGCTAACTGAAGGGTTTGTGCATGCAGAACCAGCTTTAATTATTTTTTTTAAAGTACTTTGAGCTGTGCAACAGTGGAAAATAATCAACAAAAAAATCTAAATCTATGCTGCTTTTAAATGTATCTCTTGTTGAAGTGTGGGTTGACAAGCTGTCCCCGAAATCAGAGCTACAATGAATTAGGATGATGTGGACTGCTGTTTGGCTTGGGGTTTCTTCAGCTGTATACCAACTCTCTTGGCAAAAAGTACCATAGGTAAGCCAAATCTCCACTTTTCATCACATTTTAGATAATACCATATGTTATACCTTTTTTCACCCCAAAAGTTGTCCCAGAGGAGGAACATTGGATAAACTGATAGAGAAAACTGTGTCCACATCTCAAATAATTATATCTTTAGAGTTGTCATAAGCTATTTTTGACTTTTCCAATATTGAGACAATCCCTGCTAATACTTTATGCAAATGCCTCTAGGCCATAGGCTAAACTGGTAAGAACAAGAACAGCATATAAAATACTTGTTTCCGTTGAATTATACCGAGGGACAATCTTTTATTTTAATCCCCTCAATATGTATTAACTTTATGTGGTATAAACTTTCTTGTAATCACTCAGTCTTATTTATGTGTGTGTGTGTGTGGTGTGTGGTGTGTTCTTGGTCATATTTTCTCAACATGGAACAGGATTCCGGTTGTTTTGTCTTAATTACATAAGATTCCAAATCAAATGTACAGTGTAATAAAAAAGATTTTGTTTTAGAATTAATCATGCACACAATTAAAGGTAAAAGAAACTGGGCTTCAATAGATGCTATATCAGAAATCTTTGTGGAATGAAATATTATGGCTTAAAAATCATTCATCAAAAAATAATCCTAAAGGAAAAACTGAGAAAAGGTTTCTTATGAAAAAACTTAAAATGGAAATGTACAGATTGAAGACCAGAGGAGAAAAGGGAGCTCACTAATCAAAAGTAATGTGGGTCTGTCCCTGTTAATTGAAAGAACGAACTGTACCGGGGGTTGCCAAAAAAATTTATACAAGTGGACAGACACTTTGGTCAACATTGCTCAAGCAGTAGTTCGCAGTAATCAAAAGTGTCTGGACGCTGATGGTAACCACTTTGAGCAGCTTTTGTAATTGCAGAAGTCAAGTGTGAATTGTGTTCATCTTTTGTTATCGGTATATTGAGTATTACAATTTTAATACAGTTTTCCTTTCTTAATGTGTGTATACATTTTTTGGCACCCTCTGTATATAGGAATACTGCTATTGTCAATCATTACTGTCTTCCTCTACTTGCTACTGAGTAAGTGAGATAATGGATAACCAAATAATGACCACACTGCCCAGTATTTTAGTAATTTGATTTGATAATTTTCGGGTTGCAGTTTGATTTAAATCTTAATTTTGATTTTTTTTTCCAGATAGTAGATAGTACCTGTGAAATTTTTCACTTAACTTAAACCACAACTCCATAGCATACATTGTCATTTCAATGCCAGGAGTAATAACCATGGGAAAAAAAATACCTTTGGTGTCTTACTTCCATTTTATGGATAAGCTGGTGATATAAATGTATATTTCTTGACTAATTGTTATTTGACTATCTGATTTTCAGCTTTATTGAAAGATAGGTTTTAATTATCATTTGTTTCCTAAAGCATTTCTTTTACCTGATATTGCAAATACTGTTGCATTTTCAAAAATAACTATATAAATACAAGTTGCAAAGCAGTTTGCTGGGGAAGATATGTATAGTAGTTTTCAAATGTTCTATGGCCTGGTTTCTTCCCTCAGCCAGCCCCTAATAAAGTTCCAAGTACACTTCTGCAATGCTAATGATTAGGATAATGATGATTAAGTGACAGCAATCAACCAATGTCTGCTTCCCTTAAAAGAGCTTAAAGTAAACAGTCAGGCACTACTGGTGGGAGTGTAAGTTTATACAGCCATTCTAGAGAACAATCCGGAAGTATTTGGTGAAATTAAATACACTCGGCCCATTCACCTCAGAAAAACTCTTGCATAGTGCGTAACAAGGCCTGAACAAGGATATTTATCACAGTGTTGTTTATGGAGTAGGAAGTTGGAGACAAGTTAAATATCTATCACCATGGGAAAAAAGATAATANTCTAGGAATGAAAATATTCATCCTTAGCTTTTCACAATTTATTTATGGTAAATATGTTGTATCACTTCTCATAAAATATAAGAGCCTTCCAACTATGTAAGTTCACTTGCTTTGCCAGTTTCCTTCGTTTTTTAAATTGAGGTGTAATTGATATAGTTCCTCTTTCCCTTTTATATTTACCCACATACGTAGTGTTTCTAGTGCTCTTCGTTCCGTCCTACAGGTCTAAGTTTCTATTTGATATCATTTCACTTTACACTAAAGATCTTTCTTTAGCACATTTTGTAGGGCCAGTCTGTTGGTGACAAATCCTTTCTGTTTTTATTTATGTAAAAATATCTTCCACTCAATGTCCTTCAGTTTAAAAAATTATTAATAAACTTTATTTTATTTTTAGCAGTTTTAGGTTTAAGAAAAAATTGATTGGAAAGCACAGAGTTCTTACATACCTCTCCCCCCAACACACACAGACCGCTTCTCCTATTATTTACACTTGTATTGGTGCAGTGCATTTGTTACAATTGGTGAACCAATATTGATAGGTTATTATTAGCTAAAGTCCATAATTTATATCAGGATTCACTCTTTGTGTTGTATATTCCATGAGTTTTGACAAATGTATAATGACACGTATCCACCATTACTGTATCATACAAAATAGTTCAATTGCTCTAAAAATCCTCTGTGCTCTATTTATTCATTCTTCCTTCCTACCTCCTGAATCCCTGACAACCACTGATCTTTTTACTGTCTCCGTATTTTTACCTTTTCCAGAATGTCATAGAGTTGGGATCATACTGAATGAAATCTTTTCAGATTGACTTCTTTCATATAACAATATGCAGTTAAGGTTCTTCCATGTGTTTTTGTAACCTGAGAACTCATTTCTTTTTATTCCTGAATAATATTTTATCATCTGGATATACCACGGTTTATTTATCTATTCAACTATTGAAAGACATCTTGGTTGCTTCCAAGTATTGGCAATAGTAAATAAGGCTGCTGTAAACATTGGTGTGTAGGTTTTGGTATGGACATAAGTTTTCCATACCAAAGGAGCACAACTGCTAAATCGTACTTTCAGATTATGTTTAGTTTTGAAAGAACTAAACATAAACTGTCAAACTCTCTCCAAAGTGGCTGCACCATTTTGGATTCCCACCAACAATGAATGAGAGTTTCTGTTGCTCCACACCCTTATCAGCATTTGTGTTGTCAATGTTTTGGATTTTAGCCATTCTGAAGGGTGTATAGTGGTATCTCACTATTGTTTTAATTTTCAATTTCCTAATGACATATGATGTAGAGCATCTGTATATCTTATTCGGTTAGGTTTATGTTCACAGATTTTTCCCATTTTTAAATTGGGTTGTTCATTTCTTATTGTTGGATTTTAAGAGTTCTTTATATACTTTGAATACCAATCCTTAATCAGATATTTGTTTTGCAAAAATTTTCTTCCAGTCTGTAATTTGTCTTGTTCTCTTAATGGTGTATTTTGCAGAACAAAAATTTTTAATTTTAATTAACTCCAACATATTACTTTTTTCTTTCGTGGATTATGCTTTTAATGCTGTATCTAAAAAGGTATCACTGAACCCAACATCACCTAAATAAGATTTGCTAAGAGAGCCACTTAAAATAGATTCCAGAGGCTATTAATGAAGTGGGGCAATACAGCCTGGGAGTCCCTGAGCCTTTTGCTAAACTGCCTCAGGCCCAATACTGCCGCCAGCCTTGGTTCACAG
>NW_017733317.1:14507-21727 GCF_001890085.2 Hipposideros armiger | reverse complement strand
TAAGGCTAAAGCTTAAAAACAAAGTGTTAAGTTAAAAAATAAGTAGCAAGATCTATGGTACAACATCATTTCTGCAAATTTAAAGCAGTACACACACACACACACACACATATAATAGTACTATATGCCTTATAAAGACATACACACATCCGAGAATGCCTTCAGGCACATTAAATCGGGTTCCTGTAAGGCAGAGAGGAGTGGGAGAGGAGATCAGAGCTAAAGGGGGAATAAATAAAGAAGAGGAAAACTGGACAAGGCCCAGTACTGCTATTGAGGAGCATAATTAACCCAACCCCCTCTATCTAAGATCCAAACGAGGAAATAAAAATAGGCCTATTTTACAAATGTTCCTTTAAATACTAGTTGCATTAAGTCTTTCAGGGCCATAGCACCCATATCTCTCCAGAGTGAGATCCCATTTTGCCAATGCCTGTGCCTTGCTTTCCTCACCTGTAAAATATGGATAATAATACTACTGTTCTGATGGTGTTGTTCGGAATTAAGTAGACAAAATATATGTAAAACATTTAGAATGTGTATGTCATGTAGTAAGCATTTTAAAAATGTTGGATATTATTGCTGTTATTATAGTAGTGTTTTTATTATATAACATCATTTTGAGGAAAGGTAGAAAAAGACTTAAGGAATTGATCCTCTATTTCAACTTATTCTCTACTAGAAATTTAGGGAAACACTAGCATTTATCCTAGGAAACTGAAATCAAAAGGAATAAGTGGAAATGATAAATGTCAATTAGAAAATAAAGTGAATTACAAGAAAGGTTGTGGATTGGATTCTAATCACTAGGTCAGTGTTTCCAGACGTTGTCTAATGATAACAATCATCTGAATGCTTGAGCAAAACAAAACAAAGCAGAAACAAAACAAAAAACAAAGTACATCCTGGAGACAATTTAAAATGTCAGTGGTTGCCAGGGATTAGAGAGGAGGGGGAATGGAATAGGTGGAACACAAAAGATTTTCAGGGCAATAAAACTATTCTGTATGATACAGTAATGGTGGATACATGTCATTAGACATTTATCCAAACTCTTAGAATGTGCAACACTGAGAGTGAACCCTAATGTAAATTCTAGACTGGATGATAATGATGTGTCAATGTATGTTTATTAATTGTAACAAATGAACAACTCTGGGGCTGGATGCTGATAGTGAGTGGCCAGGCTGTGTTTGGGGATCAGGGGACGTCAGGGAGTATATGGCAATTCTCTGTGCTTTCCACTCAATTTTATTGTGAAAATAAAACTGCTCTAAACAATAGAGTCTATTAATTTTTTTGAATTAAAACAAAACAGAAGAGTCCCCAGTTTCATCCCACACCTACTAAATCAAAAGGAACCTGGAAATCCTTATTTATAAAAAAGGTATAGCCTAATACTGATGCTCAAGCAAGTTTAGGAAACTGCACTAAGCTAAGATCACATTTCTTCAAAAGTCAAAGATACAAGACAACCTATTCATATGCTGGCTCTGCTGCTAACCTCATCTATTATCATTCCATAAAAGCAAACTCCTGCTTCCTCTGGCTTCAGGCCTTTCCCAGCTGCCCAACCCCATTCTCTTGGACCCACCTTTCATTTTCTGTGGCCAATCAGTCACAAGTCCTGTGAAGCTTTACTTTCAATTTTTTGTGTGTGCCTTTCTATTTACTGTTATAATAATCTTCCTAAAGGGCCAGTATTTGTAACAGGCACTATGCAGAACTCTCCTTGGCCTTCCTGACCTGTTCAGCAGTAGAGTGTAAATTCCCATTGGGTCCACTCTCTTCATTGACCCTTGGGTATAGGCCTTTGTTCATGTGCTTCCCCCAGTCAAAACTGCCCTTCCTCCTTCACTCGGTCTCCAAATATTATTGATACCTTTCTTTCCATAGATGCTTCAGCCCACATGGCCATCACATTTCTCTGGCATCTATAAGATTCAATATCTGTTGTTTGCTTTGACGCTTAATTATGTATTTTCTTCCTTGTATTTTATCTTAACTATTTTATATTATGTTCTATTGTGACAAGTCAATGAAAGATCCTGAAGGACAATAGTATCCTCTTAAATGAATGGGTGAATTTATCAAATAGCACTATTTCTGGGGTGAAGTACATGTTCTCTTTGAGGAAAAAAGCTTCGTATGGTTTGGCCCATGTATTCTGGAGGCATCTGGCATCTGTGTGTTTAGAACATTGAAGACCAATTCTAGACATTTTCCTGTGTATTTTTCATAGCTTTTCTCCACAAAGTTGTACTATGAAATGAGCCTTTTGTTCTTTTGCTTTCAAACAAATGCCAGTTCATTGCAAGTAAATTGCTCACCTAATGAATTAGCATGTGACTATGGTATCCAAAGCTGAAAGTGAAATATAGAGTCTAATGAAGAATTTTGTGCTGTTTTCAACAGCAAGAGGCTCTATGGGGGGAAGTAGTTTGGTGACTTCAAAACCTGCAGTTTAAGAGATATCTCAATGATTTGGAAAACTGAGAGGGGATATTTAAAATTAGGACTTCACTGGAAAATCTAGAATGGTGGCCACCACGTTCTTCAATGACTCACACTATGCTATAATTATGCAGGATACAAAAGCAGAAGGCATGGAAGGTCCCTACTTTTGAAGAGTTTACAGTATTGTTGGGAAGATTGGACTTCCATAAAGAAAGTAATTATAGGGATTTTAATAAACAACACTAAAGAAAATAAAATCCTGCAAGAATTTTCTCCAACAGAATGAGCCAACACTTTGTATATAGTATTTCAGATCCTCACTAACCATTTGAAGAGGGCATTATCATTTCCATTTTAGAGATGAGGAAATGAAGTTCAGAGAAGTTGAGTGACATGCTTAAGATTACCCAGTTGATACTCTGTGGATGAAAGATTTGCAACAGGGTTCTATCAGTCTCCAAAGCTTCTACTTTTTCATTTCGTTACATTTCGGTGTTGATCCATTCTTTCTTCTCCTGAACCATAACAGATCTTGCAAAATGATGGTAAAAGTATTGTTGTTCTAATTTAAAATATGTGTGCAAAGAACCAAAATTGGTCATATTATGGGTTTATCTGTTTTTCAAAGTTGTCTTTAAAACTGTTACAATATTTTACACATAAAAGAAGGAAACAGGTGACACTAAAAATAGAATGTGTTACATTTGAATCACCCACTCTTTTTTGGCTGTCATTTAATTAAATCATTTATTTTCTCTTAAAGGCCATTATATGGAATGAGAAAGATGAATAAAAATAAACTGATTCATGATTTTTTGGAATTAGTTTCAAGAGGTGATGTAGAACTCATCTGTGACCATATTACTAAAGTTCATTCCATCCTTGGAAACCTTGACTTTCAGCATCCCAAAACTGGGAATACACCACTTATTACTGCAGCAGAAGAAAATCTAACAGAGGTAACATGTGGTGTTCAGGGGCCCATGGGCAGTCTTCTAAGATAAGTATTCCAAGATGGGGTGATTGGGGATAGCATTATCAGCCACTTCCATGAAAGAATGTCTGAAGGCATGAAGCAGGAGGGTGAGGGTAGAGGTAAGGGGTGGGGGGTTAGGAAGAGAGAACTGGGAGACCTTAAATATAATCTAGACAGTTGCCATATTTATCTGTTCCCTCACTCAGTCAACAAATATTCCTGCTGTACCCAAGGCAATATACTAGACTTCATGTTAGATACAAAGTTGAATCAGATGTCACCCTTGAGGAGCTAATGGTCTAGTGGGACCACATAATGGAGCATGAGTTTTTCCTCCTATTAACTTCCCACCCTCAGCCCCATCAGTACCTGGAAATTTGTTCCCTGCTCTAACAAATGCATATGATCCTGAAAGTAGGGAAAGAGGAATACATAAATAACAGTAAGATGTAAAAGGGCAGATGATTGTCCTCTTTGTTTTAGCTATATACACAGCTAGAGTGCCTGACACATCTAGATGCTTCATAAATATTTATTAAATGAATAAACTAATGAGCAAATAATCCATTTCGATCTTATTGATCATTTATACCATAGTGTATGGAACTTGTAAGATCCTTTTTAAGAACGCAGGAGAAAGTGGTAACAATATCAGCACTTGGAATTGAGGAGAGGCAGCAAGGAGGTGGCTACAAGGGTTATAGAAAAGGGCTTAGAATGAGGTAACTATGGTGAAAGAGACGAATTTCACTCAGCTATACAGGTCGGTGCCTCTACTACAAGTTCTTGGGGGTTTAAAGGCAAGTGGACCCTTAACCCTGTCTGGCAATATCAATTAGCCTCTCTCTTGACTCATTCTTAGCTCTTTTTCTCTTTTGATTCTTTTCTATTAACAGCTTTTAAACAAACTGTAAAATATTAGCATATATGCTTTTAAAAAGAAGCATGTATGTACAATTAAAAGAAAAATGAGACTAGTGCCCATGTATCCACCATCTAAGCCAAAAATTAGAAAACTGCCATTCCTGAATTGCATCCTCCCCGTTCATAATCATTATCTTGAATTTTGTGTTAATTTCTTGCATGGGTTTCTCTGTAACTTGCTTCTTCTGTTCACTATTATGTTTTTGAGATTCACCCATCTCAACACATGTAGCTGTGGTTTTTCATTTTTACTGCTATCTAGTATTCCACTTATGCCACAGCTTATCTGTCTATTCTGCTTTGATGGACAGGTGGGTGGTTTTATATTTATGTTATTGCAAACAATGATGTTAATTTGCATTAGCATTTAATATACTCAGATACCTCCCTTCTGATGACACATAAATAAACAAACACCTTCACTGACCTCACATCTTCCTCCAACCACTTTCATTCCTCTTTCACACCTCTCCACTTGCAGGCTGCTGAACTATGAAAGATCTGAGATTTTATCCTAATTGTAAACTAACAAGTTTGCCTGCCACAATTTCTTGGATTCTTGGCATAAGAAACAAAAATGGGTCAGAAACAAAGGGTACTTTATTACTCATAACATTAGCATTAGTCAGAGTATTATCAGTTTTGTGTCAGTCCCCTAAGCTCTCATTCCCATGGGATGATAGGAAGGGGACCTGATGACCCTTGCTCATACACTGATTGGATTGCAGGAGAGGAACCCTAAACTTAGGGAACCGAATTTTTTAAAATGGTCAGTAAGCAAACTTACCCTTTACTTCAGAAGAAGACACGATCTCTATTCAAGTTTATTCACAATACAAACAAGCTTGAAAATAGAGTCTGGGACAAAGGCAGTTAGTGTTTCTGCTCATAAGACCTGTAGAAATGTGAGAGACCTACGGAAACTTGTCTCCTAAAAATATCTACCCTTCATTTCTACGTTGTCTTGGTTTCTGCTGAAATTTCCCATGAGTACAGCCCTCTGTTGGTTACTCTGATTAATCTGACCAACAGAGGCTGGGGCCAAATCTGTCAACATGTCTCATACAACATTCAGTTAAAGCTTCTATCAATAGGACTCCAAGCTGCGGAATGAAGCCATACCATAGGCTAGCATTAACCATACCACCCAGGGTCCTGGACCCCTCCAGGTGAACAAATCCTATAAACTATCAGGGTTTGCCCTAGAAAATCAGGCGGTTTCTCCTTAAGCTTCCCTCTTGATGTTCCCATTGGTCTGGAGCATAAATCCAGGTACAGTAGCATGTATTAGCTATTGCACAGACTTCAATTTGGCCTGCGAGGAAGAAGTCTAGGGCAATTCTATCATCCACAACAACCCTGGCCAGTGATTTGATAACTGATCTGAACGTCTTTCAGAGGTGAAGTGGTATCACTAATAACTTCAGCTAAAGTCAGGGACAAATTTTGTTCTACTTTTTCTATTTGGACAACTGCTGTCTTAAGGATAATTATCCACAGAGTGCACACAAATGATAAGTCAGCTATCCCTCTGGAAGCTCCCCCAAATAACCAATGGTAGCTTCATTTTGAGGAGAGCTCTGAAGTCAGCTGAGGCTGCATCATTTACTGATGGTACTTCCTTAAAGATGTGAAGGTCTCTTATGACCACCATGTTTTCAGGAGGGATGCAAATTAATGCCAGGTTCCCATGTAAGAAGTATTTTCCTTGGGGATGAGGGTGGGGGTGGGGCAGAGAGTGGTATTTACAATTATTGTCCTCCGCCCCCCCTCCACCCCGCCAAGTGGGCCTTACGTTAGTAAGGGGGCTCAGGATGACAGTGCCTCCATGTGGCCTCTCAGCTGACTGGTAGACCTGAAGATTTCCCATTCAGTCTGAATAATTGAGTCTGGCCCTTGATTTGGGAGGATTATCAGTCTTGTTTGTCCATGCTAATAGCCTAGTAGTGTTCATTCACCCCACAGAATGAGTGAGTGATGGCTACAGGAATGGGAGTAAGAAGAAATCTGGAGGTGTAGAAAACAATTTTACATGAACGGTACAAGAGCTGGGGTTTTCAGCCACTGTTGCCAATAGACTTCTTGGTAAGGCTAAGGGAATTGGTAATCAAATCTTGATTGGGCTATCTGGCCAACCCAACAGTCAGTTAAATTTAAGGTACTTGCAACAGTTTTGGAGAGCCACACCAGGACATTTTCTTTCATGAGGAAAGCTCCCAGGGTGGTTCTGAAGGACAAATATCATTAATGTCCCTCCCTCCCCTGAACCTCACAGGCTCTAGGATGTTCTCTCTTTAGGTAGCAGGGTTGTTTCTCTCCCTCCACCACAAAGCCTCTTTTTCCCATTTTAGTAGCTACAACTTCACCCCTGTATCAGAAACACAGAATTTTTCACTTTGTGTGCAGTCTATCTTGGTGCTCGTGTTGCCATATCTGATTATAGTGGGTCCAGGCAGCAGTGGAGGCAATCTGGATCGTACAGGGTCAATTAATAGTTTTATTCCAGTCTGTCTCATCAGAGAACAGATCCTTGCTATGGATTTCTACATGAGTTGACCCAGACAGTTTGTTTCCACAGTTCATAGCCTCAAAGAGGTGTTTTTAATCTGCCAGTCTGTAATTTTCCAAGTGGCTAGGCCATTGGCAGCAGCCCAAGAATCAGTGCAAATGTAACAGGATTCATCAAGGGAAGTAGTAGCTAGAGCAGTGGTTCTCAACCTTCCTAATGCTGCGACCCCTTAATACAGCTCCTCATGTTGTGGTGACCCCAACGATAAAATTATTTTCATTGCTACTCTATAACTGTAATTTTGCTACTGTTATGAATCGTAATGTAAATATCTTTTTGTTTTCTGATGGTCTT
>NW_017733317.1:6801-13607 GCF_001890085.2 Hipposideros armiger | reverse complement strand
CAAGCTGTTGTTCAGCATCTTAGCTGTAGAAGGCAGTGTCACTGGCCCTCATATGTGGAATCCGAACCAGGGCTGTCTGGCGTCCCAAGACAGCTCTTAACCACCGGGCCACTCGGCCGGCCCTAAGGTGTTCAGCTTTGACAAGAGCTATTAACCAGCTAATATCCACTTTTCAAAAGTCATGAAAAAGAAAAAAAGTGATGTACCCAGTAGACATGTCAGGGAGGCAACAAGTCCAAATCCCAAGGCACACCTCTGGGTTGAGACTGTCTCCCTTTGCCAGAGGCTCCCCAATTGGAAAAATCATCAGTCATAGAGACTCATAAAGGACAGGGACTCCAAAGATACTAGCACTTCTCTACATACTAGATCATCATGATCAGAAGACTCCTCCCTGACACTTAATGGAATTGGAAAGTATACACTTATAACACATTAATTCCTATTACACATTCAGATTTAGAAGCCATGGTCATAGTATACTGAACTGACCTAAAGGGCCTCACCCATAGAAACACATTATTTTCCCTTCCCCACTACAAACCTTGCCCAAACCCCATTAGCTGAATTCAGACACCCACTTTTCCCAAGGTACTGGGCAGGATGGTGACTTCAAGAGAGCCATGAAAGTTTTAATTCCTCCCTTCCTCAAAGCTCACGAAAATACTCTCATGGGTGACCATGACCTTCAGCACCCTTTGTAGACAGGGTGTCCCTGTTCCCACTTCTAATGATCTTTTACCTTAAAGCATCTGAGGTTGAGGTACAGGAAGAGGACAGGTTAGGATCATGGGGAAAGAGAGTGGCTACCATTTACTTTTGGTTTCCAGAAGTATGGAGGCTTCCTGTTGCTCAACCAAATGAACTCCCAGTGTTTTCAATCCATCCAAAGCCCTGTGTGAGGTGGCAAGGTCATTATTACTGACATCATATATTTCAGCTTCAGGGATCCCTTGACTCATTGGCAACAGACCCATTGCTTTCTGACTGGAGCTGCAGGGCTTGAAGCCTTTGCTTGATTCAGGCTTAACTTTCACAGCAGGACTTTGTAAAAAATGGATTTTATATTAATCTGAATCACTGGCTGACTCATTGTCATGACAACATCTCTTAAATTTTCACCTGGTTTTAATATATGGGCTAGGGGAATTTTCCAGGGCAGTGGGGCTAATCACAAGAATTTGTCTAGATTTATTTGTGGCCATTTCACTTTTCTCCAGTGAGTCACCTTCATCAGCATTGTAACCCAATCCAAGCCAGTAAGAACCTAAACATATTTAATGCCTCATCTGTGGCTTACCACGGGAATTTGTCTGTCATAGGGAAATCTCCCCAAGAAAGCCAATATTCCCTTAAAGTAGCTGAAGCCCACTACAGAAAATTCTGAGACTTTACCATCATCATTAAATTGATCTAAGGTTGGCAGCAGGAAGGGTTGAGCTGTAAGATAACTATTATCACTCCTCCTTAATTAGCATTATACATCTTAACCACTCATATCCCAAATGAACCAGCCAAAGTTCAAAGTTTGCCCATTTTCAGTCACGAATTTTTCTCTTTTCATGCTCAGTGAAAATATGCATCTCTAACTGTTGCCTGAAAGGGAGTAGAATCTTCCACCCACCCTGGACAAATGTTAGCTTTATTTATTACAATGGTGTGGACCTGAGGTTGATAGCCAGATTGGTGAGGAAGATACCACCCATAGAAGAGTTATCAAAAACCAGGGAACAGCTGTTTTGAAATTATTTCCTGATACTCAGCCTAGCTGCCTCCCAGTTCCTTTAACAGTTATTAATAATCAATGAAGTGGAGGATCCAATTTACAATATAATTTGGTCAATATGTTTGCTATCATTTCCTATGAACTTTCCTTAAATCCCATTCATTAGAGATTGAAGCTCTCATTCTTCCTCTGTCATTCCTGTCTCTCTCATAATTTCACCTTTTGCAAAAATTATCACCTGTGAAGCATCTGATATTTTTCCTTATTTACAAGTAGTAAGTCAGCTTGCCGCCATTTCAGAATCTGGCAGAAGACACAAGACCCCTGGGTCAGAGAAAAATGGCAGTGTATTATTCACAATAGCAATAGTCCATCAGCATTTGCTTCAGTTCCCTGAGCCCTAATGTCCACAAGGCAGCATGAGGAAGTGATACCTGCACATACAGTGAGTTGAATTATAAGGCAGGGGGAGGGGGGTCTTGAGCTTAGGAAACCTGAATCATTTATAATGACCAGTAAGCATATCTTCCTAATGCTGCAGAGGGAGCCACTATCTCTATCTTCCAAGGTTGTTCACTGTACAAACATCTTTAGAAACATAGTCTAGGATGAAGGGAATCAACGCGTCTGCTCACAAGACCTATAGAAAACAAGTTTCTGGAGTTTCTGGAGAATTGTCTTTCAACAGCCTCTCTAAAGAATGTTCTGCTAGTCAATCTTCACTGCCCCCACTTCCTCACCTCTTCAAATGATTGCAGTCCATCATCTTTTCCTACCACTCCACTGAAACTGCTTTTCCAACATGACCTACAGTGTCCTTGATAATTTTCAGCTCTTAGCAGCATTGCACACCAATTTTTCATGAAATGCTTTCTTCAATTGGCTTCCTTCTGTTTTTTTCTCCTCCCTTCCTGGCAACATCTTTGCAGTCTCATTTATGGATTTTTCCTTCTCATCCATTAAATGGTGGTATTCCTCAGTAATGTGGGGATAGGTGCTAATTCTGTAAGTCATCCCACAGCTCTCATCTGAATTGCTGTATATATATAGTATGCTGAGCTTCCAACTGTATATCTCCACTTTTATGTCACAGACAACTCAAATGCATCATGTTCAAAGCATATTTATTATTTTCCTCCCAAATTTAATCCTACTGAGGAACACTAGCATCAGTGTTTCCCATTTTATTAAACAGTATCACCATTTATTTATCTTAAATTTTTCACTTTTTCATAAAATATTTATTCATGTGACAAGGTCTCTTGCCCTTGTGAAATTGCAATCTAATGAAGGCAAAACACAATAAATAAGGAAACAAAAAGCACTTAATTAAATTACAAATTGCTATTAGCGCTTTGAAGTAACCAATGGAGTGAATCCTCTTTTGAGAAAGTGGTCAAGTAAGTCCTCACTGATGTGTTATATTTATGCTAAGACTAAAATAATGATAAGGGATGACATCTGAAAAGCAGTTAGAGCAGAGGGAATAACAGAGAGGAAGGATCTTAGTTAAGAAAAATTTGCATATTTGAGGTATAGAAAGGTGATTAGAGCTTGCAGAGGGAGGAGGAAGAGTGGCACAAAATGAGGCTGGAAAGGAAGGCAGAGATCAGATCACTCAGGGCCACAAAGGCATACAAAGAAATTTTCAAAAACAGCTTTATTGAGATATAATTCACATACCATACAATTCATCCATTTAAAGTATGCAATTCAATGATTTTTAGTATATTCACATGAATGTGCAAGCATTACCACAGTCATTTTTAAAACATTTCATCACCTCAAAAAGAACTCTCCACCCCCACCAAAAGAAGCCTCATACTCTTCAGTTATCTCTCCCTAATCTTCCTCTCTTTCCCCACCCTAGCCCTACGCATCCATTATCTACTTTCTGTCTCTATAGCTTTTCCTATTCTGGTCTTTCATATGAATGGAATTGTATAGTATGTGGTCTTTGTGACAGGCTTCTTTCACTTAGCATGCTGTTTTCAAGGTTCATCCATGTTGTAGCATATATCAGTATCTCATTCCTTCTTATGTCTGAAGAATATTCCATTATATGGATATACCACATTTTATTTACCCATTTGTCCATTGATGGAAATTGGGTTGCCTCCATGTTTTGGTTACAATGAATAATGCTGCTATAAATATTTGTGTACAAGTTTTGGTGTGGTCATATGTTTTCATTTCTCTTTCATTCCACTCCTAGCATTCCTGATAGTGGAATTGCAAGCTCATTTGGTAACTCTATGTTTAATCATATGAGGAACTGCCAGGTGGTTTTCCAAAGTGGCTGCACCATTTACAACAGTGTATAAGGGTTCCAATTTCTCCACATCTTGCCAACACAGTGGTATCTGACTTTTGATTCTAGCTATTATAATGGGTTTCATGCAAGATATTTGAAAATGTAGAGTCCTCTTAGAGGGTTGTTGCATTGTTTCAGTCAAGAGGTCATGGTGGGGCTGGCTGAGTGGCTCAGTTGGTTAAGAGCTCACTCAAGAGTTTGAGCTCTGAGCAACAGCGGTTCAATGCCCGGCCCGAGCTGAGCTGCCGCTGAGCTGCCAACAGGTAGCAGGATGGCTCAGCTAAAAAAAATAAAAGAGATCATGGTGGCCTGGTCTGCAGTGGCAGTAGGGAATATAGACAAAAGTACACTGAAGTAAGATACTTGGATAAAAGAGAGAGAGAGAGAGAGAGAGAGAGAGAGAGAGAATGCCTTTTCTTATAAGGACACTAATCCTATCAGATCAGGGCACCATCCTTATAACCTTATTTAACCTTAAGTACTTCCTAGAGACTCTCTTCAAATACAATTACATTGCAGGCTAGAACTTCAATGTATGTTAGGAGACATAATTCTGTCCATAGCATTCACAGTACTTTGTTCACAATCACACTATATCCTTTGCTTGAAACAATTTTTTCCCAGTCTTTGCCTCCTTAACTGAGTCTGATCCTGCAGTTCTCAACTTAGACATCACTTCTTCTAAGAAGTCTTCCCAGCTCCTCTAAGACAGCTTAATAGGTCTTCTAAGTGCCCCCTCAGCCTCCTGTATTTACTCTATCATTGCATTTATCACACTGTCTCATGATAGCCTTTTTATCTGTCTCTGCTCCTCACTGGATTATAAGTACCTTAAAGGCCGGTCATTTGTCTTGTTCATGATTGGAGTCTCAGCACCAAGGACAGTTCTTGACACACAAGTCTTTCAGTCCATATTTGTTGAATTATGCCTTCACCATTTTGAATAGAGTTTATTCTCTCCCTAGGAATACTTGTGGAAATACTTGTAACATTCAAGAATCTATAAGCTTGAATTTCGGGGGTTTATATTCTAAATTACAGGTGATACTAATAGGACTTCAATGTTTTATGTGGGTTTAACATAAAATACTCACAGACCTCCAGTTTTTAAAATAATACCATCCCCAAACCATCCATATTATGGACATTTTTGTTTTCCATATTTAAAAAAGGACAAATAGCCATTGCCTGCATCCAAATCAATCCTTCATTTTGTGCCCCCCTTATTCTGCTTTCTTATAACATAAATTGGAGACATATCTAAGTTCTCTTAGATATGTCTCCAGCCCTGAAGACACTAGTGATACTCTAAAATGCTAAATATGAATGCTGTTGTGTTGCAGGTTGTCAAATTTCTTCTGGAAAAGGGAGCAGACATCACCCTTTGCAATTACAACAACCAAACTGCCGTCCATGTGGCTAACTGCACAGTCCAAAGACAACTTTTGGCCATCAACGGAATCCAGGCTGCCCAAATGCAGCTTCTACAAAGTTCATGGCAAGGTGATCTTGAACAACTGCAGCACTTGCTGGTCAGTTCAATTGATGTTTGCTTCTGCCTTCAGGTAGGGGGGTTGTTGGGTGGTAAGAAAGGCACAGAGTATGACTCCTCTTGAAGAAAAATAAGTTCTTTTCGAATGCAGTCCCAGAAAGTTTCAGGCAGGAAATGTGAGAAAGTGGAAGAATCACACAAAACACTGAGGTGAAAAACAAGGCCACACATGTTGTCGCCGGGGAGGTCCCAGGGGGTTTCAGCGGTGAGATGCCCAGGGAAAAGAAAGCACATGGAGCTGACATTAGGAGGAACCAGCTAGCTTGCATCTTTATTTAGCAATAGCAACCATTATATAGAAGTTTTGGGGGAGGAGAGCACACAGAAGTGTGTATGCTCCCTCCCGCGGCTGTGAATCATGCTTACATAAAGAGCTTATGTCCCTGGAGCCTGGCGCCTGCACAGCAAGCTCCGGAGTCAAGGTTGTTATGTCTGGGACCAGTGTCCGTGCGTCAGCCTGTCCTTATCTGACGGCCCCGCTTGCGTGGGCCCAAACCTCATCTGGGGTCAGGGTCTATATGTCAGCCTGCACACAACTGACTCAGCCTGGGTGCTGTCAACACAGCACCAGCCTATTTCTACTTCCACCCAGCTGGATTTTAGAAGTCATGCAGCACCCTTGGGAAATGATGTGTTCCCAGGATGTCCCCAGAGAACCATTGTAAACTGGTTCAAAGGCATTCCCTTGACATCATTGCCATTTGTACAATTGCTGTTTAGATCCCTTTGGACCAGTTGTAGTTATTATCTTTATCCTGAAAAGGGAATTAGAGAGGCTGTGCTTTGCATAATATTTAGCTGTGACTAAAGGAGTTAAGAGGATACATTTTTTAAATGCTGTCTTCTTCGGGTATTGATCTTCTTTCTTGGGATACTCTTTCCCAATGTAATTTGCAAAACCATATGTATAACCCAGGACATTAATTATTGGTGGTGGACAACTGCTTACTCTTGGCATTTACTTTCAGAGATACTGTCAGATCACATGACCTTCCAACTGAAAGGAAATCAATTGCTGCTATTAAACAGTTTCTTCCATTCCCTTATGGTAGAGACACAAACAGATAAAGAAAAACTGAATGATTTTCTTGTCACCTAGAGTTCAAAGAAATATACAACAAAAACCAAAGGACTCTAAATTCTTTTGTTGTACTGAATGATAGTCCAAAATTGCCATATGGCATGAACTGAACCTTAGAAAATCTTTTGAAAGA
>NW_017733317.1:0-6301 GCF_001890085.2 Hipposideros armiger | reverse complement strand
GAGCTTAATCAATAGATGCTGAATTTATATGCTATTGTAAGATTACTCTCAGTTCAAAACTTTCATGTTGGTTCTAACTAATAATAAACATTGATATAAGAGGCGGTTTCATTTCAGAGACTGAAAATATATGTTAACTAATTAATTCCCATAGCACCCCTCTGAGGTAATATCATTATCTCTTGTTTGTCCCTGGAGAAACTGAGGTAGAGATACTGACTATATTCACATGACAGAAAGTGAAATAGAGATGGAAATTAGAGTTACTTTGGTCTATGAAATAAATAACTTGGATCATGTGGCCGTCCAGTAGCTTTTCAGTTTTTTGAATTATCCAAATTTAAAATTTAATTAATTTAAAACATTGAAACAACAAATAACATCTATATATTCACCTCCATTTGATTATACATATGCAGTTAAATAAGCTGCTTTATTATTGTAAATGAGTCATTTATTCCACACATGTTTATTGAGCATGTGTCAGCCATTCTGCTCTCCAATTATCAAAACAACTCTTCAGGGAAAACACTATTATTCCTACTTTATAGCTGAAGATTCTGAAGGTCAGTGAGCAGGGTTGCTAGATTTTGCAAATAAAAATACAGGATGCTCAGTTAAATTTGAATTTCAGATAAATACCAAATAATTTTTTAGTATAATTATGTTCCAAATGAACATTATTTATTGTTTAACTGAGTGTCCCTTACTTTATCAGGGTGATTTGATCATCTTTTATCAGAGTGTCCTTGATATAAACCTGTCAGGGAGATTCAATTACCGGCTTAAGGAGCTAAAACTCAAACCCAGGTTTGTCTGTCCCTCAGGCCTGTGTTCTTTCAATTCATCAGCTCCCTCCTCAACATCAATATTGAGAAAGAATGTATTAATGTTAAAATGGAAATTTGGCCAAGCAATGAAAACGCAAAGATTAGTATAAATAGTCATGCAGTAAAAAACATAATGGTAATAAAGCTTTATGTTTTTAAGGCATCTGAAGAGATCCTGGATATAAATTTCCCAAACCAACATGGCTTGACCCCTGTGATGTTGGCTGTGAGAGATGTGGACCTGTTTGAGAGTCTCGATGTGTTAACAGTCTACAGACCCGTGGAGGTTCTGTCTGAACTCCTCAGGCATCGTGCGTGAGTATGAGTGGTCAGTCAGCAGCTGTGGAAGGATGTCTATGCCATTATTATTTACAGAAGTCACTTGTAAATCTAGACATATAGCTTAGGGGTTTTTAAATTATATATACTAAATGCACATGCATGTTCATAAAAGGGACTTCACAGTTGCAAAATGTTATACAAATGTTAGATGTTGCTATCTATTTATTCTTATGATATTGGCCCTTTGTTTTATTTGTTTAAATACCTACCTACTCTTTTGATAGTTACTGAGGATATCAAATAATTCTTGAGTATGTAGCTCCCTACCTCCAGGATGTTGCTAATTATATTGGAAAACATTGTCAAATATCAAAAGCAATGTATGGTAGTGATTTGCAGTTATCTAAAAATTACTATATGCCAACATGCTCCTTTAGGAGGGGGGAAATAAAAAATTAACTTTTAAAAAAATATCAGAGGGTTCATAAGCAGTCTCTCATGTTAAATTGCAGTTTCCTAACGCTGTTTGTTACCTAGAGAGCTTGTCATAAAAATAAGAACAGATGGCCCAAGCTCTTTTTCAGTATTTCATATGAATTTTGTTTTGGAAATAAAAAAAGGAAGAGGGAGCTTCAAAAGCAACAGTACCATCAAGAACAAGAGTTATTGTCAAAGGATCAGTTAGTATAAGAGGATGAACATGGAAGTTTGAGGCTACCTCAGAATTCAGTGTTAAGAGACAGATGAGTCTCTAATGAGTCTCTAATGAGTCTGTAAATGGAGATTACTGGCCACCACCCCAGAGATGGTGTTCAGCAGGCTTAGCGTGGTGTCCAGAATATAGGAGATCAAAGGACACCACATGGAGAAAGACTAATCAAGGCAGATGAGCAAACTAAAGTCCCAGTGAGTTAACTGATCTGCTTAAGGCCACATGTCAAGGTAGTGGCAGTCCCCCAATTCTTGGTCCTGTGCTATTTCTTTTGAATCATGATCCTTGATGGAGAAAAGGCTGTACTAAAATATTGTTGCAGATCATAAAATATGACCCTGTCCCATAGTAATAAAGAGATTCAAATTCAAAGGTGTGAGGTTGGAGACATGGTCAACTCGCTCCTTGTCCCAGAATGTGAGTAGTGAAATGTTATCGTTGTTTCCCTTACTGTAATCTATGAATGGGGTTCTCATCATTTCCTCTCTGGATCTCTCTGAGCTGATGTCTAATCCTAGCATTAAATACAGAGAGGATATTGTCACTGTTGCAAGGAGCCCTAAGATTGGCCAGTTGGGCTTAACAACCACAGGGCAAGGCAAAGAGGAATGAAAAGATGACTCAGAGAAGGATTTTATGACAAGATCGTTCAGCTGTACCAAGAGCCTGTGAAATAAGCACATTGACTTAGTTTTTGTTTTTTGGTTTTTTTAGCTGAGCCATCCTGCCACGTGTTGACAACTCAGCGGTAGCTCAGCTTGGGCCGGGAATTGAACCACTGTTGCTCAGAGCTCAAACTCTTGAGCGAGCTCTTAACCAACTGAGCCACTCAGCCAGCCCTAACTTAGTTTTGAAGAGAGATTTATGCCATCCTACTATTTTTCTTTTAAAGATTTGATTGGGGAATTGGGAGAGCAGAACAGCGTTGGGGAATCGGGGAAGGGGAACAGACAAGTTGCTGTCCTTTTGTTCTTCAGCCCAGTTGTGGAGGACTTCGCTTCACTGGCCCATGTTGGTATTATCATCGCGCCCTTCCTGGGTGAGGCAGATCAGTCGCAGGCCACTGGACGGCCACTCACGTTGGCTCTTGGCAGCTCACGCCAGCTGCTGGCCACACACGGTAGCTTATGGCAGCCTACTGCAGCTTCACTGCAGCCTACGCCATCGCCAGCGACTCATGGCAGCCCAGCTCCAGGTCGAGCTGTTGTTCACCATCTTAGCTGTAGAGGGTGCAGCTTCACTGGCCCTCATGTGGGATCCGAACCCAGGCCCTGCTGCTCAGAGCTGGCGTCCCAAGCCAGCTCCTAACCAACGCGCTGCTCGGCTGGCCCCCATTCTACTATTTCGAATGATAAAAGAACTAGGTGTTAGCATTAAAAAAAAGAAATGTTAAGAAAATAAACAGTTAGCTGAAACATTGGAAAGAAAAAAGAGCCAGATCAGCTATTTGAAAGGATAAGACAACAGTTTATCAAGATGTTTTTACTTTTACTTGATTATGCATCATTAAAGAGTTATGAAAATTTTTGTTCAAAGTTGGAAAATTTCTGCAAATATTAGAATGTTTTTAGAATGGGAGTGAGAATAAGATATACAGCATATTACTTTTGTTAAAAATTTTTGAAAAATTGTCACTCTGTCTCATACATTTTGAAGTCATTATTGTTATTCCCAAACGACATAAAATTACTTTTATTTATTTGATCTCAGTGATTTTCTTTTTCAGCAAATTTAACTAAATAATCTTTGATGTTGATTCTATTCTTCCTAGAGATCCTAAACTCTGTGATTTTAGTGGAAAATCAGCAATACATTATGTGTCACAATTAGAGAGTTTTAAGAAACAGCAGTTATTGGACATTCTAATGAATTCTATGCCAAAACAAGGTAAATATTTCTAATCCACTTTAAAAATTTTCCAATTATAAGGGCCCTAATTAGAAATCTTTCTTTTTCTACATATATTTAATGAATCCATTTAAAGAAATCAAACCAACAACTATTTATTGAGCAGTGACCCTGTACATGGCTCATGAGGATGTGCTCTGAGAGATGCAAAGAAGTTTAAGATATGGTCCAAACATTTGAAAGTGTTCAGTATTGTCAGGGATACATCACATAAGTCAGAGGAGAAAGAGCTTATTGTGCACTTGAAAAAGGGAGTGGAACTTATAGTGGTTCTTGAATGCTGGATCAGATATAGTAGGAAGGAAAAAAGAGAGAAGGTTTGATACAGGTGAGAAGAGTCTGAGCAAAGGCATAGAAACAGCCGCAGAAAAAGTGGTTATGAAAAAAAAGTGCCATTGAGCAACATGTGACTTTGTGAAAGCTGCTTGCTTGACTGTGGTTTTAATTAGCTTTTTTGTTTGAAGCTTCTGGGCAGGGAGCAAGGTCATACCTAAGAAGGTTTCATGGAAGAGGTGAGACTCAGTCTGGTCCTTGAAAATGATGGGAATTGATTTTGTGGAGCAGAGCACTATGCTTTAAGGGGGCGTGGTTATCCCAGGGCCAAACAGGAGACTAAAACCCAAAGGTCATGTCAGGGAAAAGGAACACATAAAGTCAGCTATATAAAGAAATTGAGTCCATTGAGGACCCATGGAATGTAAAGCTGAAGGATATAATTTTTTTTCAATAAAATAGAATCACTAAAGAGTTTTAGGCCAGAGAATAATGAAAGCATGTTTTAAGAAAATTATCTTGTTCTTATTGTGTAAGATGGGTTAGCAGGAAGAAACTCATGGCAGGGAATTTTATTAAGAAAGTATAGAAGTGTCCATGTATGGTGATAAGGACCAGGAAAAGAGTCCTTGGATGTGGTGTGGTAGGGGGTTTGATAGGCACTAGGTATGGTGAGTTTAAGGGATATTGTGTAAGAAGAATTCACAGAACTTAGTGATGTAAAGTTGATAGAGGAGACCCAGAGACAAAAGTTGAGAAAGAATCAGACCTGATTCCAAACTTTCAGTCCTGGGATGTGGGGAGATGGAAATACAACCAATAAAATTGGTTTGGTGAAGATATTGAATGTAATGAGTTCTAAAACATTGTATTGATGGAACCTTAGCCCTTTCAAGTAGCAACTTTCTGCAGGGAAGTGCTTGTTGGAAAGGATGGGTTCATATGTTAGTCTGGGAGTTCTCTACACAAAGGAGATTGTGAGGACCTGAGAGTAGGCAAGATCATTGAAGGATTAATGATGTTGAGAAAATTGCAGTGGGGCTGAGCTGAAGAGGTGCTCCCACAGTTAGAGTGGTGTGTACATAGGGCCTCAAGGAAGTGAGAGAGGGAGGAGGAGAATCAAGAGATAGTTGCAAGAAGAAATAAATGGAAACAACATCAAATTGGAAAAGAGGTTACAAAGCAGATGTGGTAAGAAAGTGAGAAGTTTCAATGGCAGGATAGTGGCAGAAGATAGATTGCAAAGAGTAAAGAAGAAAAAGATGGTGAAGAAATAGAGGATCTGAGTACAGATCACTTGTTCACTTTTGGTTTTGTTATAAGATAAATGGAAGAACCATTGGAAGAGGGAGAAATTTTCAGTGAAGAGCCATATCGACATAAAAATGTCAGGCTAGCAGGAGGGAGATGAACATGAGAACAATGTCACTCAGGAAAGAACTGGGAATTCACAGTTTGATGTACAAACTTGGTCAATTTAATGTGGCTTCAGTGCTGGACAGGAAATGCACTCAGAGTAGCTGAGTGTTTTTGTCTTTGGAAACGATGGAGTAAATGTAATTTCCAGCCAAGTGTTAGGGGTTTCACTTAACAACTTTGCCTAACTTTTTAAAGAAACAAACCAAACCCCATCCATTCTGTAGACGCTTTTCCTCATATCTCTTCCTGTAAAAATTATTGCCTGAAGCTTCATCAGAATCCCACACCACTATTTCAGGAAAACCTTTGACAAAACGGAATTGATTTCAGAACCTAGAGCTAAATCTTTCGGGTGAAATTGCTGGAGATGAGACTTATCAAAACACATTATTATGTTTCTTTTGGCAGAGAGACATGCTGCATCATTGCTTGACATTTGTCATGATACAAACTCTTCTCCAACTGATATGAGAGTTACTGAAAACCAAAATATTCTCTTGGAAAGCATCAGCAGCAGTGAGGTAAGATGCCCTCTTTGAAGAAACAAACTAACAAAAAATGGATGACTTACTCCATCGATTACTTCATTTGTTTGAATATTTTATAACAATTATATACTGCAATTACATTTTAATGCAATCATAAAGAAATTTAAAGCACATTAATAAAACAGTGTGCTTCAAGTGTAATCTCAGAGCAGTAACTAGTCCACTCTCAGTCTCATACATTGTGTGTGTGTGTGTGTGTGTATCTAATATAACAAAATATTATGGTGAATCCATACTAAATAATAAAATGTGGCTTGTCTTTATGTATGTTAATGTGGAAAAGGAGCTCAGTAATCTGATCATGTCAAATCCGTCACAGGGTACCACAA
>NW_017733316.1:60671-73919 GCF_001890085.2 Hipposideros armiger | reverse complement strand
TTGTTTTCCAGTGCAGTATATTAACCATTTTACAAATTAAAACTCAAAAAATTAAAAAAATTTTATTCATTAACAATAACAATAATAAAGCCATTATATGTTAAATTAAATAATATTGTTGAAAAATAACTATATATATATATTTTAAAATTCAGTGAGAAGGGTGGCATTGTTTTACATTTTTGCAAATCACTTTAAATGTCTGGCTTTATAGAAGACAGCTGGGTTCTCATATTTGCTTTTCTGTTCATTCTTGTGTGCTATCTTGTTGAGGCTGAAGCATATTAAGAAAATCCAGCCTTGCACAGATAGATAATTTGGAAAAGGAAGGACCTCACAGACTCCCTAAAAAGGTTTTGGGGGACTTCCAGGAGTCCTTAGACCCCAGTTTGAGAAAGCTGTTTTAATCATTCTTGTATTGATGGGCTATTGGGTTTTTTGCAGTTTTACGCTTTACAAACATTGCAACATTGAAAGTTCTTTGTGATGTGCTCTTGTGCACAACTGCTGGCTAGTTTTTATCTAGCAGTAGAATTGCTAAGTCATAGATTATGTATTTTTTAAAGTTTTGATAAACATGAACATTACTTTTGATGCCTGTGTAATTTTCTGCGGTGTCCTAACGTTGGCTAGAGTGTTTCAATGAATGATTTGGTGAAATATCTTTGCATATTTTCAGTTGTTTTGGACTATTACATTTTTAAAAAGAGAATTGTTAGATCAAATGTTAAGAATCTTTTTGAGGCTATTGATACGTATTGTCACATTGTTTCCCCGAAAGAGAATATCAGTTTATTTCTATCAGTGTGTCTGAGATGCTCTTTTTATCACACCCTTACCAACATTGAGTACTTTTTTTTTAAGGTTTTATTAGGGAATTGGGGGAGGGGAACAGCGTTGGGGAATCAGGGAGGGGGAACAGACAAGTTGCTGCCCTTTTGTTCTTCAGTCTAGTTTAAAGGACTTCGCTTCACTGGTCCATGTTGGTCTTATTGCGCTCTTCCCGGGTGAGGCAGATCGGTCGCCCGCCTCTGGACGGCCACTCACAGCAGCTCACGGCAGCTCATGGCAGCTCTTGGCTGCTCACACCGGCTGTCAGCCACTCATGGTAGCTTTATGGCAGCCCACTGCAGCTCTGCTGCAGCCTACGCTGTCGCTGGTGACTCACGGCAGCCCAGCTCCAGGTTGAGCTGTTGTTCACCATCTTAGCTGTAGAGGGCACAGCATCACTGGCCCTCATGTGGGATCCGAACNTTTTTTAATATATGACATTGCTGTAAATATCCCTCTAAGCACCCCTTTTACTGCACCCTAAAGCTTCACTTTAATTTTATGATTTCTGCTATCAATTTTTATAAGGAACCATGTATTCCTTATTTATGGCTTCCCCTTTCTGTTTCACAGTTGCATTGCTGTTTTTCCTGAGAATATTAATTAGTTTCTTTGAAGTTTTCTTCTGCTCTCTGCATTATCTCTCTCCTCAAGGTCCTTTTGTTTGTTTTTATGTCTATGTTTTGTGCACTCTTATATATGTATGGTATAACCACAATTTAAAAATGAAATAAAAGAAGCAATATGCTTTATTGAATTAGAATGACATACTATTGTTATTGAAAATTGTGAAGTTTACCTGTTGCCAACATAACTATTGTTCCTTTGAAGGTGACCATTTCTCTCTGACTGCTGTGTCTTTAGAGTTCAAAAGTTTCACTATAGAAGTGTCTAACTGTGGATTTCTCTCTATTCCTCTTAGTATAATCAAGTGTCTGTATTTGTTGAGTTGTGTTTTTCATCAATTCTGGAAAAATTCCTAGCATTATCTTTTTAAATATACTTGTTCCATGCTCTCTACTTTCCTTGTGGAACTCCATTCTCATCCTGTCATCCATATCTCTTTTTCATATTTTCCTTTTCCTCATCTCTCTGGGTTGCATTATAGTTACTTTCTTTGGATGGGTCTTCAAATATATTCAATTCTCTCTTAAGCTCTGTCTAATATTTGTAACTTACCTTTAAAGCATCCCTTATTTTTTCTGGGCCTCAGGTATCCTCAGTTCATGGCAACTATCATAAGTGGCCCTTGTAAAGCTCTCTCATTTGTTTTTTATCCATCATTTCTTAATCCTATTCGTCACTCCAGGCAACCATTCAAATGTATTTAATAATGTATTTTTTTTGTTTGTATGTATTATTGCAAAATTTGTATTTTTTGTGTATGTATTTTACAAAACTAATAGTTTGCAATAGATTGGAAGTTTTAAAAAAGAGTCATTCACCATAGACAGTTTGAGGAACATTGCTGTAGAGTGTTTCACCTTCTGGATTTAGCTGATTACTTTCTTTTGGTGTCATTTGTCCCTTTATGCTTGAAATTTCCTATAAACATGCATTTAGTTCTAAAAGCTTGGTTAGATTCCAGTTCTTTTTTTTTGCAGGAGTACTTTCATCAAGTACTTTCTACGTGATGATGTATCTTCCACATTAGGTACATGTTTTTGGTTTGTCCACATTTATTGATGGTGAAATTGATCACTGGATTCAAATGTGTTGGTCTGATCCCACCATTATAGTTACCCTCCAACCATTCATCTAACACTTGTAACATGCATTCGTAGCTATTGCCTACTCCNTTTGATTGGACTCAGAGGTAGAAAGACGCTCTCAGAGAGGACAGACTGCGTCTCTTGAGAATCTGTTCCTGGCATTTTTCTTTGGCTTCCTTCATTTTCTTGGCCAGAAGTTTAGCATATTCTGAGGCCTTGTCCTTATTTTTCTTAGTACGCTGTTTCTTCAGAGCAATGTGGCGATGTTTGTGTCGCAGGATGCATGGAATAACAAGACTCTGAATCTTGGGTGCTTTGGCCCTAGGTTTGTTAAGTTTCTTTGTTTAATGGCTTTCTAACAGCGCATTGGCAGATATCAATCACCTTTAGAGAGACTGAAAAGTTTGCGGATTCTACTAGCTCTTTTGGGCCCCAGGCGACAAGGCACGGTAGTATTGGTGAGAGCAGGAATATTTTTCTCTGTTTTACAATGCCCATTGAGAACACTCAGATTGGCATCCACAGTGCAACTCTGCACAGATTTGCGCTTTCTTTCTCCAGTCCTCCTTGGTCTATAACAGGAATGCCCCTTAATCAGTAGCTGGCCGACTCGGCCATCGGTCACGACACCCTACTTCATAGGGAGACCTTGTTTGTTGCTCCCACCACTGATTTGAACCACAAAACCATTCTATTCTTCATACAGAGTGTCAACAGCAACTTCTGTGGCTGTGAGCTTCTCAGGAAAGGTGCCAAGTTTGCATTCATTGTCCACTTCAATGAGTTTCTGGCAGCCGTTGGGATGTTCAAGCTTCATCCTGAAGCAACCCCCAGCCTCCCTTGCTCATTTTTTTAATTGGATTGTTTATTTTCTCATTATTTAATCTTAAGAGTTCTTGGTAGATTTTAGATACAAGTCCCTCATCAGATAATNAGTATTTGCATTATCGTACCTTTTACAAATTGTTGGATTAGGTTATTATTTTGTAATTATCTTACCTTTTCTGTATCTTTTTAGGCATGTCAAATAACAGCTCTTAGTACATTGCTATATAGACAGAGATGCTTTGTGAATAGTATTTATTGAATTCTGTAATTTTTTTAGAAAGAAATCTTTGGCTTTTTCTAATGAGAAACTGTTTCTAGACCTTTCAGTTCCTATACTTTATTTTTTTATACATTCTATATCCAGAGTTCCTTTACTATTTTTTCTATTATATTTATTTTTAATATAATCTTTATGTTTATCAAAGGGATACCTGTACATAATTTAAAGAGTTACAAGACTGAATAATGAACAATAGTAGGCCTCTGCTCCAGCCCTGGCCGCTGAATCCTGTGCTCCAGAAGCAGCCTTTCTCAGTCAGCATTCCTCATCCAAATCACAAAACACAGAAAATGATTTGAGTAGCTATTTTTTCAATTCCCCCAAAGATGGTATATAACTAATAACACTTTAGAGACATAAGAGAGAAGTTAATTTATTACATAAAATGGATACCTTAAGGCTTACCTAATTCTCACAGAATCTTTATTGAGAAAGGCTGCTCCAGAGTTAATGACTATTCAACTCTTTTTTTCACCTCTAATATTTTAAATAACATGCTTATTTATACAGCTGTCTCCCCTCCCTACCCTTATCCTACCACAGTTTTAAATATTTACCAATTTTCTATTATAGAAGATGGGAGTTTAGGTTTGTTACACCAACCTCCACCTTTAAACACGGCATTGCACTACTCCTCCCCTCTTTTCTGGAGTCACAAATGAGTTATATGTTCATTTTTAGTTAAATAATTATTTAGTGTTGACATCATTTAACTATGTAAATATTGTTAGCTGAGCCTGGTAATATATTGTGATGATATGTCCTTATATGATTTTTTTGTTTTTCCTAGAGTTAACAATTATTAGTTCTTCTATATATCTACCTTTCATGTATCTTGTATGTTTTATATCTTTTTAAGGTATCTTTTATGTATTTTATGTAATCTATTAACAACCCTTCAGACAAGATATATAAATCTCCTTTTTATAGATTCAGACACATCAGGTAACCTGTTTGTTTTGCAACATCTATCCTGAAATTGTCTATCACCCTGTGACCATCTTGATGGCTCATTCTCTAGGCCTGTTGTACAGCTTTTTCCCCAGAGTGTAGATTTACGATCTTCTCTGAATTCCATTTCTCTCTCCCTTGTGTTGGATAGCCTGTACCAGGATTTTAGGTCATCTTCTTCCTTGGTGTCTCCAAGTTGGTAGAGTATATCTTCTAGTAGCTTCCTAAGAAAGACTGAGTGGGAGGCAAATTTTCGGGGTTCTTGCATGTTTCTTTATTCTACCCTCATACTTGATTGATAGCTGAATATGGCACTCTAGTTGTAAATAATTTACTTTTAGAATTTTGGAAGCATGGTTCCATTATTTTCTAATTCTAGTGTTGCTATCAAGAAGTCTAATTCCAGAATGACAACTATTCCTTTGTATATGACCTGTTATTTCCTCTGGAAGCTTTTAAAATTATTCACTAAGAGTATATTAAACATTTTTTTATGTGGCAGGCACTGGTCAAGATACTTTGAATATATGGGTCAACAAAACTACAAGATCCCTACCCTCACAGAGCTTAAATTCACAGAGGAAGTTCCGGATGGTAAATAGCAAAAGTAATAAATGCATTATACAAAATATCAGAAGGTTGTAAAGTAAGTAAGTGCTTTAGAAAAGAGAAAAAGGAGAGCAGGATGGGATGGAGTGGTGAAGAATGTTGGGGAAAGGAAAAGGGGGGGATGCAGATTGCAGTATGAAATGATGTTATTGGCCCAGAAACCACTCAGGTATTCTGAAATTTCACAGTGATGTGGCTTGGTAAGGGTTTTCATTCATTGTGTTGGGCCCTAAATGGGCCCTTTCCACCTGGGGACCATATCCTTCAGTCGGGGGTATTTTCTTTGACACTTGCTTCCTTTTTCCCCCTGCACTTTCTTTCTGAACTCCTTGTTTTTTTGAATATTGGACCTTATTAGATTGATTCTCTAATTTTCTAATCTTGTCTCCGATTCTCCATCCCTCTCTTTTGTTTTACTTTCTAGAATATTTTCTCAACTTTATTTCCAATGCTTTGATTTCAGTTTTTAAAATAATTTTATTTAGAACAGCTAGATTTACAGGATTACTGCAGATAGTACAGAGAGTTCCCATATACCCAATACCCAGTTTAGTTTTGTAAGTTCCCAGTTTCATCTTACACTACTATAGTACATTTGTCATGATTAATGAACCACTATTATATTATTATTATCTAAAGTCCATACATTTTTCACAATTCCTCAGTTTTTCCATAATAGGCTTTTTCTGTTCTAGGATCCCACATTACACTCAGTTGTTTTGTCTCCTTAGCCGCCTCATGGTTGTGACAGTTTCTCAGATATTCTTTGGTTTTTAGATCTCTTGACAGTTTTCAGGATTACTAGTCAGTTATTTTGTAGAATGTGATTTGGAATTTGTTTGATGTTTTTGACTAGATTGTGGTAATATGTTTTGGGAGGAAGACAACAGATAAAATGCCATTCTCGTCACATCATATTGAGGGTACATACTCTCAACATGACTTATCACTGTTGTTGTTATCCTTGATCCTCTGGCTTGAGGTAGTATTTGTCGGGTTTCTCCACTGTGAAGTTATTTTCTTTTTTCTCCCTTTCCATGCTGTACTCTTTACAAAGTCACTGTGTGCAGCACACACCTAAGGAGTGGGGAGTTATTTTCCACTTCCTTGACAGCAAAGTATCTACATAAACGATTTGGAATCATTCTGCATGGGAAATTTGCCTTGTTCCTCCATTTATTTATTTACTCATCTATTTATCTCAGTTTTTTAAAGCTTTGGGTTATAATCCAATATTACTTTATTGTTCAAATTCTTCCAGCTTTGGCCTTTGGGAGATCTTGAAGTTGGCTTCTCTCTATCCCTTTGACATACTTTGTACATCGTGTGTGTGCACACACGTGTGCATTTGCATTGTNTCTACAAAATTAGTACATTTTTGTAAGGAAAAAAGCAAAATACTATAGAGGTATGTAATGTAGATGTGAAAGGCTTACATAATCTCAGATAGAAACCATTATTAACAGCTTGGCATTTGCTTCTCTATATATTTTTTCCTGCGCCTTTGCTAGTACTATTTTTTTTTATAACTTGTAAAAATGGTTTTATACTAAGCATGAAGTTTTACAATTTGATTTTTGTAATTTAACATTATATATTGGATATTTTACTACAGAAGCACATATAACTCTGGGCAAAGTTTGGTCCGAAGTGGCTTTAGAAACACTAATTGTGATCTTTAGTTATCTGATGTCAGGCTCCTGTCCTCTTTTATATTCTGTTCCTAGGTGATCTCATCCATTAACAGCTATGTGCTGCCAATTCCCAATTCTTTATCTCAGACTTCTGCAGCCCAGATCCTTATATCCAACTGCCTAGTGGACTTCTCCCCCAGGATGTTCTCAAGGTACATCAAACAACAGTGCAAATGTGAACTCATGTTTTCCCTCAGTCTTGCTCCGCTTTGTATTGCCTGTCGTGGTCAGTGGCATTGTCTACACAGTCACCCGCAAAAGAAACCTGGCAGAATTCTAGAGTTCTCCCTTGCTTTCACTTTCCAATAGTTCCTAGTCTTTAGCTACTTTTATATCTATCTCCTTTCTATCTGCACTGCACTATCTCAGTACAGGTTCACATTATCTCTCACCTTAACCATTTTAGGAGATTCCTTACTATTGGTTTTGTTGGTTTTCTGATTAATCTTACATGTTGCTGCCAATTTTTTTAAATCATGAGATTTTTTAAAACCATTTTTCATAAATATTGTGTTTGTAAATCTGAGAGTACATATACATGGCCAAGTGAGTAACCATATTACTTAAAACAGGTTATCATATTTACAAATAAATAATATTGTTTAGAATATTTCTTTTGTATCTTCTGTACTGGNGAGGGCAGTGTCACTGGCCCTCATATGTGGGATCCGAACCGGGGCCTTCTGGCATCCCAAGCGAGTTCTTAACCATCGCGCCACTCGGCCGGCCCAAGAGATGATTTTTAATATCCTTCTATATTTATATACTGGAATTCTTATCTAAAGAACTTTCCTTTAGCAACTATTTTGTTATAAAGCACATTTGGTAAATAAAGGACAGGATAAATTCTTGGGGCCTTCTCTTTAATGTATCAATTTCAGAGTAATGAGTTAGTGCTCTAACAACACTCCAATGGGTGGTGTTTTTTGTTTGTGCTTTTAGTATCATTTTGATCTCTTGTTTTTGTTTTTTATCTATTTGATTTGCATTCAGTCCTCTGCAGTCTTCAATCATTTGATGTTCAGTTGTCCGGTTTAAGCCAGTGGGAGCCCTTCAACTTGTCTCCTGTGTCCTTTGATATTATCCCTTTAGTCATTGATAGGCTCCTTCAAGGTGTCTCAGGCTCATTTGGTGGAGTTCTTCCCTCAGATCAGAGGTTCATCTACTTTATTTGCAAAACTAACTTTTAGTTTTCTTGTACCTCTCTCTTGTATGTTTGTTTTCTATCTCTTTAATTTCTGCTCTTAGCTTATAAATTTTCAGTCTTCTTTTCTAGTATAAGCATCTAAGGCCTTAGGGATCTGTTGAGGTACCACTTTTGCTGTCTCACAAGTTTTAATATGCAGTATTTTTATCTGTATATAATATATTTTACATTATTTCACACATGGCACTTACAACTATTTTTAGCTTTTACTTATGAATTTTTCTTTGACCCATGAGTTAGATACATGTTTTAAAATTTGCAATAGTTTATGTATGCACATTATGTTGTTAGAGTTGGTTTTCATTTCATTTTTTGTATATATAGAGGAAAATTCCCCAATTCAACTGTAGATTCCTCAAAGCAATACTCTTAAATTTCATTTGTGTCTATTCACTAAGTTTCTTGGCATGCAGTAGATGGCATAATATTTATATGTTAGAGAATTAAATGAACTATTATACTTTTTATTTTCTAGGTATACAAGAATTAAATTCTGAATAAGCCTACAAGTAGGATGGATAGTTATTTTAAAGCAGCAGTCAGTGACTTGGACAAACTCCTTGATGATTTTGAACAGAATCCAGGTTTGTTGGTTTTTCATTTTTGTCACTAATGGAATTTATTCTTATTCTAAATGGAACCAATAGCCAGAAATAGAAGTAAGGAAACTAAAAGTTTTTCGCTAGATACAAATTTAGCTAAAAGAAAGACTTTTTAAAAAAGCCAACATATGAGCCAGCTAAAAGCAACTTGAAAGCTCTACATAAATTGGTATTTCATTACTATAAGAGATGGTATTTTCCTCACCTTAGAATAAAGACTAGGACACTGGAGGGTAGAACAAAGAAGTTAGATTATTTTTCAGCTATTCCTTAGTCTGGTTTCTGTAGTTTAACTGAGCTATTTTGAGTGGAATTTCTATCACTTTATGACATCCACAGTCAAATGTAAAAACCCCAAATACTTTATTTTTATTTTATTTTATTTTTATTTTATTTACTTATTTTTTNGGGGTTTGCTGTCTGGCAGGCGGGTGTGTCCGGTACAGGCCGGCAAGCTGCGCCCGCTCCGAGGCTGCAGGAGGCTGGGGGCGGGGGAAGCTGCATCTAGGTCAGCAAAGGGCAAAGGAAGCCGGACAGTGACGCGGGTCGCCTCCCGATCTCGGTTCCAAAGCATCTAGTGGGAATCCGAGTCCAGATCTTAAGGCCGAGCTTCAGCAGTCGCCGTCATCCCAGAACCTTTGCAAGCACTTCCGGTAAGAACCCCGGCGCCCCCCAGCTCAGACCCCGCAGCGCAGCGCGCAGGCGCCTCGGGACGAGGGAGGCCGCGGACGCGGAGGGAGGGGGCGTGCGAGCCGTAGGAAAGCCTCCTCTGCGCCTGCGCCGTCTGCTCACTCCCAGGTCCGTGAAACTAATCAGAAGCGGACGTCGTACACTCCCGGGACTCCCGGCCGGGTCTGCTCTTCACGCCTCAGCGCGGCGTCGCGTCGAGTCCCCAGAGAGCTCCGCGGGGGTGTGGGGAGGTAAGAGCCCCTCGTAATAGACATCTTGGTCTCTCCTCAGCCCTGCTGCCTTCACGGAGGGGGCGGGGTAGCTGCTGGACGCTCTGCCCGTAGGCTCTGAGTCTGGCCCTCTTCCTCCCGGGGGCCGAGTTTGGGCCCTAGACCGGTTCGTGTTCCGATCCCCCAGAGCTGGTCGGGGAATCACGACCCTCACACCTCTTGTCCCCTCGGTGAAGTCTGGAAGGCCGGCTCACGCCAGGAGGGGAATCTCGGCGGCTGTTTGCCGGGTCCCACCCACTCGGGTCGCCTGGAGTGCTCGGCTCTGCGGGGGGAGCCCTCCGGGGTGCCGTGGAGGGTGGAGGGNCATATTGAAATATCTATCAATGAAATGATACAATGCATGGAATTTGTTTCAAAATAATATGGGTGGGTAAGGGTATGGATGAAACAAGATTGTCCATATTGAAGGTGGATGAAGGTATTGGATACAAGGGAGTTCATCGCATTACTAGTTTTACTTTGTAAAGTGCTTAGGTTTTAAATTTACAACTAGAAAAATTTAGGGATGAAAAGGTATACTACATGAGATTTGCCTCACAATAATCCAGCTTTGAGGGAAGGGGTAGAGTGGGTGAATCTACAGATAAAATAAGACCTATGACCATGAGTTGTTGATGCTAAAACTGAGAGGTAGATAAATGGTTTATTGCACTGTTTCTCTACTTTTATATGTGATTGACATTTTCCATGATAAAAAAAATTAAAAGAATAAGATTCTCTATCACTCTGAGAAGTAGAAGTAAGTATGCACTTACAATGAAATACATTTATTTACCTGGCAAGTCATAACGATGGGTATAGAGTTTCTGTTGTTAGGGAAAAACACATTAGGAAACAAAGCTGTGCAGATAGCCTCCATGAGGCGCTGCCTCAGTGTATAATGCAGAATAGCCACCCTCAAATCTCAGGGCATAAAACAAAGTTTGTCTGCCAAGACAGGCTAAGTTTTATTGCAGTAACGAATCATTCCCAAAAATCTGTGGCATATAACAAGGTTTATTTCTTGTTCCAGAAGTGCTCTACTCATTGGAATCCCTCAAGGACTCAAACTGATGGAGCAACCACAATATGAAGTCCTGCCTTTTGCTGTGCCAGAGGGAGAGCAGACTCTGAAGCGTCTCACATTGGTGAGTAAAGGATCCAGTCTAGAAATGAAGCACGTCACTTCTCACAATTCCTTTTCCTGAATCAGTCACATGGCCCTATTCAACCACAAGGGGGCCAGAAAGTACACTGTATCATAGGCCCAGAAGAGAGGAGAACTGGAAATATTTGGNTTTATTTAGAACAGCTAGATTTACAGGATTACTGCAGATAGTACAGAGAGTTCCCATATACCCAATACCCAGTTTAGTTTTGTAAGTTCCCAGTTTCATCTTACACTACTATAGTACATTTGTCATGATTAATGAACCACTATTATATTATTATTATCTAAAGTCCATACATTTTTCACAATTCCTCAGTTTTTCCATAATAGGCTTTTTCTGTTCTAGGATCCCACATTACACTCAGTTGTTTTGTCTCCTTAGCCGCCTCATGGTTGTGACAGTTTCTCAGATATTCTTTGGTTTTTAGATCTCTTGACAGTTTTCAGGATTACTAGTCAGTTATTTTGTAGAATGTGATTTGGAATTTGTTTGATGTTTTTGACTAGATTGTGGTAATATGTTTTGGGAGGAAGACAACAGATAAAATGCCATTCTCGTCACATCATATTGAGGGTACATACTCTCAACATGACTTATCACTGTTGTTGTTATCCTTGATCCTCTGGCTTGAGGTAGTATTTGTCGGGTTTCTCCACTGTGAAGTTATTTTCTTTTTTCTCCCTTTCCATGCTGTACTCTTTACAAAGTCACTGTGTGCAGCACACACCTAAGGAGTGGGGAGTTATTTTCCACTTCCTTGACAGCAAAGTATCTACATAAACGATTTGGAATCATTCTGCATGGGAAATTTGCCTTGTTCCTCCATTTATTTATTTACTCATCTATTTATCTCAGTTTTTTAAAGCTTTGGGTTATAATCCAATATTACTTTATTGTTCAAATTCTTCCAGCTTTGGCCTTTGGGAGATCTTGAAGTTGGCTTCTCTCTATCCCTTTGACATACTTTGTACATCGTGTGTGTGCACACACGTGTGCATTTGCATTGTCTTACTTTCTGGTATTATAAGATGCTCCATGCTCATCATATGTATTTCCTGCCCAGTCCTAGAATCAGCCATTTCTCCGAGGAGCCTTGGTTCCTTTTGTTGGAGAAACCAAGATCTAGGCACTAAGTGTACTTGTTGCCACTGGGATATCTTGCTTCTAGGCACTCTCAGCTGACACAGCAAGAGATATATGTGTTTACACTATCTATATACTAATATCTATAAATGTTTCTGTTTAAACATCTGTGTCCATATTAAGCTAAACATGAGTTTATACTGATGTGTCCAACTCAAATCCATTACTACGTGGATCATTGTAGCTTCCTTTCCTTGCTATCTATAACCTGCCCCTCCAACAGTGAAAAACCTGGCTCCCGCCATTAGCCATCCAATTACTTAATTGCAATTCCAGTATACATGGATGGTGGTTTCAGAATTCTTAACCTGTACTCTCATGGGAAACTTTATCAACTAGAGTACAATGCCTTTAGTCTTACAGACCACTCATTTCCAAAGGTAGTACTTTATTCCTCCACTCCCTTCAGTAAGGTTGTTTTATACATTTGAAATGCATTTAGACTCTTTTGTCACATTCTGCATTCTATTCATGGACCTCTTGACCTAAATAATTTTTTAAAAATTTGCATACATTGAGGTTTATTCTGTGTGCTATAAAGTTCTTTGGATATTGACAAATGCTTTATGTCTTGTATTAACCATTACAGTATCATACAGAATAGTTTCACCACCCTAAAAAAAAAAAACCACTGTGCTTTACCTGTTCAACCCTCCCCCACCCCAAACCACTGGCAATCACTGATGGGTTCACTGCCTCTGTAGTTTTACCTTTTCCAGAATGTCATACAATTAGAATTGTACAGTATGTAGATTTTTTAGACTGGCTTCTTTCTCTTAGCAATAAGCATTTAAGATTTATCCATGTCTTTTTGTGGCTTTGATAGCTCACTTCTTTATATCACTGACGACTATTCCATTGATGGTTGTACCACAGTTTATTTATCCATTGACTTACTGAAGGACATCTTGGATGCTTCCAAATTTTGGCAGTTATGAATAAAGTTGCTGTAAACATTCACATGTAATTTCTGTGTGAACATAAATCTTTAAAACAGTTGGGTAAATACCTAGTAGTATTATTGCTGAATCATTTGGTAAGACTATGTTTAGTTTTGTAAGAGCCTGTCAAAATGTCTGTACCAAAGTGGCTGTACCATTTTCCTTCCCGCCAGCAATAAATGAGAGTTCCTGCTGTTTGGCATACTTGCAGCATTTGGTATTGTCAATTTTTTGGATTTTAGCCATTGTAATAGATGTGAAATGGTATCTCATTGTTTTAGTCTGTAGTGCCCTAAAGATAAATAAATGATGATGAACATTTTTTTCATATGTTTATTTG
>NW_017733316.1:57400-58924 GCF_001890085.2 Hipposideros armiger | reverse complement strand
TTTTTAAGGTGTTACTGTAAATAGTATTTTTTAAAATTCCAAATTTCAGTTGTTCCTTGCTCCTATATAGGCATGCATTTGGCTTTTGTATGTTAACCATGTATCCTGCACCCTTGCTATACTTACCATATTTTGCTGTGTATAATGTGAACTTTTTTGCCCAAATTTGTGAGGGGAAAAATAAGGCTGCGCATTATACATGGGTAGTACTAATTCCATATCTATATAAATGTTTTTAATTCTTTTATTTATGCTTATGAGTTAACAGTGTAACTGTAGAAATCAATAATGATATTCGTATGCAAAATAATACCCTGGAATATGATAATCAGTTTTGTTGAACTTATAATGAACTTGCAACAACGAAGAGTTCTTGGCCTTTTATGATGTGTAAATATCATAAATTTGTTATCAGTACATACAATTTCTTGTATCATAATATGTTAAAAAATGAATGCTAAAATTCCTTTATAATACAACAAAAAAAAGTTCCTACATGTAAACAAATAATAATTTGAATTAAAAAATTAAAACAAAAGATTTTTTTCCCCTGAAAGCTTGGGCCAAAAACGTGGGTATGCAGTATACATGGGAGCGCATTACACATGTCAAAATACGGTACTTTTCCATTTTGGGGGGTCAACTTTTGGGGATTTTATACACTGGAAATCATGTCATTGTAAGTAGAGACAGTCTTATTTCTTCCTTTCCAAAAAGTCTCCTTTTATTTCCTTTTGTTTTACTGCACTAATGAGATTTTCAGTACTATGTTGAATAGGAGTGGTGAGAAAAGACATTCTTTCCTTGATTCCAATCTTTGGGGGAAAGGAATCCAGTTTCTCATCATTAAGTTAGCTGTAGGTATTATGTAGATATTCATAATCAAATTGAAGAAGTTCCCTTGTAATCATAGTTTGCTGAGAGTTTTTATCATGAGTAGGTGTTGGGTTTTAGCAAATGCTTTTTTTGCATCAATTGATACGATTATATGATAATTCTTTGTTGATGTGGATTACATTGGTTAGTTTTCAAACCTTGAACCAGCCTTGCATACTTGGATAAATCTCACTTGGCCATTGTATATTATTCTTTTCGTACCTTGTTGTATTCAATTTGCTAATATTTTGTTGAGGATTTTTATGTCTGTGTTCACTAGCAATATTGGTTTGTAGTTTTCCTTTCTTTTAGTTTTTATCTACATATACCAATATTTTGGTATTAGAGTAATACTGGTCTTATGAAATGAGTTAGGAAGTGTTTCCTCTGCTTTTTTCTGGAAGAGATTTTAGAGAATTGGTATCATTTCTTCCTTAAATGTTTGATAAAATTTACCAGTGAAGTCATCTGGACCTGGTGATTTATTTTGTGGAAGGTCACTAATTATTGGTTCAATTTTTGTTTATAGACGTAAGGCTGTTCGGGTTATCTATTTATCCTTGTGTGAATTTTGGTAGTTTTTGTCCTTCAAGGAGTTGTCTAGTTCATCTAAATTTTCAAGTTTGTGGGCAGAGTTGTTTATAATAT
>NW_017733316.1:25180-57242 GCF_001890085.2 Hipposideros armiger | reverse complement strand
CTGGGAATGACTGTACCTTGTTGCCACCTCTAAGACAGTACCAGACACAAGTTATTTCTCTCTTATGACTCACAGTCTTGCAATAAATATACTGTATGCAGAGATTGGATAATGAATGTAAGGTAATTAATTGACTCGATTATGAATTTAGCAATACTTGTTTTAGAAGAAAATGTTCCATTTTTCCCTCTTGGATTATTAAAGTAATATGTTATTGTAAATAACTTGGAAAATATGGAAAACTAGAAAGGAGGAGAAATCACTCATAATATCACCTTTGAAAGATAATCACAGTTAACATTTTAGTGGATTCCTTCTAAACCTTTTTATGCATTAAAAAAACTAGCTTTCATGGTCACCGAAACTATAACCATTTCTTCATTAGTGACATTGCTCCAAATAGCTGATCTAACTGGCCCTGGCCAGCAGATAGTTTTTTAAAAAGACGTTGCCCTTTTTCTCATAACGTGAATGTTTTAACATGGTTATGTAGCACTTACATACTAATGGTTAACTAATAGTTCCAGATCACATTCTGTGTTTTGGAGCAATAAAGCCCTAGTTCTAAAATTGCTTGTTAGTATAAAGACCATCCATGAACAAATGAATAATTGTAATAGTTATTTTCATTTGCTTCTGGTATTCTCTCCACTCAGATTACTTATGAAAACAGCTTTGGAAGTTCATATTACTGTGGAATTTAAGCCTCTTAAAATCATCTAGATTCTGGTTACCTTTCAAAATAATAAACTGCTGATGATCCAAGCAATGACTATTTAGTCTAGGGAATAAATTGGCCAGATATGTTACAATTGGGATGATTTCCTCAAGTCCAGAAACCATTCAGTTATAAATTGGGTCTTTAGAAGTTAAAGATAATATGTGGAATTTTTCAGTAATTATTACTCAAACTTTTCCAAGTACTCTTTTGACACTGCCTTTGATGTGTAGATTTCTTCTTTATTCCACTCAACAAATCACAGAAAATTTAATTGATCCAGAATCAACACAAAGATCTTGTAATCTTATTTTATTATAGCAACCTCTCAACTATTTATGCTAGTAAATAAAAGAATGACACTGTGGATTGTGAACTTCATGGTAAAAGTCATGATTATCCATCTTTATAATCTTTACAACTGCCAGCATAATGCACTGCACAGAGGAAACACCCATAAACAAATAAATGTGATACAAAGTATAATTGAATTTGTATATGAAAGACATTGGTGTTTTGGGTGCCTTGTTTACTTTCCTTAATGTTTTTCCATATAAATCTTTGTATTTTGGAATACCTTCGTATAATTTCCAGAAGGAAAATTATTGAATTATGTTATGTGAACATTTCTTAATATGACAAATAACTTTCCAGAANAAAAAAAAAGGTTAGCTTGGAAGTCTTAGAAAACATAACATCTTTGTAATAATTTTGATTTGGTTCTCCTGAATAACGTTGTATCTCTATTTTAATTAGATGAACAAGATTATCTCCAAGATGCACAAAATGCATATGATTCTAACTGTTCGGTTTCTTCAGAGTTGGCTCCTTCACAATTAACTTCACCGCTACCAAAGGATCAACAGTGCATTAATTATTGTGCCTCATCAGAAACATGCTATGAAACAAATCAGATTTCAGTGAACGAAAAAGCACATGAGGGACTAACTTCTATACAAAATGAAAAAAATGTAACAGGACTTGATCTCCTTTCTTCTGTGGATGGTGGCGCCTCAGATGAAATCCAGCCTTTATATATGGGACGATGTAGTAAACCTGTCTGTGACCTGATAAGTGACATGGGTAACTTAGTTCATGTAACTAATAATGAAGAAGATATTAAAAAATTATTGCCAGATGATTTTAAGTCTAGTACAGACTCTTTGGTTGGATTGGATTTGTCTTCAGTGTCAGAAACTGTTTGTGTTTCTTCAACAGACCATGGTAATAATACTGTCAGGGAGGACCAGAAAGATGTCCACTCTGAATTACCAAATAGAGAAATCTGTGGAACTAGAGAATTGGATATAAATGTAGATACAGTAGTTTCAGATTCATGTAATTATAGTGGAAAAGAAAATTTAAAGGATATAAAGATCTGTAATCAGCTAGAACCATTTGTTGATTTGAATATGCCATCTGCCTTGACTCAACAAAATTCCAAAACGTTTGATGCCAAAGACAACCCACAACACAAGAACCAGCCATGCGAATTAGTAAAAGCTGATGGCTGTGTGGAAGAAGAGGAGGTACACATGGCAGTCACAGCTGCCACAGAACGTTTAAAAGAAAGAGGCAGCCCAAATGCTTTGGCTTGCAATCTTCCAAAAAACGAAGGTTTATGTTTAAATGATTCAAATTCAAGAGATGAAAATTTCAAATTACCTGACTTCTCCTTTCAAGAGGATAGGACTGCTGTATGTATAAAACAGTCTGCAAAAGAAGACTCAAGAAATTTAGATCTTAAAGATGATAAAGATGTAATGCAAGATTTCCCTTCAACTTCACATGTTTCGAGTGAAGCTGTATACTCCTCACTGTCCTGTCTTCCAGTGCCTGGGTCTTTGTGTGGATCATTAAATGAAACTAAAGTGCATGACGATTGTTTACCTCAGAATGAATATAAAGATAATATGCAAGAAGCAGTGACTGTGCATGAAGAAATACAAAAGAGTGTTAACCTAGGTGGGGAACCATTGAAGGAGACTGATCTTTTGAAACAGGAAAAATGTGAAAGCGTACTTCATCAGCCATTAACTGAAAAGATGGGAGATAGAAAGGTAGATCCTGACCAGACAGTAATCAGAGTTGACTCTTTGGATTACTCTGATAACACCGGTTCTTCTATAGCTGCAGAATCTCAAATGAAGCTTTCTGGTGCTAATGCTCCAGAGCCTCCTGATCATTATGAAGGTCTCACTTTTTCAAACAACGATACGGATGGGCAAGACTTAGGTTACTTTAATATTGATGAAGGCACGAAAAGTGGCATACTAGTTAGTGATGCCGAACTGGATGCCTTTCTGAGTGAACAGTATCTTCAGACCAGTAATGTAGAGTCATTGGAAGAAAACGTAAATGACTCAAAACCTGAAATGAGTCAGGTAGATTTGAAAGGCCTGGATGATGGAAACGTCAGTAATACATATTTCAGTGATGAAGCAGGAGCTACTGGGGAAAGTCCTGGTATTAATATGATATGTGAAACAGTTGATAAACAGAATACAACAGAAAACAGTGGCCTTTCTTTAGGGGAAAAATGTACAATTCCAACTGAACAAGGGTTATCTAGCAATAAATCTGAGATGACGAATGAATTATCAGTCTCTGATAGTAACAGTCAATCTGTTCATGTTGGAGGAGCCAGACCTAAGCAGTTATTTAACGTTCCATCAAGAACAAGGAGTTCCAAGGAACCAAATAAGCTGGATGTTCCAGATATGCCTGAAAGTGACCCCAGCATAACAAATACCATTGATCCAAACACTTGTACTGCAGATACTACAAGCGACCCTCAGGTTAGCTTCAACTCGAATTACATTGACATAGAAAGCAATTTTGAAGGTGGATCCAGTCATCTAACTACAAATGAAGAATCTCTACCTGCCAACACTTGCAAAGAAGGCCTAGTTTTGGGCCAGAAACAACCTACTTGGGTTCCTGATTCAGAAGCTCCAAACTGTATGAACTGCCAAGCCAAATTTACTTTTACAAAACGGCGGCACCACTGCCGAGCATGTGGGAAAGTAAGTTATACAAATCTTTAAGTCTTGTTCTTTTGAGACATTTTAAATGAAATTTAATGTGACAGAAATTTAATGTAAAAGATTCAGTTAATTTAAAATGACCATGTTTCACCTATATGGAAATATATATAGCATTGTCATTTTACAGATCGGGTGAGAAGTTGAATAAGTGTCACATTGTCGTGTGTTTTACATACTGTGCTGGGAAATGAGGAACACTGATTACTAGTTTTTGTGATTTCTAAGAATGCGTGTCCTTACCAGTCTAACATTAACATATCAGATATTCCAAATTCAGCCAAATCCCCCTTTGTCCTTGAGTACTTAATTTCAAGACCACACTGCAGCTAGTGTTGTGGCCTGTACTCACGGAAACAGACACAGAAAAGCAGATTGCCGTGCACGGGGTTCAGAACACTGAAGCTGACCTTATTTGCAGTCTTACTGCCTTGCGAGTCTATAAACTCCCAAGAGTTGGCTATAAAAATAAAATTGTATTTTTTAGTCAGCATTTTTCAGTAATATGTTGGTGTCAGATCAACCCTACTCGTATAGAAAACTAATAATATTGTACTTTTAAAAGTTTTGAATAAAGAACTACAGAAAGCGTTTTAAATTTTGAACTTATTCATTAAAGAAAATTTTATTCCCTTCCAGTGAACAGAATGGATTTGAAGTAATTTCCTTGTCAGATACAATTTTAAATTGCAGAAACCTCGTTCAAGTAAAAAAAAAAATTTCAATAACTGTCTATGATTATAGTGATTAAAAAAATTATATAATCAGAAAAAAATGATTTTTGGTTAATGAGATTTTGGGCCTCCCCTCCCCCTACCTCCAGTAGGTATAAGTATGCTTGAAACAGAATCAAATTTGATATTTTATTCTTTATAGGTATTTTGTGGTGTCTGTTGTAATAGGAAGTGTAAACTGCAGTATCTAGAAAAGGAAGCAAGAGTATGTGTGGTCTGCTATGAGACCATTAGTAAAGGTGAGTAGTAACCTGACATATTTTCTTTAAGTAATTGAATACATTTTAAAAACAATTGGATTGTGACAAAGATAAACTTCTTTATTTTCTTAAGGCGAGGACCTAGTGTTGACTTATCTGGCTTAGGTGGGACATCCCAAGGCTTGGTTTCTCTTCTTTTTGTTCCACTGTCACAATTAATACTACCAGTCTGGGGAGGAAGCATTCAGTTTCTGGAGTGGCAGTTCATTAACTTTTAACAGGTACCAAGTCCCTAAATGCTGCATTTCATCTGCCTATTGTTTTTGCCATCATTGTCATCATCATCATTTAAATCTAAACATTCATAGATTACCTACCAGTAAATAGTATTCAATCTTAAATAGTAATAGCACAGATAATAGTTCCCTTCCTTTAGAAAGTTGCAATGTAAAATGAGAATAAAGATAAGGTAGTAATATCTATGATTTTATAGATAGATGTATAGGACTGCCACGCTTTTTGCCCATTTTTGTCTCATATTTTTTTCCCCTTCTCATTTTTAGCATTTTGTTTGTATGTGATTCCCATTGTTTCCCTGGCTCCCTAGCTATTATCAGCAGTAATCTTGGTGGTCTTATTTATGAGTTCTCACAGTTGTGTGTGTGTGTGTGTGTTTTGTGTTTTTTTCCCCTCAAATACACGTTTGTTCTTTTGCGTACTTCTTGACGACGTTTTCAAAGATTTGTTGTCAGTTTAATTCCCAGCAAATATTACTTGGGACTTTTTAAGACCAGGCCTGTGCACTAGCTCAGGCACTGCTTCCTGGTAGCCAGGTGAATAAATACCTGATAATAATTTGTTTTTCTCTTTTGAATGAAGATAAATTTTTTCAGCAGTCCTCCAAAAAGCTCTGATGTGAGTCTGTTAGCCTGAGGTAAGCTGCTTTACTACCTGCTGTTGACCTCTGTCCTGGAAGATAATAGAGTGTAAATCTTTTTATATTTCCATGTTACCACCATTGTTTATGAAGAGTTTAGTTTAAGTACTTGTAGTTGTTTTGTTTTATCCTAAACGTTTCTATAGCCTAGAAGACCACTGCTGGTGCTGTTAACCAAGGCAGCCTGCAAGAATTCAGAAATATTAAAGCAAGCTCCCACAAAATGAGCTCTCCCCAGTTAAATAAGTATAAAACAGCCATGAAGGTTTGAAACATTTGAGTTGATAGGTCAGATTTTTAGGTGAACATTAAAACATACTCTGTAAGAATCCAGAAGGGGAGAAGATAGATAGTCATTAAAGAGGCTCAGTAGGGTATTGAGTTTATTTATCAAAGAAAATATTTTCAAATGGATTTATTTTTTATTCTATGTTGATACTTTACAGAATATAATTTCATTTATGGTTCTCTTTGTCCTTAATTTACACACCACAAGAAAACATAATTAAAAGTTATTTTAACATCTACTTTAGGGTTGAAAATGGAAGATCATTTAATGTTATTACATAAGAGAAGAAAGATGGCTTAAGGGTTGTGAGACACTTTCCATGAAGGAGTCAAAGAAAAAAATAGTTTGAATAGAGATTGTGGATAATGAGAAGGTGTTGATGAGATTGTAAGTGTCAAGGAAGCACATGTGTGAGTGCCGTTAAGTTGATTAGGGGAAGTTGGAAATTATTTTGAAACCCCAAGGAAGATGTTTGGATTTCACTTGGTTAGTGGAAGCCATTTTGTGGGAGTGCTAACATTTAGTCTTACTTCGGGAAGGCTATTATAGTAGTGGAGGCGTTTATAGCAGATCAATTTGGAGATATGCTGAAGGGAAATCTGCCAGTGCTATTCCGTGTTATTTGGATGAAAAATCATTCAGCAATATTCAAGCATTATTCTGCATTTTGGAGTTCCAGCTGAGAACAAAATAGACTTCCTGTTCTCATGGAGTTCACTAATGTGGGAGAAATGGATGGACAGTAAGTAAAGAGAATATCAGATGGTAAAATCCTAATTGAAAATAAAAGAAAACAAGAGGAGTAGATAGTAACAGATTGGTGGCAAGAGGTAGTATTTTTATAAGGTGGTCAGAGTAAGGCTTAATGATAATATCTCAGGAGCAGAAACTTGAAGGAGGTAAGAGAATAAAACTGTTGAGTATCTATGGGAAGAACATTCCAGGAAGAGGGAACAAATAAGAGCAAAGACCCTAAGCTAGGAGAGTGCTTCTTGATGTGTTGAAAAACAGGGAGGCCTGGGTGGCTGGATCATGAGCAATTGTAGTAGGAGATGAGGTCAGACAGTGTTTGGGAAGGCAGAGGAGGTCGGGATGCAGCCCCTTGGGGTCTTGTGAGCCATTGTAACAACCTAAATTTTCACTCCAGTTGGGAAATAATTAAAGAATTTTAAACAGAAACAGTGTGATGTGATTTATGTCTTAAAAGAATCACTCTGAACTATGTTAGAAATAGACTCTAGGGGTGCAGGGCAAAAATAGTCATGTTAAGTAACAATAATTTCCTATAGTAGATACCAAACATAAGCTAAATATAATATTGAAATAATGAATGGGTAGTTTATACTGAACTGGAGTGCTCCCAAGTTTAGTAAAGACATTATCTTTGTCAAATGCCACTTCTTTTTCTTGCTAAGCCATTGATTTCTTCTTACAACTTGAAAAATAGAATATATACCATTACTTTGAAGTTCAAAAACATCTGAGATTTTAATGTTATTTTCCCCCCCCTTTATAGCTCATGCGTTTGAAAGGATGATGAGCCCAACTGGTTCTAATCTTAAATCTAATCATTCTGATGAATGTGCCACCATCCAGCCTCTTCAGGAGACGCAAACGTCCAGTATACCTTCACCCACAACTTTACCAATCTCAGCACTTAAACAACCAAGTGTTGAAGGTAAATAAAGGAAAATGCTGTATCTTAGACTAAAGATAAATTATTAAAACAGAAATTTTCTAGTGGTGACAAGGTCTGGTGAGGAAAGAGAAACCAGACTAGATATCAGAAGGAATTTAATACAGGGAACTGGTTATGCATGTGGGTTAGAAGGTGGGAAGAGCAAAAGGGACTCAGAGATGAGTAACCGCAGGAAGCAACTGCCACCTCAGGGCCAAGGGAATGAAAAGTGAGAGGCACTGATACTGGAGCTAGCACAGACCATCAGGAAGTGCCTGGTTCTCAGACCTGGAATTCAGGGTTTGGGGTACCCTGTGGCTGGTGCTGTGACTTCTGGAGGACACCAAGAGGCAAATGCTGGAACCATCAAGGGGCCTATAGGGTGAGTGTTCAGATGACTGAGGAGTGTTCCAGGGTTGATGTAAAGGAGTACGACTGAAACGCAAGGGACATGCAGCTGTACCTGGTGGTGCGGCTGCTTCAAGAATCCTGGCAGGAATTAGAAACAAAGAATTCCTTCTCTTCCCACTTTCTACTTGCCCACCAGTGCCTGCCATTGGTGGAACCTGACTAGAGCCAACCAGCAAGGGAGTCTGGGAGTTGCACTTTCCAGACTTCTAGTCTCGCATCAAAGACAGACCATGGAGAAGAGTAGATTTGGGTTTGAGAGACAGTAGGCAAATAACTGGCATATCTGCCTTTCCTTAAAAGTCTGTTTTTGAATGTATATTTTACCACAGTAAAAAATGTTTTTTTATATCTTTGGGCTCTCTGTTTCTTTTACAACCTGTTGTAGTTTAGGATCTTGAGTCAAGCTCATGTGTATTAAAATTTTTTTTTTAATTTTTCAATTACCATTGACATATACGATATTATATTAGTTTCAGGTGTACAACATAGTGATTAGACATTTATATAACTTAAAAAGTTATCACCCTGATAAGTCTAATACCCATCTGACACCATACATAGTTATTACAATATTCTTGACTATATTTCCTGTGCTGTACTTTACATCCCTGTGACTATTTTTATAAATGGCTATTTGTACTTCTCAATCCCTTCACTTTTTTCACCCATACCCCCAACCCCTGCCGTCTGGCAACCATCAATTTGTTCTCTGTATCTATGAATTTGTTTCTGTTTTGTTTGTGCATTTATTTTGTTTTTTAGATTACACATATATGTGAAATCATATAGTATTTGTCTTTCTCTGTCTGACTTATTTCACTAAGCATAATACTCTTTAGGTCCATTCATGTTGTCGCAAATGGCAAGATATAATTCTTTTTTATAAGCCCATGCACATTTTTAAACATAAACTATTAGTTTATAACATGCTAGAAAAGAACTGTAACTCAGGTAACGGCAAATTTAGATACTTCTGGCAATTATTTTAGACTTTATCTCTCACCTAATAGCTACTTTCCATTTGTCATTATAACTTAAATAAGGAGAATCAATATATATGGTTGTATGTTATAGCTCTAAAGATGAATAAATTTGCTTTTAAAAATATTTACATATTCTGTTATATTGTGTCCTAAATTATTACATTATAAAATAACTGCAGATACAAGAAAGATACCTTATTTAATATGTATACCCATATTGCAAAAATCGTATACGATTCTGGTTTTTTTCAGTGTAATCGGTATTATGTTCTGAAGGTAGATATTGATCTTTTTTATTTTTACATTGTTTAAAGTCCTCTGGCAGCAGTTTTTATAACCTGCCTCTGTAGATGCTTTATAAGAAAAGAGAACAAATACAATGCTGATATCTAGTTAATTCCTCTAAATATGGGAGGAAAATACTAATAAATATTAATAAAGTTTAATATCTACATTATAAGAATAAAATATATTACACTTCTCTAGTTAAATAAGTTAAAAGTAAGAAATGACCCGTGATGCACAAGTGATCCTGTTTGTTTTTTTAGATGTTTTATGCCTCTTTCTGTTCTTCATATGTTTTTCTTTGCTGATCTGCCATGCTCTGGTCTAGTCCATTTTTCCCTCCTGTGCCTTAGTCTCTAAATTTTATTCAGTCTCCACTCCATACTCACAAACTTAATTTTAATAATATAGGTTTTAAACCTGACCCCTCTGTCTTTAAGATGCAACCTGTCCTGTCCACTTCTTTTCTGAGTATGTGATTCCCAGTGTCATCCTGCCTTTGTATGAATTAGAAAAAGACTTCCACTCTGGGTAGATGAATCCCATAAGGACATTTCTCTAGGTCTTTGCAACCCTGAGAATGAAAAGCTTGACAATGGATAGCAAAAGCTTTTGAAAATATTTCCTGACCCATTTTGTATTAAATCATTGCAATATTGCCAAGTTAAAAATGCTTTCCTTTTTAAACTGAATCTAGGATTATCCTCCAAAGAACAGAAGAGAGTATGGTTTGCAGATGGTTTATTGCCCAATGGTGAAGTTGCAGATACAGCAAAGTTATCAACTGGAAGTAAAAGATGTTCTGAAGACTTTCTAAGCCCTGTCGTACCAGATCTGCCCTTGGTAAGGAATCTAAAGAATGACTTGTTAATTTAATAAAATTTTATTTTGTATGTAATTCCTTGTGTGATTATTAGAGTACTTTTTTTATTTATTTTTTTATTTTTTTAAGATTTTATTGGGGAATGGGGAGGGGAACAGACAAGTTGCTGTCCTTTTGTTCTTCAGTCCAGTTTTGGAGGACGTCGCTTCACTGGCCCATGCTGGTATTACGATCATTGTGCTCTTCCCGGGTGAGGCAGTTACTCACTGGCCATTAGATGGCCGCTCATGCCAGCTGCTGGCCACTCATGTTGGCTGCCAGCCACTCAAACAGTAGCTCACAGCAGCCCACTACAGCAGGGTCTGCAGCCTACGTCATCGCTGGCGACTCACGGCAGCCCAGCTCCAGGTCGAGCTGTTGTTCACCATCTTAGCTGTAGAGGGCGCAGCATCACTGGCCCTCATGTGGGATCCGAACTGGGACCCTGCTGCTCAGAGCTGGCGTCCCAAGCCAACTCTTAACCAACGCACCACTCAGCCGGCCCTGGAGTACTTACTTTAAATGTTACAAGCTTCCTAAAGTGAGAAATATATGATGTAGTGAATATAGTTTAGATTTTACCTTTTTCAATGTCATTTTAAGGCAGTGATTCTCAAACATTTTGTTCTCAATGCCTCTTTATGGCTCTTAAAAGTTATTGAGCACGCCAAAGAACTATAAGTTATGTGGGTTACACCTATTGATAATTACTGTATTTTAAAAATTACAAATAAACTCATTATATTAATAGAAATAATATTTTTATGAAAAATTTCCAAAACAAATGTTTAGTGAGAGGAACAACATTATTTTGCATTTTTGGCTTAATGTCTGGCTTAATAGAAGACAGATTCTCACATCTTCTATATTCAGTCTGTTATGATACGTTGTTATGGTTAAATTATATGAATAAAATTCCAGGACCTCACTAACTCCCTGAAAGGGTTTTGGGAACCCCAGGGATCCCCAGACCACAGTTTGAGAATAACTGGCATAGTGAAATAGAACTGAGATTTAGACTAATATTTGTTTAATTATTTTCAAACATTTAGTAAAGTATCTGATGGCGGTATTTGTTAGCATTGACACAACTGTGCTAAGTGTTAAATAGAAGATACATAGTACAGAATCCCAGCCCAAGGACTCTCTTTGTAAAGTAGCTAAATACTCATAGAAGCAAGTAGTAATACTTGAAGTAGCAGTGTTTTTATTCATTAAACATATTTATTGAGCATCTACTCTGTGCCAGTTACCTGGCTTGTCCTGGGTACATACATTAGACAACATGGATATGTATAATGCTCTGTTCAAGTTCACATATACCATATGCTATTTGTCTGAGTCCATGAGCTAGATTTTACAAATGGCATAATTACCAAAAGTATGTTTTTTAGTAATATTTTAACAAAATTGATATTTTAACAAAATGAAAGTTCTAAATACTAAATAGTAAGTATTACTTGAGTTTATAAATGATTCTCATTTAATATTGACTCAGGTTTGACCAATCTAAAGAAAGGGGCTTTATTGAAGCAGAGTTTAAGTGTAGTCTATTCTAGGTGGTTACTATTGTGGACCATGTTTACCGCTCTGCTTCCTAGCCACTCTCCTCCCTATTTCCCCCCCCTTTTTCTCTCCTTTGCTTACCCAAAGCTTTTTTGGCTGTCGTGAGAAGGAGAACCTTAAGATGAACTAAGCTTGCTTACTGTGTGATATGGTACAGGATCTTGGAGTTCTCCTTTCTTCCTCTTTCCAGTCTATAAAATTAAAGTCATGAATATGTACCCTGAGCATACAGTAAAGCTAAACCTGATGCTCCTTCCTGAATTTAAAGAAGCAAAATAGTACTTTTTCTTGGGAAATTTGGCTTCTGAAGAATTTCTGAGCCCATTGTGGTTTTATTTGTTTTTATTAAAAAGATATATTTGGCTACAGAGATCAACATTTCACAGTTCAACAGAGAATATGAACTGATTTGTTTTTTATTCTATATTTTACAGACGGTAAACACAGTGGATCATGCCCATTCTACTACAGTGGAACAACCGAACAATGAGATAGATATTACAAGAAACGAGATCATTCAGAGTCCTATTTCTCAGGTTCCAATTGTAGAAAAACTGCCCATAAGCACAGGAACTGAGGTGTTATCCACTTCTGGCTCTTTTATGCCAGATGATGAGGTTTTTGCAGAAATTGAGGAACCATCTGGTCCTACTGGCATCTTAGTTAACAGCAGTTTACCTGGTGCTGGTGTTTCAGACTACAGGTTGTTGTGTGGCATTGACAAGAATGTTTGCAGTAAGATCAGCCTTCTGCCTGATGATGAGGACAGCTTGCCCCCTCTTCTGGTTGCATCTGGAGAAAAAGGACCAGGTAGGATAGCAGTTATTTAAATTTTAAAAACAGGCTTTTGTTGTTGTTTTTTTAAAGGTTGTACTGATAAATTGTGTCAGTGTTGTATAAAATGCATTATTTTAAACTTAGACAATTTGGTTGAAATATGTACTATGGCTTGGTAACTCTAGTTTATATAAAGTCTTATTATATAAAAACAAATTCTAAAAAGATCTGAACTTTTGAGATGAATTGAGTATGATTCATTTATCTAACTCCTTAATTTAGAGTGAGGCAAGAAGTGCAATACAATAGAGAAACTCACAGACTTTTAGCCCTGACAATATTTCCATTGTACTAGAGTTTTGACTCCATATCATTTTTTTAAAGGAACATAGTGTCTGAAGAAAAGAGTATTGGATTGGATGACAAAGCTAGGAATATTAGTTTCTCTTCTACTTAATATGTGTATGATTGAAGCATGTTGTATAATCTCTTTGGGCCTCAGTTTCCTTATAGAAGAAGAGAACCTAGATGATCTTTAAGGTCTTTTCGAAGCTGAAGATCCTGTGGCTAGCTAGCTCCGACCTCAGTGGTTCCCTAGGATACATTATGCTGCATCCTGCAACATGAAGTGATTATGCTCTGTGCATGAGAATGTAGGGAGGGGAATGGAGCTTAGGATCTCTTTCTGCCAGTAGGAGCTATTTCATGAACCTGGCTATAGTGACAAAAATACCTCAAGCCCTGTTCTTGCATGCCATGCATATTTTCCTATTGACTGTCAAGATCTTTTTTTTTTTTTTTGCCACTTGATGCTAATATAGGGCATATGTCAACAAGCAGTATGTGCAACTTGGGTCTAGACCACTTTCACAGAGTAGTAAATTTCAGAATTTGTAATTGGAGTTGCCAGCAAACTGGAATCTACTTTACAAAAAAATGTTTTAAAATTTTAAAGGTGTTAAAATTGTATAAATATGCTGTTTGATCAACTTATTTGCATATATATTATATATGACATTAGGATTTATATGTATTATAGTATTAATATCTTTGTATAAATAGAAAAGTAAAAATAAGTATATAACAGTTGTCCAGGATGTTGATTAATTTTACAAAATGTATTTGTTTTTCTTTGTAAATTTGCTCAAACCATTGGTGGATTTATAATTGTTTTTTTCATTGCAAGCATATTTAACAGGAAGTCATATTTATTCTAATTATGTCATTTTCATGATTTAGTGCCTGTAGTAGAAGAACACCCATCTCATGAGCAGATCATTTTGCTTCTTGAAGGCGAAGGTTTTCATCCTGTTACATTTGTCCTAAATGCTAATCTACTTGTGAATGTCAAGTTAGTATTTTGTAAGTAATAATTAATCTTTCTTTGCTAATTGATAAGCAGGATTTTTGAGTTAATTACATCTTCAGGTTAGATTTTGACTGGTAATCATGAAAACTAAGCAACACTGGATATTTTTTTAGCCAAATATGAATATAAATAAATTTTGCAAATTTATATTCAGTGGGACTTGAAATACAAATTTATAGATTTTTACTAGTATCCCTCAGTCAGTCCTGTGTTAAGGTCATGGGCTCATAGCTGAGCTGTATTTTGATGCTCATGATATAATTAATTGTATTTCATATAGCTTTTAGATAAATTGAAATTTGGTAACTGAGATAAGCAAGAGCCCTGATTTAGTAGTAATAAAGACAGTTTTAAAGTAAATGACATGTGACCTAATTTAAAGTAAGGAAGTAAAGAATCCTTATTAATAAATAATCTTCAGTTACTCAACAAGGCACCTCTCAGCTTTTCATTCTGTTTGGAACTAACCTGATTCTTACCCACTACATTTCAGCATATTAGTGTATCTTTTATTTTAGTATTATTTATTAATTGACTCCATAAAATAATCTTTCATCCTTTCTCTTTTTTACATTAATGCTATTATACAATTCAATTTGAAGTTTTTGTGAGGAGAACTCTGGAAAAATAAGGAATTTGAAAAATTGTGCTTCGTGCAAAGGACAATTATATTTAGTTTTCTTTATTAATAGAAGTTGACATTTATAGTTGTATGCTTTTATCACTTAAGATTCCTCAGACAAATATTGGTACTTCTCAACCAATGGATTGCATGGCTTGGGACAGGCAGAAATTATTATTCTATTGTTATGTTTGCCAAATGAAGATACTATTCCTAAGGACATCTTCAGACTATTTATCTCCATATATAAGGATGCTCTAAAAGGTATAGCATTTTATTTTGAACTGTTCAGACTAGGGGATGGATAAATTAATTGAAGGCATTTATGCTTTGACTATGATAACTGCTTTAAAGATTTATTTTGTGAAGAGATTTATTTCTTAGAAGATCTTAATTATCATTTTCAGTCTCCTTTAATCTAGCATTTTATGTGATTAGTGTCTTTACACAGATTTTTATTTTAAAAATGAAAATATGTTTGCCTTCTTAACTTTTAAAAAAAATATCAGTATACTTTTCTTACTGTATGTACAAGATTGGGGGGAACATGATAATTTTTCACTTGACCATGCAGTAAGGAGAAAAATCTTTCAATAACTTACGGTTAGAAACATTTTCAAATTTTCACAATCCTCAGTCTCCGGGAATAACAGAGCTTTGTGCACACAAGGTATTTAATAGATACTTCTTCAAGAGTGGGAAGAAGAAAAAATATATTCTGCATTGCCTTTGTTTAAGAAAGTTTATATTGGGACATTCAAATTCAGAATGCATCTTTAAAACAACTTAAAATCTTTTTATTCATGATTTTATTTCCAGGAAAATACATAGAAAACTTGGACAATATTACCTTCACCGAGAGTTTCCTCAGTAGCAAGGACCATGGAGGATTTCTGTTTATTAAACCTACTTTTCAGAAACTTGATGATCTCCCATTACCTAGTAATCCTTTTCTTTGTGGAATTCTTATCCAGAAGCTAGAGATTCCCTGGGCAAAGGTTTTTCCTATGCGTTTAATGTTGAGATTGGGTGCAGAATATAAAGGTGAGTTTTAGAATAATGAGTAAATTGCATAGATTCAAATTATACTGAATATAAAATAAGAATTTTAGGAACATTGTTAAAATCTATTTTTTAATGGATGAATAGGACCACTTTTGTTTTACTGTACTGTTATAAAATTCCAAAACAACCGTCCTTTACTACCAAATTACTCTACACAACTTTGGTATATCATGAAGTTTCTAGATATTCATAATTATTATATTAACCTTTAAAAATATTTTTTTCAATTTCAGAACAAAACATGCAAAACCTTGAGAAGTTTTCTTAAAAGCATGTACTATAGGGATTTCATTTTGTTATGTTGCCTGTATATTGAGAAGGTAAATTATTGCCCCCTCAACTTGTGTACATTATGAAGCCAAACATAAAGGATTTTTGGATTATCAGTGCTACTGCTTTGAGTTACTGACTATAATTAAGAGATGACTATTTTTAGAGAAGAAAATACTTAAAAATAGTGGTTGCTATTTTTCTAAGCATGAGGTTGGTTCCCTTTTCTTATTTTTATATTCCTCACATTTAGCTTATCCAAAAGTGATGCAGACTGTATCACTTATGTATAATATGTGTATATGTGAGTATGAGTATGTGTTTATGTATCTACCCTTGATACAACTAGAGGTTCTAAAGCTGTTATTAAATAGTGGTCCAGGTTTATATATGAGTATATGGTTATATCTAAGTTGAAATTATTTCCAGTGTTAAGCTTTTTTGAATTCCCACCCTTTATGCCTTTTTTCAAGAAATTATTTATTGCAAGTAAAGTACATCACATCTAATGAAATTTTATTTAAATCTAATATAATTTAATAGGTATTTTCTTGGAGGAAAATTAAATGTAAGGAAGTTATAAAAGTGACCATTACTATTTCAAAATGAACAAATTCAGAAAAAGATATTAATTTAAATCCTTCTATTTGGCAAATTTTATTAAACATTAAACTCTAATGGCGGGGGGGGGTTCCTTACCATTTAGGATTTAAATATGTGATCCTATTAAATTATTTAAAAAGTAATAAAATTTAACTTTCATCTTAGGTTTTGTGCTGTATGAACCAAAGAACTTAAGAAATTTCATTCTGAGCCAAGTGTTACATCCATTCAACCTAATATTTTGTTTCTGATATTAATGAATTATTTTTATGAAGATTAGGTCAATATGCTAGCTAATCTTAAGTAATTACGGAACATATAATCTGTAAGTTTGGCCAGTTTTTGGCCAGTACCACTTGTAGATACTTCTGTTTTTCTCACACTGAAAGTAGGAAAATCATGGAGCAATATGAGGGACTTCTCAAAAGATCACAGGATTTGGAGTTGCAAAACTATGATAGTTGTTTAGTGGTGATGAGGGCCAATCAGCAGTTATACATAGAAGTTAACTAGTCTTGGCTGTTTTCTGAGTTCTACATGTTCTGCTGGATTTTAGATAGACTAGCATTTTGGTGTTACTGGTGCCCATGCCTCTTTAGACATGACCTTGGAAGTGTGATGTGTGTGCATGTGTGTGCATGTGCGTGTGCGCGCGTGCGCGCGTGCACATGCACGCACATGTGTACATGCATGCACGCATGTGCGCATTTATTTTGTTATAGAGATAATGTACGTATGGAAAAGTTAATGGTAAAAGAGTCCCAAAATTAAACAGGAACTGTCTAAAATTAGTTAACTTTCAAATGGGCATTATCCGTGCTTTTATGTTGAGACCATTTGGAATATCATTAAATGTTGGATTAGATGGTTTATGAGATCATTTTGTAACTCTGACAAGATGTCATGCTAAGCCATTTTGAAAATAGTATTTTAAATAAAATTACCTCTACCAAGGTACAAGGATGCTCCCTCACTCATAAAAGATGAAGTAAAAAGTCAGCATTTAGCTTAATCATATCATTTATCATTTTAATGTCTTTTACCACTGTCTTATTTTTCCCCCCCCATCTACACCCTCTATCCTCCAAATAACTTAGTTTTCTTTTTTAAAACTACAAAGAATCACTCTGACTTAAGTTTTTAGAATAGATAATGTCAGGTGTGCTTTCTTAGGATTTTAAGGAAGTATATTTGTATAACAGGTATTAGAGAGGTTTGTTTGTTTATGACCTAAGCCGAAGGTTGAAATGTATCTGCTTTTTATCATCACAGAAATAATCTTTTTTTTTCTTTTTTAAAATTGGGGAATTGGGAGAGGGGAACAGTGTTGGGGAATTGGGGAAGGGGACCAGCCAAGTTGTTGTTCTTCAGTCTTCGTTGTGGAGGGCGCCAGTTGCCATCCTTCTGCCCGTTGGCAGCTGGTGGCCTCTAAGCTCAAGGTGCTGTGTTCAGTCTTAGTTGCAGGTGGGAGTAGCCACCATGCTATACGGGAGTCGAACCAGCAGCCTTGTTGTTAAGAGCTCACGCTCCATCCACTGAGCCATCCGGGCAGCAGCTTAGCTCAAGGTGCCAAGTTCAATCACAGAAATAATCTTATGTGCCTTTTTTCACCTTCCCTTTCTTCCAGAGGCCCTGCTGCATTGCCAGCAAGGTCTCTCTTTCTTTTGGGTGCACAATATTTATAGTGCCCTAAAGAAAGAGAGAAGTAGTTAGGTTCCAGATTCCATGTCCCTTCTTCTTCTATGCATTGATTTTTCTGACTCTGCATGCTCCTTTTATTATGGGTCACCAAGGATTATGAAAGTTTACTAACCATCCATAAATTAGTACAATTGAATAGTAATTGTATATGCCTTAAGAATCTTTAATTCTTCATATTTTACTTTATCAGAACTTTATAGGGGTCTGGCCAATTATTGTAGTTTTCCAACTGTCATAATTTTGTGGAAACATAAGGAAAAGACTAAATGCTTTGGAATCAGGCAAGCCTAGTTTCAAATCTGTTTCACCAGTTATTAACTTAGTTACCAAAAGCAAGTTTAGTAATCTCTGTGTCTCTACTTTCCCATTTGTAAAATAGGGATTGATATACTTGCCTCATCAGGTTCTTACAGGGTTTCAATAAGATAATGGATGTAAACTTGCCAGTTCAATGTAGCATCTAGTGGATGCACAGTATGGGTTAATGTCATAGCTCACTTTCCCCAAAGAAATGATTAGGAGGTATTCATCCATAATATTTGAAAAATGAGAATTAATGGTAATAAATTCAAGACTTTGGGAGTTTCTCGGACAGTAACCAGTTTTCCTTTCTTATGTATAGCATACCCTGCTCCTCTAACAAGTATCAGAGGCCGAAAACCTCTTTTTGGAGAAATAGGACACACTATTATGAACTTACTTGTTGTGAGTAATTGAACTACTTCATTGAACGTTCTTATATTGCTACTTTAAAAACTTATTAAATTTTACACACTTATATTTTCCTATTTTAATTTGGTATATTTATGAAAGTTTATTTATAATCCTAATTCATTTAACATAAACATACTCTGTTTTTAATTAATTGTTTTTTAGAACACATCTAATTTATGTGTAGCTGATTTTAAATTGCCTTTCAATCTATTCTATGGTAGTACTTACAAATTCAGCTAATGTGAGATTTACACAAATGTTGAAGCTTTTGATGCTTTAGAAAAAAGTGTTAGTAAAGTCACTAAGTTTGGTGATTGAGACCAAATTGTGGCCTAAGTTTTCTTGTTTACAATAGGAAGGGTTGGATTGGATGATGTCTCAGGTTCCCTTCCACCTGTAATTTCTGTAATTTTGGTTTTACCTATTACCAGAAGAAAGTATTTCAGTGGACTTGCTTTTATTTATAATATTCAGTTTAAAGACCTATTCTGTTTTGGAAGATCTGTAACTAGAAAGAGGAGATCACCCCAAATACTATTGTCGGAAAAGTCATGACGTATTCTTTCTGTTTTTCATTGCAAAAATGTGTCATGACTTTTCTGACAGCCCAATATCATTATTGTGGAGTAGCTGGAAGGATTAGTTGGTTTTTTAAAAATTGGTAGTGCTCTCTGGATGGCATTTTGACAGTTACGTATCACAAGTCTTAAAATGATGGATACTCTTAAAAATGGATTTAATAAATGAGTAAATGTGCAGGATAATAGTGCAGGTAGTAGTTTAAAGTTTATGAAAATGTCATTATTTTATGTAGGACCTTCGAAATTACCAGTATACCTTGCATAATATAGATCAGCTGTTGATTCACATGGAAATGGGGAAAAGCTGCATAAAAATACCTCGGAAAAAATACAATGATGTGAGTATGATAGCTTTATTCAAATGTTCGATATAATTATTGAACATTAGATTTCCTTAGAAGTCTTTCAAATTAAATTTGTTTTTAATCACACTATCTAATATACTAGGGGTGCCAAAATAATGTATACAAGTGGATACTTTGGTCAGCGTTGCTTAAGCCATAGTTTGCCGTAATCAGAAGTGTCTGGATGCTGATGGTAACCACTTTGAGCACCTCTTATAATTGCAGACGTCAAATATTGCATTCATCTATTGTTATTGGTATATGTTGAGTATTACAATTTTAATATAATTTTCCTTTCTTAAAGTGTGTATACAGTTTTCTGGCACCCTCTGTATAATGGTAAAATATAATATTTGAAATTTTAAATTTGTTTCCTAATAAGGCATTTGTTTAATTCTATTTTTTCATCTGTTTTTCTTACTGTTTTATCTATTAATTGAGGTGATTTTATCTTTTTAAGTTTATTGCGGTGACAATTGTTAGTAAAGTTACATAGATTTCAGGTATACAATTCTGTAATACATCATCTATACATCACATTGTGTGTTCACCACCCAGAGTCAGTTCTCCTTCCATCACCATATATTTGATCCCTTTTACCCTCATCTACTGCCTCCCGCCCTTTACCATCTGGTAACCACTAAACTATTGTCTGTGTCTATGAGTTTTTGTTTTTTCATTTGTCTTGTTCTTTTGTTGTTTTCAGCTTTATATACCACATATCAGTGAAATCATATGGTTCTTGACTTTTTCTGTCTGACTTATATCGCTTAGCATAATAATCTCAAGATGCACCCATGTTGTCCCAAATGGTACTATTTCATCTTTTCTTATGGCAGAATAGTATTCCATTGTGTATATACCACATCTTCTTTATCCAGTCATCTGTTGAAGGATGCTTTGGTTGTTTATATGTCTTGGTGAGGTGATTTTATCTTAATACATTTGTTTCTATCACATTGTTAGGGAGTTGTCCAGACCAAAGCTTGATAGTTATGAAACTGGTCAGAAATGTGACTCTGAATTATTGTAACTGATGAAGGCATAAAATGTTAAAAGTGTTTCTAAATGAGTATTGTTTTTTTCCAGGTAATGAAAGTAATAAATTCTTCTAATGAGCATGTCATTAGTATTGGAGCTAGTTTTAGTACAGAAGCAGATTCTCACCTAGTCTGTATACAGAATGATGGAGTTTATCAAACACAGGCGAACAGTGCCACTGGCCATCCTAGAAAAGGTGAGTGTTGGTTCCTAGTGTTAATCCATTAAACCACCTCAATAAATAGAATTCCTTTCAAAGGGGAAAAAATATATATTTTACTTATTTGCTGAATTGATGGTGATAAAACAGTATGCTTTAAAATTTCAGCTATTCAAACAGATTTTTAAAGTGCTTCTAATTTGTGCTTTTCTCTTGGGCTATATTAGGTTTAAAGACTTGAAACACTGTATTTAGATATCTTCAGGCTTAGTATATCCCATGTGGTGGGAGTCTTATTTTTTCAGTTATTTCTTTCTAGAATGAGGTTTTTTTCACCTTTGTTTGCTCTTTGCTCTGGCCCTCTTAATCAGGGGAGCACAAGGTAGATAAGAATGTAGGGTGATTTATAAAACTGTGACTATAAAAATGATAAAGGTGGTAAAGTGAGCAGTATATCTGAGTGAATTACTCTCAGCTCTGGCTAAATGGCCTCAGTGACTGCTGTGATTACCAAACCGTTGCAGTAGAGGGCCTGTCAAATCGAAAGTTAAGTGGAAGTAAGTAGTCCATAAAATTAATACAGTAGTATAAAATAATGTATTTAAAGTAGTCTGACATTCTGGTAGCTAGTAAAATTTTTTCCTCTTATTGTAAAAGTAATGTATGCTTATTTGTAGTAAGCTTAGAGAATATGTTTTAAAAAGTAGAAAAAGAAAAAGAAATGTTAGGATATAGCCATTGTTGACATTTTTACTGTGTTTCCTTTTTATGTTAATAGATATTAAATAGATGATTTTATACTGGATATTTACACTTATGTATTGTGCTTTTTTCACTTAACATGTCATTGATATTTTTGTCATTAAAATTTACAACTATTCGGGGGGTGGGAGGGCAGTAGATGGGGGAAGGGGAGTTGTTACTTTGTGAGGGTGAAAAGGATAACTATTGTATTGTTCTGTACACCTGAAACTAACAATAAAAAAAATTAAAAAATAAAAATTTACAACTATTTAATATGTATTTGTTGAATCGGTATATATTTATGTGGTATAAGTTCAAGAGGTATAAGTATTTATAGTGCAAAATCTTCTTTCCTCTTGACCCTCAGACTATCCTCTTACCCTCTGCACAGGCAACCAAACCAGGGTTATCAGTTTCTTGTATATCCTTTCTGAGACATATATTTAAGCAAGCAAGCAAACACACACACACACACACACACACACACACTTATACTTTTTTAAACAAATCATAACATTTGTTCCATTCTGCACCTTGCTTTTTCTTTTATTAACACACTTTGGATATTATTCTATGTTAGTATATAAAGAATTTTTGCATGCCACGTCATTTTCCACTTTATATGTGTACATCATTCAACTGTCCCTGTGGATAGACGTAGCTGTTACCAGTCCTTGGCTGTTTATAAAAATGTACTGTAAATAGCCTTGTATACATGCCATTAATTCCTAAAATTGCAATTGGTGCATCAAAGGATAAGTGTATTTATAATTTTAACAGATAATTATCAAGTTGTCCTCCCAGAGATTGTTCTGATTTATGCTCTCACTAGTAGTGGATGTTCGATTTCTCACACCCTCCTGACACAGACGCAAAGATTTTAAATAGTTCAATAGTCCATCAATTAATTATTAGATACAAGCATTAAATTACCTTTATGTAATATTTTATCTTAATTTTGTTTTGTTTGTTATTTTTATTAGCTTTGTAATGTAAGTGGTGTGGGCATTTATCAAGTACTTAAAATGTGCCATGTTCCACATTATGCATTTAAAATATATAACATAAAATAAAGCAGGTTAAAACATAATTGTTGTATTTTTTTTATCAGTGACAGGTGCAAGTTTTGTGGTATTCAATGGAGCTCTAAAAACATCTTCAGGATTTCTTGCTAAGTCCAGCATCGTTGAAGGTGAGTTTCATCTTTAAGATTGTTTTAATGTAAAGACGTTTTCCATTTCTTTTTGAAACTATTTGATACTTATATGAAATATATGTAAATTATAAGGCAGGATACCACAAACTTCTGTGAAATCATTACCCAGCTCAAGAACTAGAACATGACCAGTATTTGGATCTACTTATGACTTCTTCCTCCTCTCACCGAGAATTAACTACTAGACTGAATACTGTGTTTATCATCCTCTTGCTTAATTTTTTTTTTTACTCTGTATAAACATATGCCTAAACAATATGTATGGAACTTATTTTCACATAACATTATATGTCTAAAATTTATGCATATTGTTGCTAGCAACTATAGCTTACCCATTTTCAATGCTATTAAATATTTTGTGAATGTATGACAATTTATCTTCTGAACATGAACATCTGGGTTGGTTTTTTTTTTTTTTTTTTTGCTATGCTGGGCAGTGGTACTAGTAATATTCTTATTGGTGTGTGTGTGGACGTTGGGCACATGTCTAAGAGTTTCTCTACAGTATATATCCAAGAGTAGAATTTCTTGGCCATTAGATTAGTAAATGTTCGGTTTTACAAGATACTGCAAAATCACTTGCCTCAGAATATGTAAGATTACACATTGATCTACATATTGTCCAAATGTAGTTTTGTCAGACTACTAAATATTGATCAGTCTGGTAATTATCTCTGAACATGATCATAATTAGCATACCCCTAGTAAGTAGAGCATCTTATAGCATATTTACTGGACGTATGTTTTCTCTCTGTAATGCCTATTCACATCTTTTGCCCATTTTTCTATCACATTTTATCTTTTTCTAACTGATTTATAGTTACATAATTTTTTATACATTGTATAGTTCCTCTACCATTTTGCAGTGTCTTTACTAGTTATTCATTTTAATGCAGTTAATTTATTAATCTTTTATGGTTAACGTTCTTTCTTATTGTATGGTTAAAAAGATATTCTCTTTTTTTTGTTCCTAAAGATTTGAAGTTTTGCCTTTCAACACTTAATTGATCTGTAATTTGTTTATACCCATGTGTAAGGAATGGAACCATTGACATTTTTCTGCATTTGAATAGGAATTGATCCAGCATCAGTGACTTAGTACTCCCAATGAGAGGTTTTTACTCACACCACCTCTGTACCAAATGTATGGGTATTGGTCCTTACATTAATCAATTTTCCAGTTTTTTGACACCAACTAGGTGCCCAACAATTCAATTCTGACATTAACTACCCAGAGTTAGGACAGACCCCATAAGTTAAGGGCTCAGTTCCACAAGACTGCCCACCCCCACTTCAAATATCAGTTAGAAGTCTGGGGTGTCTTGTGCTTCTGACTAACTGTCTCTAAATCTGAGGATCCCATTCCTTCCTCCTCAGGTTCAATAATTTGCCAGAATGGCTCACAGAACTCAGAAAACACTTTGCTTATGTTTACTGGTTTATTATAAAGCATTTGTAAAGGATAAAACTCAGGAACAACCAAATGGAAGAGATGCATATGGAGATTTCATGCCCTCTCCAGATATACCACCGTCCCATCATATTACCCTTCTAGCACCTTGACGTGTTTGCCAGTGTGGAAGCTCTCCATACCCCGATGTTTAAGGTTCTCATGGAAGTTTCATTATGTAGGCATGATTGATTAAATCATTGGCCATTGCTAATCAAACTCAACATCCAGCCCTTTTCCCCAGTTCTAGTCCAAGGATGTAAAGGGACCCTTCCAGACAGTATTCTGGTGCCTCCCTCCTCAGTGTCTTGACCCCAGGTTCCAGGCTTCCTTGGACTGTTATTTCTGGCTTCTTAGCCCAGTTGGGACATTGCAGGCTTCATGGATCACCGTGTAGAAACTGTCTCCAAGCAGAGAGCCTGGGCAGTTGTGGGCTCACTTACCGAGTTTTCCTCTAGGAATCGCAGTGTTGCACTTTCTATTGTCCACTACCTGAAACAATTGCCTCATATATTGTGTCTAGTTTTATGGTTGTTATGAAAGAGCTAGTTTGGTATCATAGCCAAAAGTGGAAAATTTTTTAATCATTTATTTTTTTTAAATGGTTAAAATTTTTTTACCATTAAAAAAAATTACCAGTTTTTGCCATTAAAAGAGAATCTTTATCTAATAGAAAAAAACATTGAAGATAATTTAAAACATATCTTGCACAGAGCATATCTTGATACAAATTTTATGGCTTAGACATATAAATTGATATTTAGTAAACTAAATGTGAAACATAACTCTCATTTTTAGATGGCTTAATGGTACAAATAACTCCAGAGACCATGGATGGCTTGAGGCTAGCTCTCCGAGAACAAAAAGACTTTAAAATTACATGTGGGAAAGTTGATGCTGTGGACCTGAGAGAATATGTGGATATCTGCTGGGTAGATTCTGAAGAAAAAGGAAACACAGGGTAGGCACTTTTTGTTACTAAAATATAATTGATTTGATGGAAGGGGGAAGGATAAAAACATCCTATTAATAAAATGAAATGTATTATGAATAAGTACAGAATTATACCATGAATTTAAATGCTTATACTCTAATTAATGAATGCAGCCCGTTTGTTCAGACATGAGCATAACAAGCTTCAATGTGTGTTTTCTTGGCCAGGATTGAAGGGTGGTCAGTTGGGAGGGGGCCAGTGGCAAAATGTCCATTGTGTAGCAGTGTGGGCTTGATGCCAGGGCTGAGAAAAGCAAGACACATTTCCTGTTGTATGGTACCTATTTTTGTCAAGGATTCCATTTGGATGTTTATTTTGATTTCTGTTGATTCACTGTAAATACAAACAACTGGATTTAATAATATATACATTAGAGGCCTTACAGAATATTACTGCCACTCCTTCCTCTTTTCAGTTACCTTTGTGTTTTTTTGTTTTGTTTTGTTTTGTTTGAGAATGGCTAAGGGGTCTGGAGCAAAAGGAGAAGAGAGCTAATGCTGAAGGATTCTAAAATAGAGTTTTTGAAATTTGTGAGATAGCTTTTGTGTTCAGAGACTAATGTATTTTAAACCATAGGTCTGAACTAGGTATATGAAAATGTAGATATGATTTGCTACACAATCAAGAAATCTTGGTAAATGAATATAAACTACAGTTTTAATTATTTTGTATATAATTGAGATATCTTACTGCTACTATAAATTTATTACTTTCATAATTTTTCTCCTTATTTCATTTGCTCAAATCTAATAATTCATTTCCTAAGAGGCACATTAGTAGTAATAATTCTGATGTATTATTTTGTAGTGTTATTAGTTCTGTGGATGGAATATCATTACAAGGATTCCCAAGTGAAAAAATAAAACTGGAAGCCGATTTTGAAACTGATAACAAGATTGTAAAGTGTACTGAGGTAACTGAGAAAGAAGGTTCCTTCCCTTCATATGGTGTTTCGATATGATTTTTGTTTTTTTAACTGGGAGATTTTGTAGTACTCAACCTCTGAATGTTTAAGTGCAGCTTATTAAACTTTTTAGATTACACTTTGAGACATACATATTTCTACCCCAGACTTGCCTTTTATAACACCTGACTTGGAATTCCATAGGATTATTCCAGGCTGTGGTATGATGCCTGCCAGCTCCACAGTTAAGTTCTGGTAGCATTGCTATCTTTGTTTATATAGTATATGTTATCTGACCATATTATTTTCATTTTCTCTTATTTTACAAAAATTAAAACATTTTCTTGACATCAATTTGTAATCAGCATTCACATATTAAAGTTATTTTTGCATGTTTTAATTATTATATATATATTTTTTTTTTTTAAGAAAGGGATATGAGACTATAGACTCCCAAGCCCTTAGGCCACCCTCATACTCCCCACTCACTGCACCACCTGGGTCAGGCAATTAGTGTTACTGCTTGTGTATGTATTTGCTGTGATTTTCTGCATGTACAAGGTAGAAACTATAGAGGATATAGAAATTATAAAATATTATTTATTTGTTTGATCTTAACTTTATTACGATGTCCTTATAGGATGGTGAACTTACAGGATGGGCCCATTAGTATCCTTCTCTAAACCGAGTTAACAAGGCTTTCATTGCTGCAGGTTAACTTGAGGCAAAAAGAGCTAAGTCATTCCCAAATATCATACCTTTGGTCTTAAGATCTATACTTACAGTATAGATCAGGGTGTGTTTGTATGTGTATGTGTGTATGAAAATTTAAAATATATATAGTGCCCTTAACTAGTGAATTTCATGCAACTAACCTTGGAATTTTAATAAAGTTGAATTGAAAGTAGCAATTGTTGCATTTTTAAAGATACTTTTAATTATGATTTATTTCCTAATTAAATACCTTTCAGGTGTTCTACTTTCTAAAGGACCAGGATTTATCTATTTCAGCAACTCATTATCACTTTGCAAAAGAAATAGCCATGGCTTGTAGTGCTGCACTGTGCCCTCACCTGAAAACTCTAAAGAGTAATGGGATGAATAAAATTGGCCTCAGAGTTTCCATTGACACTGATATGGTGAGGCATGTTTTTGTGATGTATTTTTGAAATGAATGTATCATATGTTAAAATAATCAAGTTTTTTCCTGTAACATTTTATTTTGGAATGAAGACAACAAAAATTTGTAGAACATCACTGTGTACACACACTTCATGTACATTATCTCCTTTACTCTCCACAGGAGGGCAGCAAACTTCTTTTTGTTAAAGGCTAGAGAATAAATATTATAGGCATTGTGGACTGTATGATTTCTTTCACAGTCACTCAGCTCTGGCACTACAGTGCAGAAGCAACCATAGGCAGTATGTAGACTAATAAGCTGTGTTCCGGTGAAATTTTTTTTTACAAAAGCAATGGGCCATACTGGCTGACCTCTGCCCCACAACAGTCCTGCTTGATAAGTAGGTTTTAAAATTTATTATTTTGAAGAGTCTGTATTCACATGATTTAAAATTGCAGAAGTCTGAAAGTGTAACAGGACCACTGCACTGAACATTTCCAGAGAGCAGCATTCACACTGTAGTCTATGTAACTGGCCCCTTAACTTCGGGCTACAGTGTACATGGTGCCCAGCAGAGTTGTGTAAGGTAATAGACTTGAAAAGATCTCCTTCCTACTCTTATCTCCAAACCCTTTAATCCAACGCCGTACTCCCTTCTCATTCTTCCTTCCTGGTCAAGCAATCAAATGTTACCCGTTTCTATGTATTCATTGTGATTTTATGCATGTCCAAGCAAATAATTATATGTGTCCTTTTTGTTCCTCCTTTACACTTCTTTTTTACCTTGCTTCGTTAATTTAATATACCTTACAGATATTTCATGTTATTACATATGCTTCTTAACAGTTGCATTGTAGTAGTTTATTATATAAATGTACCATAATTTAACTAGTTCTTACGCATGTTTGGTATGTACTGATTGACATTTAAGTTATCCACAATATTTTGCTTTTGCACAAATGTGAGTCTGTAAGAAACATTCCTAGAAATAGAATTGTCAGGTCCAAGTATGAACCCAGTAGGTATTACCATATTGTCTCAAGTAGCGATTATACCAGTTTATATTTCTACCACAATTTGTGAGCATTTCCCCCAGTACCTTGTCAAAGCAGTATGTGATCAAACTTTTGAACTTTGCCAATTTGATAGGTGAAAAATGGTGCTCCAGTATTATTTTAATGTGCATTTCTGTTTCCAGCATCCAATATAATATATTTCAAAGCAGGTTCTTCATTAGAATGGTTTATCTAAACAAGAATGAGTTCATGTGCTGGTTTGCTTTTCTTCAGCCAGGATGAGTTGCACTCATAGTTCTTATTGGCAAGAACTTATATTTTCATCTCAGTTAAAAATTCCTTTCTCAAGGAAGCATCTGATAATTATTTATTTGAATAAGCACTGTTAATATTTTTGTCAACTGTATTAAAATGTAATTTTCACCAGCAACATTAAATTCAGATATTAAATATTATTACAACAACAAATTCAAAATATTTTAAGTAGATTACTTTTTTTTAATACCATGGGACTTTAAGTCATGTTAGTAATCATTCAAAACTTTAGTCCTCCAGTGTGTTTACATGTTCATTGAGAAGAAACCTAAAGTATGAATTAGTGGCAATTTTTTATTTTTATGATATCTGTGGGAGGGACAATTATAATTTGTAGTAAGTAGGTGGATAAAAGAAATATAAGAGAATGTAAAAAGTATTTTCTTAACATGCTTTAAACTGAATGATATTTTTAGTTTATATTTATCTGCTGAGCTAAACAAGATTGCTCACTATCCAGGGTTGATTTACAAAGTTTTTTTTTTTTCCAGGTTGAATTTCAGGCAGGATCTGAAGGCCGACTTCTTCCTCAGCATTATCTAAATGATCTTGATAGCGCTCTAATCCCTGTGATCCATGGTGGGACCTCCAACTCTACTAGTTTACCATTAGAAATAGAATTAGTGTTTTTCATTATAGAAAATCTTTTTTAGTGACAAGATATTAGTGAATCATATTATATATTACAAACTGATTTGTTAAAACTAATTCTAGCACTAAACCCAAAATGCCACAAACACTAAAAGTAAATATGTTTTATGTTTGAAACACACAAGCTTTGCTTTTTTAGGCAGCAATGATCTTTTTAAATCATTAGCACAATTTCAATCTCTAAAAATTTAAGAGAACCACAGTTTTTGAAACTTTACACTTAATGCAAATACAAAAAGACAAGGATTTCTTCTGTCTTTAAGAAATTTGTAGCATTTATGTTGTTATTTAAATGCTATGCCAAAGTATTTGCGCTTAGGAATACCTCTTTATGCCAAGATCGATTTTAATGAAGGCTCTTTTCAGATGTAACCTTATAATGGAAATATCTGTTTTCTGTATATGCCAGTTAGCTTACTGGTTTCTAAAGTCTGTTAAAAATGTATTTCAATGGCACAGACCAGTTTCTAGATCTTAGACTTAATATAATTCTTTAAACAAGGCAGATAACTTATTTGTATAATTGGAGTGGAGACCTGCCTCCATGACTAGATAAACTCTGTTTGGATTAAAATCAGAATTTTGCCTTTTTTCTTCTCAAATTATTATATATATATATATGATTTTTTTTCTTGATTAAATGGGTATTCTTAACATAATTGTGGGTGCTTCAGGATTTTGTGCTTCTACATTTAAGTATATTGTTTTTATAGCGAGAACGTGATTCGGTATGTGTTTTATAAACCTTTAATAATTTATAAATAGGTAATATTTTTGTATTGCAGTGCATTATTTTTCCTCCTTTCTTTCCAAAGAGTACCACTGTATTTACCACTTCTAAGAGTGATTGACGACAGGCCAGATGACCCTAGAAGTAGTCATTTTTATGTAGCAATAAATGAAGCCTGAACCAGGTTTTTTTTGTTTTTTGGGTTTTTTTTACTTCTCATTTAAACCTTAGAAGTTTCTTGGCAAGCCTACAGTTTTTCATTGATACAAATGTTATTAAATATAAATTTCAATGAACTGATTACTTTTGCATATTTTAAATTATATGGTAGTTATTTTTTATAACAGAATATTAACATAAGTTAAATTCTATGTATTTAAAACTGTTACAGAGGTTTCCTCTTTACTTCAAACAGCAAAATAAGAAAAGTATGTTGCATTTAAAAAAGTAATGGGCATATTTTAGTTCTGTCATTTAAATTATATAAAATATAATCGTTATTTTGATGTTTTTATTCTTATGTGGATATATATGTTTTTGTATCAAAAACACTTGTATATCTCAAGAAAAAGAAATTACATTGAATAGCCCTGTTTTACGAAAAATATCTAGGCAACATCTAACTTGAAGAGCAAGTCAGCGTTATAACTCAGGAACTGAGTAAGGTCTCAGGCTTGGAGAAACCAAGAATTTTAATCAGATTGGTCATATGGTTCCTACTGAATCACATCTGTAGTATTAGCCAAAGACACAGTATGGAGGAGAATATCAGTCTTCTGGAAGTAGCTACTTCATAAATAATGTACAATATTGCAAATATTAAATGGCAACACATAGTAACTTGTAAAATTTATTGAAATATGGTATAAGGTAAAAACAATTATATATCAAACTCAATTTATGTTTTCTTTATATAGAAAGTTTATTTTGCAATATAAGTAATTGCACAATCTATGGATATTGAACCTTGCTTAACATAACCAAATGGTGGAGGGCTCTTCCAGTGATGGGATAGCTTTGGATTTTTTCAAAAAGTCTCTCCATTTAATAAAAATTGGAATTATGTGCCTTTGGAGGTACATTTTAAAGTATTCTTTGTAGATGTATATTTCTGAAGGCACTTGTTACTTATTTGGTCATGTTCTTCACATTAGTATTAATTTAAATTTTAATTTTTTAAATGTTCTTTGTACTCAGTCTACAGTGATCTGTTTTTGATCTTATGCCTTTTAACACTCTATTTCTCTGAATTTTGAAATATGAAGCAAAATCTAGGCCATTGTTTTATGTAGCCATCCAACAAACTTTGTGTCTATATACTTGCTATATGCAGAGCACTTTATTAACCTTCACTGGTTGAAAGATGAATGAAGTAGTTCTTCCCCTCTTGGAGCTGAATGTGTGCAGCGGTTCTAACAAAGTAAAAGTCATTGCTATAATAGAGATATGGACCTTGATAGGGTGGTTGGGAAATAACCCAGGAGGATAGCCTTACCAATAATGAGAAGGCAGCCTGAGAACCTGTTAGAGAGGGGGCATTAAACTTGTTAGGCAAGAGCTGGAAATCTGAAAAGTAGGTAATATGTAAAAAGACTGAACTTTCCATTTTAAGGCAATTTTAAGTCTTCTGTGTTGTATGAATATCTTACCTTATAACTTAATTAAAAAGTGGTAGCCTGACTGGTGCCTCACTTGCCTAAGTTTATTAACATCTGGACTTAAATACTGTATTATAATAACAGAAATTTTTTTTAAAAGCGAGCATAATAACTTTGATAACCTGACTCAAATTTTAAAAGAAAATATCTTGAAATAAACGAGAAACCTCCAAACCATCCTAAGTTTTACTTGTCTTTGTGATCAAAAACAAGATTCATATATGTAATATACATACATTATTCAAACATCAGAAAAAATAGTAAAAACTTATCAATGTCAGTTTCATCTCCCACCTTGTGCACATGT
>NW_017733316.1:23199-24370 GCF_001890085.2 Hipposideros armiger | reverse complement strand
TTCTGCATTTGCATTGATAAAATTACAAATATATTTTCATGCTTTTTACAGATGAATAAATAGGTCTAATACAAGTGCTTTATTATGAACCTCCAAATAAAGATTTTTTTCTCTTTCTTTGGGTAAAATAAGGTGCTTGACAGCTTCCAAGATAGCTCACAATAATCCCTACCTCCTGGTATTCACACCCTTGTTTAGTCCCCTCCCACAGTGTACCACTGTTGGACTTTATGACCAATAGAATATGGCAGAAGGGATAGGATGTCATTTCTAAGATTATTTTATAAAAGACTCTATGGCTTCTATCTTTGGTGCATTTCTCCCCACTCTCTTCCTTTTGACCCTTTCTCCCCCATCTCCCACACTCTCTGTGTGTCTGTGTCTGTCCGTCCCTCTCTGTTGGATCACTCACTCTTAAGGAAGCCAGTTGCCAGGTGTGGGGAGCCCGGTGAAGAGGCCCACGTGGCAAGGAACTGATGTCTCCTGGCAACAGCCATATAAGTGGAAGTGGATCCTCCAACCCCAGTTAAGCCTTCAAATTGTTGCCCCAACCGACAGTTTGCAATCGTATGGGAATCACTCAACTAAGCCACTCTCGGATTACTTAATGTCAGATTCCTGTGTAAAATAATAAACATCTGCTGTTTTAAACTGGTACACTTTCTAGTGATTTATTATTTGCAGCAACTTACATTAGATAACTAATACAAGATACCTGTATCATTGAGCAGCTGTAAGTAAAAATTGCTAAAAATGATTAATTACTGACAGAATTAGCATATTTCTTATCAACATTTATGGATTCCATGTCACAAGTAGTATGTTCTAAGTGCTGAGAATACCAAGAGAAAAAGGATTTGGCCTAAGATGCAATTGTGGGAAATTTCCTGTTTCTGTAAATTACCTGCTAGGATACATAGATCAATGTTCCTGCTGAAAACCAAAGCGGATGAAAATACAAAAGCCATCTTAAAACAACAGAGATTTTAAGACAGGAAGGGACGTCCAGTTCAAAAGTATAAGAAGTGAACATAGGGCCCTATTATGACCACCTTATGGAGTAAGGAGAACAGATATCAAAAATCAAGGCTCACACAAGATGGTGAATCTAACAGGAACCGTGACTCTCAACTTGCCCACAATAGGCTGAGACACCCCCAAAGGGTTTCAG
>NW_017733316.1:15148-20866 GCF_001890085.2 Hipposideros armiger | reverse complement strand
TTTATGTGGAAGAACAAAGATTTGATTTATGGAAAGTTTCTTATCAGAAATCATGGAGGCCAGAGACCCTTTGGGCACCATTTATTGAGCAGTTAAAAACAACAGCAACAAATTATCAACCCAGAACCCTTTAATCAGAAAATAAATCTTTCAGGAATGAAATAGACATTTTGAAAAGAAGGAAAACTAAGATAATTCACTGCCAGTAGATCTTCTTTAAAATAGATGCTCAAGAAAAGCATTTGAAAGAAATGCTGAAGAAGATAAGAAAGTGAAAGCAGGAGGCCCCATGAAATGCCAAGAAAGAAGAAAGAGAAACAAAAAAGGTAATATCTGAATAAGTAGAATAGACTGGTTTTTTTTCACCTTTTAAGTTTGTTAAAATATGTATAACTGCTGAAATAAAACATGCATAATATCTGATGAGAATTTCAATGTATGTAGACCTAATACATATGAGAACTGCATCCTAATGGGATAGTCAAGGACTTCTGTTTTTCTATTCATTTCAATAGTGTTTACCCTTACTTTATGGATCATGATTAAAATAAGAGAAATTAAGAAAACAATCTCATTTACAACTGCATTAAAACAAACAAACAAACAAACCTAAAAATAAATTTTACCAAGAAGGTAAAGGACCTGTATTTGGAAAACTATAAGACACTGAAGAAAGAAATTGAAGAAGATAAAATTAAAGGAAGCATATACTGTGCTCATGGCTAGGAAGAGTTAACATTAAAATGTCCATACTACCCAAAGCAATCTATAGATTCAGTGCAATCCCTATCAAAATACCAATGGCATTTTTCACAGAACTAGAACAAATAATCTTAAAATTTATATGGAACCACAAAAGACCCCAAATAGCCACAGCAATCTTGAGGGAAGAAAAGAACAAAATTGGCAGTATCAAACTATACTACAAGGTGATAGTAACAACATGGTTATGGCATAAAAACAGACACACACATAAATGGAACAAAATAGAGAGCCCAGAAATAAACCCACACCTATATGGTCATTTAATCTATGGCAAAGGAAGCAAGAATATACAATGGGGTAAAGACAGTCTATTCAATAAATGGTTCTGGGAAAACTAGACAGATACATGCAAAAAATGAAACTGTACCATCTTCTTACACCATATACAAGAATAAGCTCAAAATGGATTAAAGACAAATGTAAGACCCAAAACCATAAAACTCCTCAAAGAAAATATAGGCAGTAAATTCTCTAACATTGATCTTAGTTATATGTTTTTTTTCTGATCTATCTCCTAGGGCAAGGGACATAAAAGGGAAAACAACAACAAATGGGATTACATCAAACTAAAAGTTTTTGCACAGCAAAGGAAACCATCAACGAAATACACATCCTACTGAATGGGAGAAGATATTCACCAATGATACATCTGATAAGGGGCTAATATCCAAAAGTTATAAGGAGCGCATACAACTCAACACCAATAAAACAAATAATCCAATTAAAAAAATGAGCAGAGGACCTGAATAGACATTTCTCCAAAGAGGACATACAGATGACCAATAGACATATGAAAAGATGCTACTATATGAACCAGCAGTTCTACTCCTGTGCATATACCCAAAAGAAATATGTCCACATACTTCCACACAGAAGTTGTACATGAATGTTCATAGCAGCATTATTCATTAGCAGCCAAAAAGTGGAAACAATACAAATGTCCATGAACCAATGAATGGACAAATAAAATGTGTTATATTCAAACGATGGAATTTTATTTGACCATAAAAAAATAAAGTACTGATAGACACTACTATATGGATGAACCTCAAAAATATTATGCGAAGTGAAAGAAGCCAGTCACAAAATGTGCAGAATAAGCAAATCCATAGAGACAGAAAGTAGATTACTAGTTGCATAGTGCTGAAAAGAAATGAGGAGTGACTATTTTGTGGTGATAAAGTTCTAAAGTTGATTGTGGTGGTAGTTGCACAATTTTGATTACAGTATGAATATATTGAATTGTATGGCACTTTAAATGTATGCCATTTTAAATCATTAAGGAAATGCAAATCAAATACAAATCAATCAATTGTATATCTCAACAAAGCTTTTTGAAAATGCCACTGAAGTCGTTAAAAGTTAGTGTTTTCTGAAACTCAAGAAATCTTTTTGATTAAGCTAGAGAACGTTCAGATAATAGAGAAGCCTGATTGAAGGTAGATTTAAATAATTACAATGCAAGCCTGGAAAGACTTAAATATATTAAAATCTAAAGGGCTGGGCAAGAAGACTTTGTGTTATATATCAGGTGATGTATTGTTACCCTAATTTTACAACTGACATAGTGACTTGCATTAGTCACAGAACCATAAAATGCCAGTGCAGTGGTGCTAATTCTGATAAATCTGACTCGGCTGTCGCCCTTTATCCAGCCCCAGCTTGCTTGCAGGAAGTAAGGAGTTGAGAGCAAACAAGGTAGTGGGAGAATCCAGCTGCTAGGAGTGTTTTCTGAGTGAACACTGGAGAGAACGAGGGACACAAAAACGTTCAAGTTATCAATTCAGTATCCTTGTGCAGAAACGCTCATTTTTTATGAAGAAATGATTCCATGTTGTTTCAGGATGTTACTAAAATTAAAAAGAGAAAAATATATCCAACTTCGGAAATTCTTCCCCCACACCAGCAACTGCTTGCAATTTTGCTTCACATCCCCTGGCTCTGTCTTCCGTGTCCCGGCTTCCTTGGGAGCTGGTGTCGGCCTACCTTTTAAATGAGCAACTCGCGCGATATTTGGCCAAGCAACCATGGAGTCTGCGCGCAAGCGAAACTCGAGCCACAGCCTCTGCGCGCGCACGCGCGCACTGCTCCACCGCCCCTTCTGCCTCCGCTTGGGAAGGTCCCGACGAGGTGGCGCTTGGAGGCGTGTGGTGTGTCTGCTGTCTGTCGTTTGTTAAATCGGGTTTTTACGCCACCGGTGACGGGTCAGCGGCGCGGGTGGGCGCTGTTCGACGCCTGAACTGACTGCGGGCGTCGGTCACCATGGCAGCGACCGCGAGGGGCCCTGGTAAGCGCCCTCCAGGCCCCGGGTCTNGTGCTTAGGGAAATAAACATATAAATCCTCTCTTGAAAAGTGACTTCATTGTAGTTCCCAAGTTACTTTTCAAATATAATACAGTAAAGAAACAAACATGGAAACTAGACTCTAGAGGCAAAAATTAGTAGGAACAATAAAAACAAACAGATTTAGGCATTAGATTTATGCTTTCAGTGTTTCAAGAAAATTAGGTGTGAGGTACCTGCAGAGAATGAGAAACTAAAAAGTGTGGAGTTAATATTAGAAAGAACCTAATACAAATGTTGCAAGACTATATAAAAACAACTTTTAAAACAGTTTAATGGCAGAATAGAATCCAGCAAATGGAGAGAATTTATAAATGAATATATATTGAGAAATTATCCAGAGTGCTGCATGGAGGCAAAAAGATGGACAGATGGAAAAACAGGAGACATAAAAGATACAGTGAGAAGTCTACCATGCTTAATTAGTATCAAAAGGAGAGGGTAGAATAGGACAGCAAATATTTTTAGATATAATGTAGACTTTTCAAAACTGATGAAAGATACGACGCCACATATTCAAAAAGTCTGACATATCCCAAACAAAATGAAATAGGAATCTACACATAGACAATAGGAAAACAGGAACTGCCAGCTGGCACGGACAGAGCCCAAGGAACAGTTTGCTTTCTAGTTAGAGGTCCAGGAAGGGGTTGGAAGCTACGAGACAGAACCCTTTGAATGTACTTGCCTTCTTCCAGGAGAGCTGCAGAAAAGCAACAGCACTCCTTCCTCACCACTATATGTAAACGCTATGGAGCAATGTGTAAATGTTCTGAGGTGGAGCCTTGTAGGTTTCCCTTGTTCTATACCAAGTTAAGACACAGCAAAAAGGCAGAAACCCCCTTTCAATCCACTGGTGCAATGATGGCAGACACCACAGGGCAGAACACTGGTAATGGTGTGGGGATACTCAAGCCCTGAATTTCCAGCCAGAGCACCAAGAAGGGGGATCTTGGAACCAGAGTGTGGGGAAAAGCATAAATAGAAGGGAACTGAAGAAAGGGAACCTCTCAATTTGTGTAAAATCCTAGAAAACACCCTCCAGTGCTGTCTGTGTGTGAAACAGACCAGAAGCATCTGAGGAAAGGTTTTGAACAATGAACTACAGTGTAGCTCATTATTCAGGTTTCAGACTGGTCGTAGTGCACAAATGGGGCCGATTAGGATGGCATTGCAAAGAAACTGAAAACTAAATTATCATTGGAATGATAGCCCACAGAAAGCTGGCCAGGATGTGTCGTCTGAACTAACTGGATTGATTGCCAGGTAAAACAAGACAAAACAAAACAAAGACATTCCTCTGAAGATTTAAACAAGACTGAGAGTTCCACAATATTCAATATATCTAGGAAATAAAAAATTACTCAACATGCAAAATACTAGGGAAATCTAAACAACTCTCAAGGGAAAAGACAAAACCCAATTCTGAGGTTACCCAAATGTTAGAATTATTAGAAAAAGANATTTTTTTTAAAAGCGAGCATAATAACTTTGATAACCTGACTCAAATTTTAAAAGAAAATATCTTGAAATAAACGAGAAACCTCCAAACCATCCTAAGTTTTACTTGTCTTTGTGATCAAAAACAAGATTCATATATGTAATATACATACATTATTCAAACATCAGAAAAAATAGTAAAAACTTATCAATGTCAGTTTCATCTCCCACCTTGTGCACATGTACCTTGCTTGTTCTTCCCACGCTCCAGCCTCAACAAGTAATCATTTTTATTAGTTTCTTGTGTATCTTCCCAAGGTTTTGGTGCAGTAGCAGCATATATAAATATGTATGGTTTTTTTCTCCATTTTTTATACAAATGTAGCATGCTATTTACACTGAAGAATGCAATGTCAGTTACTCCTTACTTTGAGTTATGGTTTATATTTAGAATCTTAAAGGGTTCATTGCTTCTCAAACTCTTTTACTCAGTAATTGATAAAAGCATATTATTGCAGAAAGGCAAGAAGAAAATCCATTATTGGAAGTATGACCCTATGTTTCAGTAGGAGGACTATTTTTCTCGTAACAAAATTTTTATTACTGAAACACTTGCAAGGTTATTTTTTTATTTATTTTTTTAGCTGAGCCATCCTGCCACCTGTTCAGCGGCAGTTCAGCGGCAGCTCAGTTCAGTCCGGGAATCGAAATGGTGACCCTGTTGCTCAGAGCTCGCACTCTTGAGCGAGCTCTTAACCAACTGAGCCACTCGGCGGCTCTTATTTTTTATTTGAGCTATATTTAAAACCTTTATGTTTTTCCTACCAGACACTTAAGCCTCGCCATCTAAATTTGTCTTTTACCACTTAATTGACACATTGGTATTTTTTTACATCACATTATTAATAGTTTTAAATATTTGTATTCTGTGTTTTGGATTTAGCTTGGAATGATACACAATTTAATATTAACACCTGTTGGGAAATATTTTCTGCATTTGCATTGATAAAATTACAAATATATTTTCATGCTTTTTACAGATGAATAAATAGGTCTAATACAAGTGCTTTATTATGAACCTCCAAATAAAGATTTTTTTCTCTTTCTTTGGGTAAAATAAGGTGCTTGACAGCTTCCAAGATAGCTCACAATAATCCCTACCTCCTGGTA
>NW_017733316.1:6970-8543 GCF_001890085.2 Hipposideros armiger | reverse complement strand
ATAGTTCATTTCTTTTTTTTAAATTAGTTTCCGGTGTACAAAACAATGCAATAGTTACACTTTTCACCCCTCACAAAGTGACCACATCCTCCCCCAACCAACAGCCCCCTCCCCCGACATCATACATATCTATCACAATTCCATCGACTTCACTCTCCGCACTGTACTTCACATCCCATGACCACATATATATCAAATCTTAGTTTGCATACAATATTATTCAACAGCAGCTTCAGATGTACAGTGCAATGGTCAGGCCTCTACACCGATGTACCACAGTTTTTTAATCCAGTTGTCTACCGATGGGCATTTCGGTTGTTTCCAAGTCTTGGCTATTGTAAATAGTGCTGCAATGAACATAGGGGTGCATATTTTTTTTTAAATTGATAACGCCTTTCTTTTTAGCATCAAATAATTTTCCATTGTCTGGGTGTACCACAGTTTATCCATTCACCTATTCAAGGACATCTTGGTTTTGGCAATTATGAATGAAGCTGCTATAAACATCTGTGTGCAGGTTTTTAGGTGGACATAAGTTGTCAACTGCTTTGGGTAAAAAGGAGTGCAGTTGCTGGATTATATAGTAAGAGTATGTTTAGTTTTATAAGAAACTGCCAGACTATCCTCCAAAGTGGCTGTATCGTTTTGCATTTGCACCAGCAATGAATGAGAGTTCCTGTTGCTCCACATCCTTGTCAGCACTTGGGGTTGTCAGTGTTCTGGAATCTGACCATTCTAATAGGTGTGTAGTTGTACCTTGTTGTTTTAACTTGAGTTTTTCTTATGGCATACGATGTGGAACACCTTTTCATATGTTTGCCATCTGTTTATCGTCCATGGTGAGGTGTTTGCTCAGGTCTTTGACCCATTTTTTAAATTGGATTGTTTTCTTATTATTGAACTTTAAGAGTTCTTTGTATATTTTGGATAACAGTTCTTTTTTTTTTTTAAGCTGAGCCATCCTGCCACTGGTTGGCAGGTCAGCGGCTGCTCACCTTGGGCCAGGAATCGAACTGCTGTTGCTCAGAGCTCAAACTCTTGAGCGAGCTCTTAGCCAACTGAGCCACTTGGCTGGCCCAGTAGATAACAGTTCTTTATCAGATGTGTCTTTTGCAAATATTTCTTCCAGTCTGTGGCTTATTCTTTTGACATTGTCTTTCTCAGAGCAGAAGTTTTTCATTTAAATGAAGTCCAGCTTACCTATTATTTCTTTTATGAATGGTGCCTTTGTGTTTATCTAAAAAGTCATTGCTCCACCAAGGTCATCTAGGTTTTCTCCTGTTATCTTCTAGGAGTTTTATAGTTTTGCCTTTTACATTTAGGTCTATGATCCATTTTGAGTTAATTTTTGTGAAGGGTGTAAGGTCTGTGACTAGATTCATTTTTTACACATGGACGTCCAGTTATCCCAGCACCATTTGTTGAAAAGAGTGTCTTTGCTTCATTGTATAATATTACCTTTGTTCCTTTACCAAGGATGCGGTCTATTTCGGAGCTCTTCATTCTGTTCCATTGACCTGTCTGTTCTTTTACCAGTGTCACACTGTCTTGATTCCTGTAGCTTTATAGTAAG
>NW_017733316.1:2330-4730 GCF_001890085.2 Hipposideros armiger | reverse complement strand
GAGAGCTTTTTATTTAAAATTTTTGAATTTCTGGAGTCGTGGTATTGTATTTTATCATTAATATGTAAGATGCTCTTATAAAATTTTTTATTTTAGTTGAAAGGTGCTTGTGGACACATCCATTATGCTGCACCATTAGCTAACATTTAGTTTTTTTTCTGGTAACATGTATGATTACCATTTTGTGTGTCTTTTGGTGTATCTCAAAAACTTTTTTTTTAGCTGAGCCATACTGCCACCTGCTGGCAGCTCAGTGGCTGCTCAGCTCCGGCCAGGACTCGAACCGCTGTTGCTCAGAGCTCGCACTCTTGAGCGAGCTCTTAACCAACTGAGCCACTTGGCCGGCCCAGAAAAACTTCATTCTTAACAGCCACATCAGTTACATATTTTATCTTCACGATATACTATGATTTAATTATTTTTCCAATGTTGGACATTTCTGTTGTAGCCAGTAATTAACTTGCCTTCTAAAAATGCCTAATTTAAATATTGAAAAAATGATGGCCATATATTTTCATCTAAGAGTCTGACTCTATTGCACATGCTAATTAGGGTCACATGTTTTGGGTAGGAGACTGCTTGGGGGATAGTGGGTGCTGCAGCTAATTCTCTGTGTCTTATTTTTGTAGCCCAACATGCAGAGTGGTTGCTAAGTTCCATGCATGTTAGTTAGAAGTTATCGTTAATGCCCTTCCCTTCTCTAATTAAATTTTACTTTTTCTCAATGCCCTTCCCTTCTCTAATTAAATTTTACTTTTTCTCAATGTCTTATCGCGTTTATGATGGCCATTTTTGGTTTTTTAACTATTGTCAGGTGGAGTTAATAAGCAAATAATTAACAGAAGACACAATCTCATGCATAGGTAATTTTTAGTCAGTTGGTAGGCACTTATATATGTTTAAATAAATGAACAAGAATTAGGGAGGTAAGATTATGGTTAACTGTTTTCTCTGTTTTTCAGCTTTTTCTCATTGTTATAGTGGGATATGGCATAATTTTGAGTAGACCTGGATTCAAGCGTTTTAGTCTCATTTAACTCACATATTTTAATGCTTAATTAAGAGAAAATCTGGTCTGCCAAAAAGTAGTTGATAGATACCAGAAAGATAGAGAATTATGTATATTTGTACATGCTAGATAAATCTATGAATATTATCTCAGGGGTTTACTTAGTCACTCATATAAATGTTGCTGAGACTAATAATCTGAAAGTAAATATGCTTAAATGCATAATTTAAGATTCTAAATTGGTAATATAAATATAGACTGGGGCTTCAGGTGGAGAAAACAATTACATTGTACAAAATTTAAAGTTTGTAATATAGCTTTAGCTTTACATATATTTTACTTATTTATGGGGCCAGGGTTGGAGATGATATTATGTGAAATTCCTGCTTTAAAAATATCTGCTTCTTACCAGTCTTTTTCTTCAGGCATACATTTTCATGCTTCTGAGGTTCAGACTATCCTATATGTCTACTAACTATTACTTATATCTTATGTAGCATGCATATATCATGCATATATATGTGTGTGTGTGTATATATATGTATATATATTCACACACATATATACATGTGTGTATATATATATATATTTTTTTTTTTGCCTGACACTTCATAATACTTGTTCTCAGTTTTTAAGAGCTCGTGTTTTTCCGTTTAATTACTTTATTATTCTATCTCAATATATACTGTGCCCTTATTTATAAAAAAAAATTTTACCCCATGAAAAACAATCTGTTCTTTTTAATATAAATGCTGTTATTTTAGGATCTTGGAGTGAAAATGTACTGGACTATTTTCTGAGAAATAACCAGATCACAGCAGAAGATGGTGCCCAGATCACCTGGTATCACGCAGCTAACCACAAGGCGCAAATGGCGGAGGCATTGAAAAGTAAGTCAGTACAGTTGCTTGTATTTACATTGGATACTAGATGAATTCAACTTTTTTTCTCTCTAGGCATATTTGCCCGGTATCAGAGACTTAGATAATCTGTGTAAAATCAGGCTGACATAAACATTTTTATAAAGAGTTTCATTTTGCTTACAAAATGAACAAATTTGCATAATAGAAGAATTTTCTTATTTTCCAGAAGTGATTTGCCTTTTCTGTGTCTTACTTGAAACTCTTGTATATTATTGGGTTGTCGGAAAAGTCGTGACGTATTTTTTCTGTTTTTCATTGCAAAAATGTGTCCTGACTTTTCTGACAACCCAATATTACACTTGCTTACACATTGTAGTGATTTGAGTAAAAATTTTAAGATCAGGATTGTGTGTCTTACATATTTTTCTGTCTTTCATAGTGTGCTAAGGAGAGGCTCAATAAATATTTGTTGAGTGGATGGATGAAGCCGTTGTGTACGAATTTATAATTAATTGCCTTGGGCAGAAT
>NW_017733316.1:0-1057 GCF_001890085.2 Hipposideros armiger | reverse complement strand
TCAGCTGGTTAGCAGATGTAATTCCATCTGTAGTCTTAATTCCCCCTTGCTGTGTAATATAACATAGTCACAATTTCCAGGGATTAGGACATAGTCATCTTTGGAAGATCATTATTCTTCCTACTACAGTACCTATACATACTGTCTCCACCTTGCTGTTTTTCCACTTAACATATCTTTGAGAGTATATCAGTACAGATAGACTTGCCTCTTTTTAACGACCGCATGATGTTCCATTGCATGGATATACCATAATTTATGTAGTGAATTCACTGTTGGTGGATATTTAGGTTATTTTCACTCTTTTGCTATTACAAACAATACTGCAATAAATATCCTTGTATCGGATGTCATGTCCCACATATAAGCATATCTGTTTATGGAATACATTTATGAAAATCTATGAAAGTGGAATTTCTGGGTCACAGGATAGATATATTTTTCTTTTTAAAAAATTTTTTTCTTTTTTTCTTCTTCTTAAGATAATTTGCATATCATACAATTCACTCATTAAAGCATGTAATTCAGTGGTTTTTAGTATATTCAGAGTCATGTAACCATCACCACTATCAATTTTAGAACATTTTCATCACCACAAAAGATGTAAAATATATGGGAGGGGATATATGTGAACTCTGTACTTTTAGCTCATTTTTTTCCCTGTAAACCTAAAACTGCTCCCCCAAAAGTTTTACTTTAAAAAATTGCAAATAATTTTGCCTTTCTATTGGCCCTATTTTTAGAGTTTCAGCCTACTTAAAGTAGTAATAATATCCTAAATCCTAGATAATTGGAGTCTTCTTAAATTCTGTATATATATATAATTGTGGCTAAGTATAAGGTAGCAGTTTCACCCATTAACAGGGCAAGGAGAGCTTTTTATTTAAAATTTTTGAATTTCTGGAGTCGTGGTATTGTATTTTATCATTAATGTGTAAGATGCTCTTATAAAATTTTTTATTTTAGTTGAAAGGTGCTTGTGGACACATCCATTATGCTGCACCATTAGCTAACATTTAGTTTTTTTTCTGGTAACATGTATGATTACCATTTTGTG
>NW_017733315.1:49926-51021 GCF_001890085.2 Hipposideros armiger | reverse complement strand
CATATTATTCAGCCTTAAAAAGGTAGGACATCCTGACACATACTAAACCACAGATCAACTTGGAGAATATTATGCTAAGTGCAATAATCCAGTCATAAAAGACACTATAGGATTCCACTTACATGAGGTATCTAGAATAGTCAAATTTATGGAAATAAAAAACAGAATGGTGGTTACCAGTGGCTGTGCAGAGAGGGAAATGTAAAGTTGTTGTTTAATGAATAATTTCAGTTTCACAAAAACTTCTGGAGATTGGTTGCATAACAATGTAAATACATTTAGCACTGCTGAACTGTACACTTCAAAATGGTTAAGACAATAAATTTTATGTTATATATATATATAGTTTATAAAGTACATATGTAACACACACACACATGCACACACACACACACACACATACACACGAAGTCTAGAGAATGATCGTCTCAGGTTGTAGTCATTGCTTACAAAGAAATAGCACGTAAGAGCTGAGACTCAGTTTTATCAATGGGTAGAACTACAGGCATTCAATGAAATTCATGAAATCCAAGATTCTAGGTTTTTTGTCCGAATTAAAGAAAGACAAAGATGCATGCAAAATTTTTTATTTTTAATAGAGCTGGAATATATGTCTATATATTCTTGAGGTTCTTCTTGGTGGTTTGATTAATATTATTGTTCTGCCTTTTACAGACTCAACTGGACTCTCTGCCTGACTCTGAGCTAACCAGCCTCTCACCCAGGCTCTTGCAGAACTCTTAAAATGTACCCAAAAGAATCTGAATTATCTCAGGATCTTATCTCAATATAATATATTTTATATGTGAAAGTGTTTTTTATCACCCTATTATTCTCAATAAGAAAGATGTGTTTATAAATTTAAATTTTTAAGATTTTAGTTACCATATTTTTTGGTATATAAAAATATTTTTTCTTCCAAAAAAGTCAAAATTATAATTATTGATTGTATACAATTGGTCAGAACAATAGAAACATATCACAAAATCTTATTAAATCATTTCTAAAATAAACAAGTAAGTTTATATTGAAAATACACCCCTAAGATGAATGTGATTTATTTTTATTCAATTAGTTTACATATCCATTGAGAGA
>NW_017733315.1:9878-49361 GCF_001890085.2 Hipposideros armiger | reverse complement strand
GCAAGATGGAATTTTAGCAAGGTAGACACATGAAAGATGAAGTTATGGGCATTTATTCTTGAAATTACCCATGTGCTTGCGAACCCCTTTAAGAATGCATCTGGATCCCAGTAGGCACATGACACCCACCTGAGGGTCACAGCTCTGGGTGTGTCTGGGTGCCCACCTGCCTGCCACACATCAGAGGGCTGTGACAGGAGACGGGGAGCTAATGTGCATACTGGATGCAGGAAGAAGTCTTCTTGGTGTTTTAGAGGGACATGATTTAGGGGGGAAATCTGATATTTAAAACTATAAGAAAATGAGGAAAAAAAGACTTGAGAAAGGGAGAAAACTGATCAAAAAACAAGCTTAGTACCAATATAATTTTTCCTTTATTTGACTATTTGAATACGTATAATTCTACTTTGTGTTTAATAATAATCTCTAGCCTTAGCCAGGCTGACACCATGTGCCAGACCCTGTGCCCTCCTCATGCGCTGTTCGTGTATATTCTTAGCAAGGGCTAGCATTAGCCCCATTTTATAGATGAAGAGTCTGAAGCTTCAGAACACAAGTATTAACTTGCCTAAGGTTATGCAGGCAGGAGGTAACCAATATGGGTATTGAAGCCAGTACGTTTGGCTGATAAGCCGCAGCGTCCCCTATGCCATCATACCTTTGATTGTCCCATTTAGGAATGTGGACGAACTATGAAATACAGAAGAATGAATTATCTGTGATTTTACCTGCATGGAAAATATGTCTGAAAACATTGCCATCTCAAGCACATGCCCTTGTATTCATACATCTAAAATATCAATTCAACAATTTGAGCAAGTATGTAGCCTAATTACCTTTTCGGAAAACTAAGAATATTTCTTTGTAACTTAAATCAAATTGCCTGGATCAAGAACAAATTTTGTGTTAAGTCAAATGATTTAAGAACATAAATATTCTCATTTTTTGTTTTAGTTCATTGAGAATTGGCTTCCTTTAGGGTAAACCATAAAAAAACTGAATTAATTGGCTGAACCTAAATTAGGATGGTTTTTGCTCCTTCCCTGGAATTAGATCAAACCTCCAATATTGAAATAAGTTTCATGCTTCCGATGACACAATTGTATTCATTTATACTTCATCACAACCCCAAGCTTTAAAGCATACATTAAACTTGGAAATTATATGTGATTTAATCAATTTTATATTTGAAAATTAAAAATTTTCTCACATGCATATCAGTGAATTGATCAGAAACAAGGTATGAAAATATAAAAGGCTGTGAATAGCATAAAAATTTAACTACTTGCCCTGAATGGTAGAACCCTGATTGCCTTATATTCAACCTTCTCAGAGAACTGGCAAGTTATCTTTATTGCCCTTTCTGAAATCTCTCACTGGCATATAAAGCAGCAGAGAGATTTAACAGTAAAAAGCAAAAGTTAAAGCTGTAAAGATTTTATCATTGGATTCTGTATGTATATGTCTACTGATTTTCTTTATATGAATGTCATTGTTCAAGCAGGTCACAACTATTTTCAGTAAAGTTAAAACACAGGCATTCTTTAAGCCTCTAAAAAAAAAGTTCTGACAGCTATTTTGAGAACTTTCTTTTATTGTCTTGAATAGAAAATGACATCGAAACCTGGTAATATTTTTCATAGGTAATATTCATAACAGGCAGTACGAAAAATTGCAAACAGGGGTGCATTTGGCAGAAAGATACCTATCTCATATATCTATAAATACTCTCAAATGAATAGGAAAATAAAAAGGGAAAATATTTTTCATTTATGTTCTCGATATTTTATGCAGGGTATCTATTTTTAGGTCTTATTAAGTTTCACAGTCAATCACAAAAGAGCAGGAAATGTACTCATTATAAAAATAATGGGTTCTGGTTGTACAATAAAGAAAATGATGGAGCAATTTGTTCTAACTTATGAGGGCTGGAGTGTTAAAGTCTGTCGAATCCATAGATTTATTACAACCTTTTTCTATTTCCCTACACCTTTCTCATGTCGCTTACCTTGTACCTCTCTTTCACTAGTGTCCGAACAAAACATTCTTTTATGTGGGATAGTTTAAATGAGGATTGAATTGTTATGCATAATTTAAAAGTTCCCAATTTAATATTCTAATTAAATATAATGCCATACAGCCCAAACCAATGTCTTCTCATTGCGGTCCTGACTCCTGACTTCGGATTTCCCTGTCCTTAAACACTCTCTGTTTCACTGCTGCCAGAGTCATCTTTAGGAAGCACAGTACAAGTCACGTCATTTCTCCTGGACACATGGGGCCTACCTTGTCTCACTAGGAAGGGAGAGCAACTAGTTAGTCTTCTCCTGTTTTAGAAGGGATAAGGAAATGGCTGGAGGGATGGGGAACAGAAAGAAGACAGATGGGGCCGAGAAAGTGACTGGGTAAAGAAACACCAAATTCCCAAGGCAGAACTTTTCTGCGTAGGGCCCTCAGGCACAGCATGGGGCAAAAGAGGCCTAAGGAGGAGGCAGTTGCCCCACAGACACAGAATTAACAAAAGCAATGAAATTGAATGTACGTTGCGGCAGATATAGAATGCAGCACGGGGTGTGTGTGTGTGTGTGTAGAATCCTGAGCAAGAATTCATCTTAGTCTGCCTCAGGAGCACTCAGAAAAAGAAAGAAAAATGTTCAGTTCCATATCACAGTATTAGGCCACCTACATAATTCAAAGGAATTCAAGTTAATAGCTGATTTGAGGTTCGGGGTGAAATTGAATAGAAGTACACACAAAAGATATGGAACACCAGTAATGAATTTTCAGATGCTAAGTCTAAAAGGCTATGTGCTAAACAAAATTAATTTTCAAGAAAAGATGTACATTAAAATATTTTTATTTAAAAAATAAATAAATAAAAAAATAAAAGGCTAGTGCTAACTTTACAGTAATTTTTTTTTAAACCTATGTGTCACGAAATTATCTTAAATGGAAAAACAATGTCTAATGACTGACAAATGCTGAAAACATTTCAAATGATTTTGCTGCCTGGGCAATTTAAATTGCATTGAAGTTTATCACCATTCAGAATTTCTACTTAGTGATATAGCCTTCCTACCAGCATGGATAATCAAGTAACATTTTAAAAATAAATATGTACAATCCAGTGAAGGAAAAAGGTCAAAGCTTTGCTGTTGAAGGATTTGCCTTTTTTCCTTTCACGTTTGGACAATTCAGGCTATTAGTACAATACCTAAAATGACCACTTGGGGGCAATACAGTATTTTTGTTTTGCTTTATCTCATAGCTATGTCGGTTTCCTTGGTGACAAAAGATTGCCGTTTCTTTAAAATTTGAAACACGTTTTAATATATGGGAGGGCAAAGCCTGTATTTCATTTTAAACTTGCAATGCATAAATCACATAAGACAAATGCAAGTCAGATTTTTTCCTGACGGGAGTAAAAGCCAGCCTTCTTTTAGCAGACAAATCAATTTTTCCTAGTTGGCACATTTGTGGATATTTGGAATTTGTCATAGCCTTTGAATAGATCTCAAAGAATAAAGGAAATTGTTAGTAGAAACATTTAAAACTATAAACGTAATAAGCTTTAAAATGTATGGGTGGAAAATTGTTTTGCTTCTATACCCAAAGAGACAAATGTAAATATCATCTGTCTTCGCCACTGGGTATATATTTTTAAATAAACTTAAGGGTTAAAGTAATGAGTTTTTGGAGACATTCTTGCCATTGTCTTCACTGTTATTACTTAGCATTCACATACCCTTTGTAAAGGGGTTATTTTTACTACTAATTATTCTTTTCAGCAATTTGATGAGTGGAGTCTCTGTTCCAAGCCTCTTTCTCCCTCTGCTGAGTACTAAGCATTGTGTCAGGCACTGTAGATTTGTTTCCTTTTTAAAGAAAAAATAAACCTAATCTCTTCATTCAAGGATTTCAAACATATTTAGGCAAGTACATTTTTCTTCTTCGTTTTTGTTCTTTTGCTTCTTTGCTGACTGTATCTGATTTTTTTCTCTAACATATTTTCCTGTCCTCAAAAAACATACCATCACTACAGGGATGGAAAACTCAGGTGAGCCTTGTTGTCAAAGTCCAGGAATCAAGATTTGCAAAATTAAAATCATAACTCTGCAAGTGTCTGCACAGAAGTGGAAAAATTCAGAGAGACTGAGGGGAGTTTTGCCTTGATTCATGGTTCCATTACCCAAATATCCATCTTACCAAGACTTCTTTTCCATGTCATTTTTTACTCTAAACATTTGCTTATTTTATAAACTTGTTATCAGAGAAGTGTAACAGAAATCAGAGAGACACTCCGGTGCTGGGCAACGGCAGAAAGAGGAAAAGCCTGCACAGACTAATTTGTAAGAGTTTCTATGACGTCCCCAGGCCACTGACTCCTAGGCTCCAGTTTGGAGAAACAACGCTTTTTGGCCAAGTCCTCAACTGGGCCCTCGTCTCGTCCCTGCACAGCTATCCATTAGATGGCGCCAGGGAGAAGCGCTTTGAACAAGATGGGTGAAGGGCGAGGAGCAAAGGAATGAGAAACACATATCCTAAAATCCAAAATATCACTGAGGAATTCCCGTTTCCGTCTTTCCAACATTCTGAAGGAATTTACTCACCTCTCCTGATTTCACTCTTTCTGAAATCCCTGGATACTAGCTAACCTCCATTTTGCTGGATATATAATTGCTATATCCCATCAGTTTTCTTGCTCTAAAGAAAATAATAATTATCAAATTTATTCATTAGGATTAAGTTTTACCTTATGTTATCACTGTAATGCATTTTATATATATGTATATATACACATATATATATAAAATACATACATATGAATTAATTATATTTGCATATTTTTAGCAATTCACCACATTAGTTCAGAAGAGAGATGCTTGAATTGACAAAAATATATGTACATTCACCATATTTATCTTATGTGGCAGAACCTACTCTTAAATCATATTTTTCCTAGATGAAAAATTCTAATATGTTACAATTAATTAGGTACGTTTAATAAAAATGTTACCAATAGACAGCTATTTTTTGGTAAACATTGCTTCTGCCTGCCATATGCCAAACATTCTCCGAGGCTCTGAGGATACAGACACACATCGCCTGCTGTTCTGAAGCTTAAGGTCATGTTTTTAAATGATGATTTTTGATCAAATAAACAGCACCATGACTAATGAATACTTTTTTATTTAGGATAATAATTGATGCTCAGTATTAAGAATGAATGACTGCACAAAATTACCTGACAAACCTTTTTTGGAACAAGGTTGGGAATGAATGAATGAATGAATGAATGAATAAATGAAAATTTTCAAAATAAGAGACAAAGTTGCCATCAACAGCCCTTCAAAATAATGTATAGTTGCAAAACAATAATTTTTTTCTAGAGCAAACATATATCTGAAATAATATTTGATGCCAATGTGGGCTGATTAGATAAGTGTTATTTTGCAATTATTATTTTGGTTTTTGTAGTAAGTTGGCTTTAGTCCTATGTTAATTTAATTTTATACTGGTTATCTATAATTTCTATTTATATAAAATCATACTTTAATATGAACACCCTAATGCAATTTTTAAATTTAATCCAAGCAAGAGTGGATTAAGTAATACATCAACTTATTTTACAAACTCCCAGGAGCAGGCTTTTTATTCACATTCTTTCTACATCTGACATAAATCTCCCGGGCCTGCAGAAGGGCCAGATGCTCAGGGAAAAAGTCTTTTATAAGGTCTGTTCCATAGTCTACAGTTTTAGATGTAAAATGAAGATCAGGAGAAGAATGCTTCCTAAGGTTGCAAAACCATACTGCAATGTTATACCTGCCTTGAAGGGATGACACATTTTTACCCCGGGGAATGTATGAGCTATCTCACCCGACATTATGAAAGGCACTGCATCAATACTGATGGCAAATGAGGCTAATTTCATCCCTTCCCTACAACTATGTTATGTTTCCAAAACTGAATAAGAGATAGATGCGTTCTTTAAAAAGTGTCCTTGTAAATAACGTTCCCTACTTTGCCAAGGTTCACTCTCTGTGCATTTGTTGATCACATCGATGGGAGAGGGAGCTGCAGGCACTGGGAATGCAAGAATGGTTCCCCAATGGCCAATAAGTGGTGGCCGAGAGCTGGTGATTCAGAGCCGCAGACCAGGCGGGAGCTGGCTCTAACTTGGGTTCTCATTAGAGATGATTCTCACAGATACCAACTTGAGAAAAGGCTGTAATGTCCCCCATTTTCCCCTTTCTCTCCAAGTGGCCATGGCCAGAAATTCAGATTATGATGTCTGTCTAATGCATTTACTGGAAAGCCACTAGCAGACCACTGGAAAATACAGAGGCTGAATTGGAACAGTTAGCAATTAAATAGACTTGGGCAATTTCTTCACACAGTTAAAATTTTTTAATGACCTCAGATGAATTCAATCCAAAATACATTTACTGAGAGCTGATTACATTCAAAGAATCATCTTCATATAACTATTGAATACTGAATGTCAACAAATAAACATCTTTAAATGTGGGAGGGCTTATCAAACAATGAATTCATTTAAGGTATGTCTCAACTAGACAAAATCAAGCTTTTCACAGATCTTTTTTCCAGAAGTCACAAGTCACTCCAGTAATCCATTTTCATCAAAGCGGTCAGCTATGATCACAGGTATAAAGAACCTCCAGGTATCATAAAGAAGTTAAGATATGAGAGTTTCCTCTCTGCCAGATAACTTCTTGATAGATGAAGACATACCTTGTGACTTTTCTCTCTAAGAGCCTAATCTGAATTAATGACTTTTCCTCCAGGTAATCTATGTTACCCATGTATAACAGCAGTCATGGATGAATTTGACCGGAAGTCATAGTTAGAAAGGTTGTGGAAGAGTTCTACACTTGAATTCGTAGATATCACTGGAGTATTTTATAATTGAATTGAGAGCTTTTCCGGGGAAGAAATGTTTGCATTAAACATCACTTAAAATTGGATTTATTATATTTACCAAGAAAATGACATTGTCTTAGCAGCAAAAATGGTTGTGCATGAAATCATACATAAATAGATGCTCTACATCATTAATCATTGGGAAATGCAAATCAAACCACAATGAGATACCACTTTGCACCTGTTAGAATAGCTATGAACAAAAGGACAAGAAATAACAAGGATTGGAGGGGATGTAGAGAAAAGGGAACCCCTGTGCACTGTTAGTGGGAATGTAAATTGGTGAAGCCATTATGGAAAACAGTATGGAGGGTTCTCAAAAAATAAAAAATAGAACTACCATATGATCCAGGAATTACACTCTTAGGTAGTTATCTGAAAAAACACTAACTCAAAAAGATACATGCACCCTATGTTCATTGCAGCATTATTTATAATAGCCAAGATATGAAAACAACTGAAGTGTCCATCGATGGATGAATGGATAAAGAAATTGTGATATATAAGCATATATAAAGTAGAATATTTTTCAGCCTTTAAAAATAAAGAATGAAATCTTGTTATTTGCAAAAACATGATGGGTCTCGAGGGCATTTGCTAATTGAAATAAGACAGAGAAAGACAAATACCATATATTTCTCTTATATGTGGCATCTAAAAATGATAGATAGATAGATAGACAGAAACAAGCTCATAGACAGAAAACACACTGGTAGTTTCCAGAGGCAGGTGGTGGGGGGTGGGGTGGGAAAAATGGGTAAAAAATTTTTTTGTTTGTTTAAATAAATTGAATATAAGATAAAATAATATGAAAAAATTCCTAAGGTATATTGTAAGTGATAAAAGCAAGACACAGGTCAGTGTATATAGTTTACTACCATTTGGGTAAAGAACAAAAATGAAGAGTGAAGGGTATCTATCTTTAAAAAATTTAGATCAAAAGATATAGTAAGCAAATGCTGCATTTGCTGTTAATTTTTTTTCTCTTTTTCCATCTCCATTCCCCTTTTAAATTTGGATATCCTTTGGAAATATCTAATACAAATTTTAAATTATTTTAATGTATAAAAAGAAATTTTAAAAATATTTAATTTACTAAGCTTCTACTTTCCATTATTTCTCAAATTTCCTTTTCTTGATATGTTTCAACTCTCTGCAAAGCTTTAGCAGATAAAGCATCTCAGCAGCAGACCTAACTGGAAATCAGTGAGCTCATACTTATATCTATGATTATTTTCAGACCTCCTTTAGCTGCCAGAATATTCTATAAATGGCCACTGGTAATCAGATTAGCGGTTGGCCTCACTACACAGTGCATAAATTACTACAGATTTAACTAAATAATTAGCCTTTGAACTCAGGACATGGTACACATACACACGCACATTATGTTTTGTGGAATTTAAGAACACTATTTCATAAAACTTTGATTAGTCTTTCAGGTGGGTTTTGGTCCTATCTTCCACATTTGAATTGAGAAGTGCTTCTGGGCATTTTTTCACATCTTAAACTAGCAGGAGGAAGCAGTGTTTTGGAGGGTGGTGGTGATTTAACAGATAAGTATCACCAATGTGTTTCAGCTGAAGCAATAAGTCGTTCAGTTGAAGGGTAAATAAATATTCTCTGGCTTTCTGAAATCTATCTGCAGCATCAAGTGTAACTCTGACCTTGGAAGGAAACAATCCCTCTTTGACACATTTAACCCAGGAAGGTGCACTGCCTCCTTCTGAGAGCAGGTAACGGTACTGTCCAGAATCATCAGACAATATCTTGAGAAAACAAATCTAAGGAGAGGATGAAAATGCCAAGAGCCGCCTGCTTGCCTCAACTGTACTAAGTACAACTGCAGCTTGCATCTGTCCCACACACACAGGAAAGATACGAATAGGAAACAAAATAGTGGATAAAGCATGGAAACATAAAGAAAATCAACTCTCAAAGACCTTTTTTTCTTATGACAACTTTTGGACATACATAAAATCTATCACAAAAATGCGTATCATTTCTACCAGTCATTTCTACTGTGGTTGGGGGAAGTGGTGTTTAAAAGGAAAAGAAAAAAAAAACTTTAAAAAACTACTTGGAATATCTATCTAGAAGCTTCAGTCTCCTATCAAGATGGTGAATGAACAAGCATGGGTTCATTGGAAATGACATCGATGCATGAATTTCACAGAAGAACATGGGATTCTGAAAGCTGTTTTGAACAGGTGTGGCCAGTGGTGGCCATGAACAGGGATGGCTGGGGTTTGGGAAGGGTGGTTGCTGGAGGCTTCTTTAAGGACAAGCTGAGGAAAACGGCTTTGTTTTCCTTCTGCCTCTCCCCATGACCCCCCAGGACAATCATTGCCTGCCCCTTTCCTCTTAGGGATGTAAAGTCATCCTACCTAGGTCACATTTGGCATTCATTCCTCCACGCTATTCTTTCTTAAACCCCAAGTTTGATGGATTATAATGGAGGAAAGTGCCTCCTCCCAAGCCTCTTCTTCCTAAGAGTTTAGGGGATAAAATTGTGACCAGAGAAATCACCTCTCATTTGTCCTCTAAACAATTGTGCGTATTTCTGTAGAATCGGAAACTCCTTAAAATTTATCAAATACTTTGTCGCTAGACCTTATTTTTAACTGAGTTAACCTGAATTATCTTTGATCACTAAACTTCCTGGTGTTATTATTGTATTAAGTTCTTCCCTGAAAACTTTCTCATCATCCTTTATGTCAGGGTTTAGTACTATATACCATATATGAGTGCTTTCACTCAGCCAATATTCAATATTTTACTGTTGTAATGAAATAGCCATTTTGTTTACTAAGAATGAAGCAGAACCATAAAGGTAAAATTATTATATTTTCATTTGTTGCCTTGACTGTATTTTTCTTGAAAGCGGGAAAATCAAGGGAAACAGAACACAGCTGAGAACTAGCTTTGTAATGGGTCAAATAATTGAACTAAAATGATGAATTGAGAAAAAAAGATGTCGCCTTTGTGATCCCTTGTGAATTAAGTTATTTCCAGTCCATTTTTGAACCTACACCTATTAAATGAAAATCTCTGCTTGCAGCAAGAAAATGATGCAATTTTTGTTCAATGGAATTTGATAATCACAAAGGTTGGAAAATGGCAGCCCCATTCACTTCACTTATCTTCAATGTACTTTGGGTGAAATAACAGCTTCGATGGAAATTTTACCTTAACAGTGAAGCGTTTTTTCTTTGGTGGATTCCAAACTGTGCCAGTTGAGTGAATGAATGCACGCAAAGGGGTTAAGGACGTCACCAACACATATGCTTTAAGAATCACAGATAGGTCTTCGGCTCTAAAGATAGTTTCATGTGGAGCAATGACTGTTGTTTGATTCCTAAAAAATAAAACAACATAGTAAATGCCCCATAATATAAGGTGAGCATGTATGTAATTTGTAAATTACCTCAAAGCTTTGTATACTTGTCTATCCTTGGTTGGACCCCGGCCTTCAGGGTGTGGGTTTCCTTAAAATTTTTCACTTCTTACTAGCATCACTACCAGGAGATATACAGGTGTAGAGAAAAGGGATCAAATTGATAAGAGTTCTCTTCTCTGGCAGATTCAATTAAAGTATTTTTCAAAAGAAAGAAAAGTAGGAAAATAGTACCTATAATAAAATAAGGTTTAAATGGCAAAAAACTTAACTAGTCACATATGGTTCTATTATAACAAAAATGATACAAATTACAGTTTAGGGAACAGTGAAACACCTGGAATTTTCTGGTTCTACCTTTGCTTGCCTTTACTCTATCTTTTCTTTGACAAGAAAAGTTATTAAGTTTTTCAGTATTGGACAGGTCACCAAAAATATACCAAAATACTTTCCCCAATAGTTTGATTCTACCAATAACCCTCAAGAGAAATAATGAGGAGTAAATTTAAGGGATGAAATATTAGGAAAATACAAAGGAAAAATAATGCTAGTTTAATGTTTTGTGATAAAACGTAGTTTAATCATAAACGATACCAAAATGTATAACTATTTGCTTTTCTGTGCCATGTTTTTATAACTCAGACGTCTAAGTTTGATCAATGAGAATATTGTGGTATTTCAACTTCTGAAATCTATGTAAACAGAAGATGTAAAGGATTCTTTTTTTTTTTAAGATTTTATTGGGGAATTGGGGGAGGGGAACAGACAAGTTGCTGTCCTTCATTCTTCAGTCTAGTTGTGGAGGACGTCGCTTCACTGGCCCATGTTGGTATTATCATTGCGCTCTTCCTGGGTGAGGCAAATTGGTCACCGGCCACTAGATGGCCACTCACGGCCACTCACACTGGCTGCTGGCTGCTCACAGTAGCTTATGGCAGCCCACTGACACCCCACTGATGCCTACGCTGTCACCGTGGCTCACAGCAGTCCAGCTCCAGGTCAAGCTGTTGTTCACCATGTTAGCTGTAGAGGGCGCAGCATCACTGGCCCTCATGTGGGATCTGAACCGGGCCCTGCTGCTCAGAGCTGGTGTCCCAAGCCAACTCTTAACCAGCACGCCACTCGGCTGGCCCTAGGATTCTTCAATAAATACTATTAACTGTGAAAATACTACCTAATAATTATGAAATCAGAGGAGGAAAACTCTTGTGTCTTGAATAAGGTAACTAAAATTTCTTAACTTATCCATATTACAAAGTCATTTCCCTAGAGGTAATGTGGTGCCTTGCAGTTGCTTTCTAGGATCCCAAGAGCCATAAACAAATAAACAAACAAAAAACCAGAAAACAAAGCCATTTAGCCATGCTCATAGACTAAGGCAATGTCATTTAAATATAAAATGGAAGTTAAAATGTTATAGTTTCATAACGTCAAGGTTTTAAATTCAATTTCCATTCATGTAACTTCCTAGATAAGAGTGCTATTTACCCAAATGTTTATTCCATGGCAAGAGAGGTTTGAATTAGCCTAGAAGAAAATCAATGATGACACTTTTTATTAAGAAAAGATAGCTGAGAATTTATGTAACAGATCTAATCAGTCAAACTTGCAAAACCCTCAGATCTGTTCAGTGCTTTTCTCTTGTGAGCTGTCTCCTAAAATGCCTGCTGGATATAACAACTCAAAATTATGAGCTCACAGCTGTTCATGTCTCCAGGCCCGTGGCTTCCACATATGTGGCTTCGTTGTTTTTGAAAGGTGACCGAAAGTACTCTGCTGGAATTGTGTGCTCCGGTCCAGACACACTGAGGGGCTCACCATAGGTCGCAATTCTGAAAAGATTCACAAGAGCAAAAGACAGTCATTCTATTGTTTCCTTTTGGAATTGCTTCCAACATAGAGTCACCGTGTTGAACTACAGGGTCCACGGGAAATAGACAACAAATTTTCTCCCCATTCTGACTCAAAGTTCGATCCATTAAGTGTGGGTGCACGCTTAGGGAGGTCTTTGTGGTGTGGTATGTTCTCCTACCACAGACTAGGAAAATAATCGTAAAAACTGGTTTCAAATTTCCTTGCTCAGAAGGGGACGTAGCTCTGATGTCTCCACCTGTCCCGCACCCAGCGGATGCATCCTCCACACAGCTGATAGACCTTTCTTACTATGAGAAAGGGGCTGCAGGACCGAAGGTTGTTTGCGATGAGAATATTACACAAACAACTTCAGTGGATTTCCTGACAATACAGTCCTTTCCATGCTAGAGTTTGTCATGTTTCATGACCTAACAACACTGCTTTATTATTTTATAAAATATTAATTATTGGGTTTTGGAAAAATATAAAAGTAAAGACCAAGAACAATGATGTACTTCAGGCATTTATATGGAGGTTTTTAAAAAATAGATGTACAAGTATGTATATGGTTAAATGAATCAAATTGTTCAGAAAACTGTCAAATGAAAAGAAAAAGCATCTGGCAATTCCAAAACCAAAGTTTATGTATTCACTTTCAAAATCCAGATAAGCAGACAAACGGTAAGATGCATATGATTCTTCAATATATAAATTGATATAAATATCAATATATCTACATAACCTATATATGTAGATACAGATGGTCCTCAACTTCCAATGGCTTGACTTACGATTTGGTTTTACTTTACAATGGTGCAAAAACAATACGCATTCAGTAGAAACTATACTTCGAATTTTGAATTTTGACATGCAGTAGATATTCCCTTGCCAATGCGGGGCAGTGGCAGCTAGCTATAGCTCCCAATTGGCCACGTGATCACGAAGGTAACAAAGCAACTGATGCTCTACAGTGTATTCATCTTGTTGGATGATTTTGGCCAACTGTAGGCTAATGTATTGTTCTGAGCATGTTTAAGGTGGGGGTAGGCTAAGCTATGATGTTCAGTAGGTTAGATGTATTAAATGTATTTTCAACTTAGGATATTTTCAACTTACAATGGGTTTATCAGGAAGTAACCCCATCCTAAGTCAAGGAGCATCTGTATTTCTGCTTTTTAAGTTATCCAAAAGAGGCATTATAATGTTCTATATCTGGCTTATTTACCTAGTAATCCATCCTGCCTGGGGTCCTTTCCATAGCAGCACATACAGAATTACCTTATACTTCTTATTGGCTTAGAGCATTTCATTAAGTAAATACACATTTAATTTAACCATTCCCTTATTGTTACTCTATTTTTTGCTATTTTAGAAACACTGCAATGTATGCTCTTCCACCCTTTTTTGGGCTACTTTTACAAGTTTATCTAGTGAGAATTCTAATCTGTATGCATAACTGACAGGTCAATGGGTAAATACATCGTAAGCTTGATAGGCATTACTGAATTGGCTTTTAAAAAGTTTGCCCCAATTTCCACTACCTCCAACAGCATATGAGAGTTGTTTCCTTACTGCCATCACAGTGCTTTATTTTTAAATTATACAGTTTATCTAGCTCTCAAAATGGAACAAAGCCTTTAAATTATTTCCCCCCAAGCACATTTTATCAATACTAACATAGTCTAATTTAAAACATTTCACACTCTTAAGTAAAAGTCAGCAGAAGTCAAGCTGTTCAATGTATTCCCATATCTCATTATTTAACACAGTGTGATCTTTCTCAAAAATGATAGCCTATTTGTAAGGCTTCTTTATTAATGATGTTCTAATACATCTTAATAAAAGAAATAGTCAAACTGTTTGTTTCTGGAAGTGACAAATGAAGAGTCCTGAAGGTAATTTCTTTTCTTAAGAATCACGACTTAAAAAGTGTTGAAATGTTTATATAATCCTTTACATTTACAGTAAGAAAATAAGCATTCTTTTTTGTTTTCACTAGACTTATTTTTGTACATTACATTTGCAGGAAGGAAATACGTGTTCTTTTTTTTTTTTCACTCAACATTTTTCAGAATTTATTATTAGGAAAAATTTTGTGTCTCCTGAAGAGCTAATTTGTAGCCTTCCCTTGTATAATATGAGAACAGTGTAGTTTACTCTGATTTCCCTTTATTTTTGCTGCCAGGAAGCAAAGCACCGATTTGAAGCCCAGACAGAGCTGACCTTGAAGAAATGAGACATATTAAGTGTTTCACCAAGGTAGTAACTCAATGGTTTTGAGGAAGTAGTCAGCAAATATGTCAAAAGAGTAAACAATTTTATGTCACTTTTTTGGTTTAGCTCAGGTGCAGGAGCCTATGCCATGTATAATAGTTGAAGGAATCCAATATAGGAATTGCAAAGACTATGCCAGATTTCCACATCAGCCCCTGAGACTGTGTTTGAGCAATGATACTGATTATTGATGAAAGTAATTTTTACTCTTTGTGAGATAGACTTTTCATTATATTATTACAGGTTTATAGGTTACTTTTAATGACTAAACAAACAAAAACTTGGTAATTACATGTCCCCTAACATCTAAAATCATTCCCATTTCCCTTGATTACAGCCAAAAATTAAAAATAAACTCCATTAATACCTTTAAAAAAAGCTGCAACTGCATTTTATGAAGTTTTATAAATAATCATGGAAACTTTAAGTACGCTAGGCTCTTATTTAACTGAGTCAAAGATTTGTCAATAGTCACCCCTCCTTATAGCTTTCATTTGGCATATCTATCAAGGGATCTCTCAATGGACCAGTCCAATCCACTGTTTTAAAACTCCATCCCCCTCCTCCCTTGACACCCGCCCCCACCCTCACCCCCAAACACACACGCAAGAGCCTAGGAACCTGCTACAAACAATGCCAAAACTAGGTTTTGTTTTTGGAAGGAATTGGGATTGAGGTTCTATGATACAACTTCTTCATATGCCTTGTAACTCTTTAACATATATTTATTTTCAGAAAGTAATTGAATATGGAGGGTCTAGCATGCATCTTTAGGGCTTTACTACCCCACACTATGAGGACTGAATGGGTAGCAGATACAAATGTAAAATATTATATGAACTTTTACTTATTGACTATTCCTAACTTATTTTAAAGAGCTCTGAAGCCTGCAATGTTACCACTTACCAGAGTAAATATGAACAATTTTTTCGGGATCTATGAAGTCTGTTTTTCTCAGCCTTCTAATGGCTGGTTGGCCAGGTGCTGAGGACCTGCTGTGGGGCAGTTTTATGGAAGGGAAGTCTAAACCAGAGCCATGAGACCTGGGTTTTCATTTTGATTCTTACCAACTGATGCTTAATGAGCATGTGACATTGTCAAGGAGTCTTCTAGAATCCATAATGTGATTCCCCATGAATTTTCTGATTATCCCACATCATTAAACACAATGCTGATACATAACAAGTGCTAAGTAAATGTTTTTTGTTCTAGCAATAAACTAGTTTTAGGGGGGTTAAGCCAACAGGCAGTTAGAACAAAAATGGCATTCCAATAAATTAAAATATTTATTGGCCATTTATTTTTTTCCCTTCCATGTGGCATATAACTATATACATCATAGGCAAAGACTAAACACTGAAAAACACTTGTACTAGTAAAGATTAGCTGCCAAATTTGCATTGTATTGGATTTAATATTTTGCCCCATAGTTAATAATTAACAGAAAATAGTGAAAATGTAACTATATTTCACAAATGTTTGAATATTGTCTATTTATATTAGAAAGCTAAATGTAGCCAATATTTTCTTATTTTAAAATGTCCAGTGAAGCTAAAAGGTGTAAGTTAATAATTACCAATTAGTTTTTTTTTAAAAGATTTTATTGGGGAATTGGGGGAGGAAACAGGGTTCAGGAATCGGGGAAGGGGAACAGACAAGTTGCTGTCCTTTTGTTCTTCAGTCTAGTTGTGGAGGACGTCGCTTCACTGGCCCATGTTGGTATTATCATTGCGCTCTTCCCAGGTAAGGCAGTTGCTCGCTGGCCACTGGACGGCCTCTCATGGCGGCTCACGGCAGCTGACGAAAGCACATGCCTGCTGCCAGCCAGCCCTGCTGCAGCCTACGCCACCGCTGGTGACTCACGGCAGCCCAGCTTCAGGTCGAGCTGTTGTTCACCATCTTAGCTGTAGAGGGCGCAGTCTCACTGGCCCATGTGGGATCCAAACCTGCGGCCCTGCTGCTCAGAACTCACGTCTCAAGCCAACTCTTAACCAACGAGCCACTCAGCAGTCCCAGCAATTAGTTTTGAGATTAGAAGTATAAATACCATTTGTGGATGCATTGATTGTTCTTCCTGCCTGAGAACATTTACAAGTCTTAGTCCTTAGACTTCAGGCATCAAACCTATGCAAATATATCCTCAGAATTTATATGCATAGCAAATATAAATTAATATATGCACAAGCTGAAGTCATAGCCAGGAAATAACTCTTTGTCAGGGGTCCTGGGAGAAAATGGATGGATGACAGTCAAAGAGGTAACTGAAGAGACTATTAATCAAGAGAATATTAAAGAAGGGACTGTTAACAAACACACACAAGGTTAGCGTTAAGGAAAAAACGACAATAGGTAATAAGGCTCTCCACGTCTGACCAGAAGGAAGCTCTTACCACCCCTAGCCCAGGCGGGGCCCATCTGTGACAGAGACCCGCAAAAGAAGCTACGGCCACAGGGAGAGAAGCACAGGGAATAAATATCCCAAAGTTCTCCAAATCTCTGATCGCCTACCAGAAGTCAGGGACATGGGAGCCCTGACAGTGCAGTCTGTGTAAGAGCATTTCCTGGAGAAGAGACCAGAGTGAATGTGAGGGGCAAACAGAAAATATGCAGCACAAACCCTATCCTTGGAAAATATGCATTTGGCCCTGGACTCCTCCTTACGAGCCACGTGTCCTGGAGAAACAATTACAGTATACGTGTGTATGTGTGCAATTGAGGAAGCAGCTCCAACTGGCATTACCCTGTCTCTAACAAGATACTGAGCTGTTTTTCAGAGACAGCGGAACAAAACTGCAAGTCATACAGCTGACGCATGTGCAGAGGAGAGAATTTTGACCAACACCACCCAGAACCAGTTTCACCCCCTTCACGGAACCAAAGGGCTGGGGCATGACCGGAGCCTGAACGCCAGAACTTTTTCGGAAGCGTAGGGTTCATTGTCCAGGAAGATTCGGCGCCAATGCCCTTTACTCTATCTAACCATAAATGGCCAAGTGCCAAAACCCTCTCATTGGAACCCACCCCCCAGCACTTCCGCCTCCCAGCCTGTTCTCCTTAACCCTTTAAATCTCCCTCCGAACCCTGGGTATGGGAGACAGATTGGGGCTCTGCCTCTTGTCTCCTTGCAGGTCAACCTCGCAATAAATTTTTTTTTTTCNGTGTGTGTGTGTGTGTGTGTGTGTGTGTGTGTGTGTGTGTGTGTACACATATAGAGTGAGTGACAGAGAAATAATATCAGCTTTAATCTCAAATAAGAGCATTCGCAGCAGCAGGGGATGGCTTCAGCTGAACCACAGGAAATTGCTTTTTGTTAGGTCAAAGATGGCTGAATATTGATCAAATATAAATTTCATAAAGTTCCCCTTATTACACCATGGAACTATTGGAGGGAAGCAAGAAAGTGAATAAACATGCTACTTGTGAAAGAAGGATTCAGTGGCTAGAAAGTCTGCAGATAGGAATTGACAAAAGGGTGTGATGGCTAATTATTTTTGTGAACTTGACTGGACCAAGGGATATCCAAATAGCTGGTTAAGCATTATTTCTGGGTATGTCTGTGATGGTGTTTCTGGGAGACATTAACATTTGAATTGGTGGGCTGAGGAAAGCAGACAGCTCTTTCCAGTATGAGTGGGTATCAAGCAATTCCTTGAGAGCCTGAAAAGAAAAAAAAGGTGAAGGATGTTTAAGTTTGCTCTCTGCCTCATTGGTTGAGTGGAGAGTCTCATCTTCTCCCAGCAGTGTTCTCAGTTCCCAGGCCTTCCGACTGGACTGGAATCTATTACATTATTGGCTCTCTGGCCCTGGCGCCTTCTGGCTTTCCTGTGTCTCCAGCTTGCAGAAGACAGATCGTGGGACTTTTCAGCCTCCAGAGTCACATGAGCCAACATGTTGTGATAAATTTTTGATGAAAAAAGCAGAGCAGCAAGGACAAATAAACAAATATTCTCTGAATAAATAACTAGGTACTTTTTAAGGCCTTTTATAATTCTAGATGTTACGATTCTAAAATTACAATCCTAGGTGAAAAGTCATGTTGTAATTTTTAATATATGTTATGTATGACCTAACAGAGAAGATCAGTGGCCAAGGTCCAAGGGCCAGGGCTAAAACGTGGTTCCTCTGTGAATTCAGGTATGTTCCAGCCATCACGAGTGCTCTGCTGTTTTATTTGTGTGGGGCTCAATAAACCTCGTGGGGGAGACTGGCTGGACCCTCTTTAAGCTCCCACCCCATGACAAAGTATGTGGGGAATATCAACCATCTTTTCATGTCTTGAGTAGTGTGCAAAAGGGGGAGGAAAACACACCTAAAGTAGAGTCAAGTTCACAAACTTATCACTCACTGGCAGTTAAGAGAGAGGGATCATTCTCAGTGCATCAAAAGGTAATCTCAGTTCATAGACTGGAGGCTCTCTGAGGTCAGGGTTCTGGGGTTTTTTCCTCCGTTGCAAATCTAGTGCCAAGCACAGGCTGGAACTTATAGGAGCTCAATCAACTTAATAAGTGAACTCCAATTTCCTCTTACCCAAATAACTACAGATCAGAGAGAAGGGGGAGGTGAAAAGGAAAGAAAGAGTAAGCCCAGTGCTGAGCAGTTTTACTAGAATTGTACGGCGTAACCATTTTGTTCACAGCCTAGGAAATGAGTGTAACATGGGCAAGGACTGGTTTCCTCTCTGCACTTCACTGTGGTGCTTGTTAGAGCAGCATGATATGCTCAGCAACAACACTGAGGCAGGTCCAGTGAGGGCAGGGATGGACACCTGAGATGAACTATCTAAGGCCAAGAGTCCCAGCATCAGCAGAGCTGCTTCCAGCATGGTGGAGAAGGTCACTAGCAGCCAGCCAACAGGAAGGCTTGGAAGGGAGGGGTTTGGGACTCAGGTGTCATTTGCTTTACCAAGCAAACTGGACTGGGGCCTGAGGAGACATGTGTGAAACCAATAAAGACCCAGTAGACACAGTTTTAATTTGTCTGGCACATTGTAATATACAGTTGCTATCCATTTTTTTCAAAAATATTTTACAAATAATGTTCCAAATAACACTTTTTTAAAATCCTAAACCCTGTGTATTAGTGGACTTCTATTTACAGGTGTGACCATGAACTAATCCCTTAAGTTCAGTATATTTTATCGAGAAAATGAAAATAATAACAGTAATAAGAAGAACCTTCTTCATGTGGATTCTGACAGAACTAAATATAAAACTTCCTTTAAAGTGCTAAACACAGAACTTGACATATATTAAACACTCAAAAAAAGAGTTAAATAGCAACTACTAGTAGTAGTTTAGTGTAATCCTTTTCTATAACCTAGAAAACCTGTTTATAACATTAGAAACTGCAAAATGAAACTGAAACGTTAACTCCTTTTGGATTTTTCCAGCACTAAGGGGTTCTTACCACTGCTGACTATTAAATGAAGACTAATCTATTAAATCCTTTATGTGATTCTTAAACATCTGACATCTCCCATTAGCCTCTCAAGAACAAAGCAGAAAGTACGTGGGAGATGCACAAATCTTGTGTAGACCAAAATAAAGCATAGCGTTTTTGCTGTAAGTAGCCTATAAACACATGTTCTGGTTTTAGTGACTTTCCTAAAGTTTAGCATTTAACAGCAGCAGAGCAGTTCTTTTCCTGTTCTGTTTTGCTAATTTAAAGGAGCTGTGTATTAAAGCTAAGTCTATGGGTGGAGTAAGGCTGGGACTGATCCAGTTACTGCAATATTTAAGTCTATTCCTCTCTGTTTTGTTCAAGGAAAGACTTCTTTGCAAACAACCAACACAAATTTACACAGAAGTAGCTCTTAGTCAACAGATTTATGACACACAGACGAAACTTCTTGGACTATGTCAGACCTACACTTGAACGTAAATGACATCATTTGGATCTATGTCCTCCAAACACATCAATTCCTTAATAAAATTTTACTTTCATTTCACACAAGTGGCATTGGCCAAAGAGTATCTTTGAGGAAATGGATATACCAAATGCTTAAATGCATTATTAGGACGTAGTTCTAGATTTCTACCAGGGAACTCAAAATTCCTTCCTTGAGATCTGACATTATTATACAATTACCTACTTGTTGTATGTGGCTTTGACTCCAATAGTTTACTATCAATGTTTTCCGAATAGCTTTCATATGCTGCTACCATATAAGGGTGCATCAAACCACAAATACAGATAGCATAGCACTTCAATAAAGTGTTTTTGAGAAGAAAAGAGTAACTTCCACTTTGAGTTCTAGGAAATGAATGCAGTCCTTGTCCTGATGTAAATGGTGACACAATTGGATACATAAAAATGACCAGATCAGTGACATAGAAATGTTCCTTAAGTGGGTAGTCATTGTATAAAGTTTCCACCAACTGACCAATCAATCAGTCAAATGCTTATTGAGAACTCAGTAATGCAAACCACAAATGCTCTCCTTTCTGTTCTTTTTCAGTGGAAGTGTCAAAGTCATACAATTCTACACAAATGATTTTCCTCATAGACTGCTCTGTGTTTTGACCATGACAACATAAAAGCTTTGAATTCTGCTCATTTTTCTTGGTAATAAAAGTTATGTCTAAACTACTACTTCATGTACTTACTCCTATGATTTCACTGCAATGGCCAAACAGTATGAAAGCTAGTTTTATTACTTTATGGCAGCTTAATTTTGCTTTGATGTTTTTCTGCATGAATTTTCCAGAAGAAAAGAAAGAAAAAAAAAAGAAAATGCTGACCACTTCAGAAAAAACAAAGATGAAAAATTCAGTATAAATTAATGAGCATCATTAATAACAACTTGAAATACAGTCTCTATCAAATATTAACACAGAGTGCAATAATATAATGGAATAGCTGTCTCAGCCCACCCACCATGAAAATAAGTTAATCTCTTTATTAATGTTAAACTTCTTTCTCAGGAACATTTTCTGGAGTAAACCATGAAATATTACTGATTTAATTTACATTGGAATAATTAATGAGTTAGAACTCTAACAGTGATTCCAAATTCTTTTTAAGCATATTAAAGTCAATATTAATTTACATGTAAGACACAAATATTGAGGACCATTGCCCCTATTTTAAATAAAACCATGCATTAATCTATTTCTCCTGTAATGGCAACTTCATAAACCAACACAATCTGCAATTTTTACCTTATTTTTTTTGGTATAATAAAGTACACATGGTATTGCTGTCAATTTGCTTCTCTGCATTGATATTATTTACAAGTAAATGTATTACATATGAACCAAGTACATATTAAAAACACCAAGATTTTCATAATATCTGACTCAGAGAGTGAGACAAAAATATAGGACATGCAGAGACTAGAGCCAATTGCCAAAATGAAATCTAATGACAGAGATCCAAATACCAGAAATAGGTCAGGAATGTGGCACTACGTCAGAAGAGAGTTTTCATGATGGCACTGAGCAAGCGTATCTCTACAAAACCATTTTGTCCTCTCATTCTTTCTCTCCAATTCACCAGCAATATGATTGGAATCTGTGGAGGTCAGGTTTGGCTGAGTGGTATTATAATACAAGAGTCCACTCCTAATAGATGAGGACACCAAGGGTGAAGTCGGAAGACAGGCAGAATCTGACAAGAGTTTCTGAAATGCAGTCTCAATTTTCAATCTTAGCAATCACTAGTCAGGTACATGTGGCCTATTTTATATCCTGTAAATGTCTAAATAATTAACCAAAGAACTGAGCCAAAGCAGGAGGGACCTTCATATCTGAAGTGCTAAATAATTGTTGGTCTTTAAAGATGTTCACTAGATTAAAATTTTGAAAAAATTTTTTTCCGATTCTTGGATTTTAAACCCTGAAGTTAATCTGTCTCTTCTTCTCCAGGTGGAATTTAGGCCATTAGATATTAAAATTTACATATTAAAGTCAAATGATTATTCTCTGACGGGTAGGGTCTATTTCAGGTATCTTTTCCCCCAAAGACTTATAGGAACTTTTCTTCATTTAAATGATGTGGGTGTCAGAGGATTTTACCCCAGTAAAATTTCTTTAAATTTCACATGCATTTTCATTCCAAATATGTTAACATTAAAACCACCATCCAGCTTTGTTTGGGACCTAAAAGTCCAAATTATTGTGTTAAAACACAGAAAGTGATTTGTATTCTTTATGTCCTAATTAAGCCACTGCCTTTCCACTAACTCGATGAATTCAACCAGCCTTTTCAGCAACACTGCCATCTCCCTGACCTAAATATAATTCCTTCTCAGCATGTCAGCTATATGTCTTAGAAAGAAAAAAAAAATCAAATGATTATTTCTAGAAAGGTATTCTTCATATTTTCTTCATAAACCTCTCATTTTCTGTACTGTCAACATACCACATATATATATATATATATATATATATATATATATATANACACACACACACACACACACACACACACATATATACAGATGGTGCCAAAAATGTATTATATTCACAGTTTAAAAAAGGAAAAAACTATATTAAAATTGTAATAATATATACCAATAAAAAAAGATGAATACAAGTCATGTGTATACATTTTTTGGCACCCCGGTATATATGTATATATATATGAATTATTTTTCAGAGATTTCATACACTGTAACCCAGCTTTAGTGTTTTGACATCAGCACATCAGCTCAATTAACAGCCCTTGAATGCATGTCCCTGAGTGCACTTCATGTTCTAAGCTACCACTTAAATGCCTTTAAATAAGTGGGGGATGGATAACAAGTCATTTATATCTTGCTGTTTCTTACCAAATCCATAAAATGTCTTAGGGAAAATAATTTGGTGGCACCTAAGAATGTCCCCGTCAGTTTCAGTTTACTTTGGGATGTGTAGTCATTGCTAAAAAAATTCTGTGAGTTCTGGCATCACTCAGAGCTTCAAAGTCCTGAGTTCACTGCTTAAAGTCTCTGCTATAGTTTGACTCTGTGGACCCAGCCAATGGAAGCTGAATTTAAAAGCTTGGAGTCTAAGCAGTGGAAAGAATTCGAGCTAGCTTTAAGTCAAAGGGGGGAAATATTGGGTACCAATGATAAAATATCAAAGTATGAATTTTTCCTTCCTTCTTACCCTCTAGGAAAGACTGTTGCATGCTTATTTGGGAACCAAGTCTGTGTTATGTTATTTGAATAATAGGAATAAATTGATTTTTCAGTCTACAGAAATGAGTTGCAGAGAAGAGAGTGGACAAAGAGGCCAGTGAGGAGAAAGGTTGTACGAGATAGTGTTTTGTTGAGCCAGAAGGGGTTGCTTAAGAAGAGAAGAAGGTTATAAAAACAAAATTTGGCAGAAATTTCATTGTGTGTTAAAAAAAGCTAATTGTCCCTTTGCTATTTTGTCTCCAACCTGAGGTCCCTTAAAAAAAAATAAAAAATAAACTTTTGAAAAATTTAAACTACCCCTCAAGGCTTTTGGGATCAGACCTGTTGCTGGAGGGGGTGCTTTAATTTGTTTGGTTATTTCTTTGCTTAACACAACATAGTGCTCCAGCATTCTCTTAGAGGGGCCATTGGCGCCCAGGTCCCATGCCACGCCTGGCTCAATCCCCTGTGGCCAAGGCCAGGTCCGACTGCCCAAGCTGGCAGCTGGGTGCTCCACAGTCAGGGAAGGGGGGGCCGCTGGCAGCCAAACAAAATTGGATTTAAAGACAAAGTACATTAAGTTTCTATTAGAAGAAATGTTGAACTTAAGAATGTTCCTTCAATTTCGTGAATCTAGAGTGAAAGAGTAAAAAGTGACAAAAGTCCATGGCCACCATTCTCCATCAAATGATTTGCAATTTGTGTTTTCGGCTCCATCTTGCTACCACCGTGAACTGCTCAGGGAATGTCGCTCTTCACTCTGCATTTTCTTTGACCCCCCCCCAACTCTGGTTTTATTTACTAAGTCATTTAAAACATTCACAGTATCCCAGGAGCTTGAGTTGATATTAGGGCACATGTTTCTGACTAGAAATTTTCAAAACTAACAGGAAACTAGTTTTCTGGGGTTTTTTTTTTTTCAGTTTTGCTTCCACCCCATGAGCCATATTCTATATAATTAAGGGCTTTTCACCCACAAACAGTTTAAAATGTTGTTTCAATAGCTTATAAACAGCAAAATATCCTATTAAAATATGTCTGATAGTTAAAATTTCCCTTAATTAAAAACTCAGCGTACACCTGGCATATTGCTCATTTTGCTCTCAGCACAACATGTGTAGATTTACCAATAAATCATGTAACTGGAAAATTTTAAATATTACTTTGTGGGTGGTATCTTTGCTTTTTATAGCCTGCTATGAATATAGTTGAAAGTTCTCTCCCTTAAATGACACAAGCTCTTCTAAAATTGGCTGTTGACTGACCAACTACCCAGGACTGAGAGAAGGACTCTCGAAACAGGAACATTTCAACATACTGAACTGAAAGAGATAAATTAGGCATAAGCAGTTTACTTAACCATGTAATCTTTCTCCTGTTCTTAACTCTGTATTTAGATTCAGAGTAAACTCTCTGCTTCTGCAGTATTTGGAACACAAGGATAGAAATAGCTATGGCTTTATGTGTTAAAGAGAAAAATAGCTCTATTTCCATACTTTGTTCAAGAGAAATATTTTACTTCCAGTCATGACATTGTTAGAACTCAGCAATACTAAACACCACCATCACCACTCCCCAAAAATAGGAAAAGAAAAAAGGACACCTATGTTTTGTTGTTGTTCTTTTAAACCCTATATTCAATGAAAGATGACAACAATATTATACGGTTATGATTTACCAGTGTAGTGGAGTTTTAATGTGAAACTGATCTGTGTTCATTTAGGAATTGACGACGTCTGGCCTTGACTGGCCTTGTGGGTGAGGCCCACTAGTACGAACCTACCTTAGAGAAAAAGAGGTGGCTGGCAAGAGAAATCCAAGGATAACAGGATGACATGAAGTGGGAGGGAAGTCTTTAGTACATTATTCCTATATTCCATAGTCTCCCTTCCACTCTTGGTTTTAGATAGAAAGTTAAGATAACACTAAAAGGTATGGTTTTGGTTTTGGTTTTTCAAATTATCTGTGAGAGATTGAGAGTGTAATGTTACATGCGACAGAAAAAAATATATGGCATAAGCAAAGATTTTTACTGATTTTTTACTTGTCATTCAATTTACATTTGAAGTATTCAGATTTCTGAGAACACCAAGGGACTTAAAGCCCATGCGCAAAGCAGTAATTGGTGCAATGGGCCACGTGCTAAGGTGTTAGTAGCAGCCAGAGGAGAAGCAAACAGGTACCACATGAACCTCAGTGTCCCTGACACTGGGCATAATGCCTTAACATAGACAACAACAAACAGCCAGTGGGGCTTCAGGGGCAGAGCCCCTCTGGTGGGCATGGCCAGTGGGGTCCATCAGCCGCATAGAGACCACAGGGAACCAGAGTGAAAGTTGAACAAGTGCTGGACATGGTATCAAGTATGAGAGGGTTGCACGCATGAGCACATAGGATAGACCCTCGAAGACAAAGAGGGCATTCGAGGACATCACAATGATTAAGAATGCTACCGAAATTTAATGGATGAGGGTCATAAATGTTAAATGTCTGCCTTGTGTAGGATAAAGTTGGTGTTGACTTGGAATGCATGAGTAAGATGTAAAGTCCAGCATCTGTGTGAACAGCTAGGCATCCATTCTCATTGGCCATTGCGCATACTACAACAGCTTTTATTATGCTAAATATCACTCTGGGCACAGCCACAGATTCTTCCTCGTCCCACATGATTTTCGAAAGTCTCACTGGACATAGATGTGGATGAAGAGCCTGTTGGTAATTATTAGGACCTAGAGCTTGACTCCATTTTATATATAAGCTCCAAACATTTTACCCAGTTTTAACACTGACTGCTGCAAGAACGCAATTCCAAGGTCAAGCAAGGGAACACTATACTTTGTTTTGTTTGTGACTTTCTCAAGAGTTGTTCACCATTTTGAAAAGGCCCATCACCGATAGCAATGAGACCAATGGACTCTGTTTCCTTCTAGTACAACACCGATCTGAATTTGTGTCACATTCATGGTGATTCAACATATAAGTGGGAGTATTTGACTATTTCATTACACCGTATAGTGTCATTATGTCTAAACATGTGCTGAATTTCAAATATTTCTAAAGTTCTTTCTTTTCATTTGTCTTTTATATTAAAGGTAGGGCATTATGCTGGTTTGTTGAAATAATGTGTATAGGTAAGTTACAGACATTTCCTTCCAGATCAACCAGAGATAAATAAATATATTTGTTATCAAAAGAGACTGTGGGGTCTTTCAGGAACGGGAAAATTGCTTTAGGATAACCCAAAAGTAACTGGAAGCAGGTTTTGAAATGAAGGGGTCTGAAGATAGTGAGTGTAGGTGAAGGCAGATAAATACTTTTGTGACTTTTAAGATCCTAGTTTTATTCCCAGGTTAGTGAATTTTGAAACCTATGAATCTCACCAAATTAGGTAAAAGTAGTAGTTAGTAATTATCAACTAATATTTATAGAAATGCTGATTGAATTAATAGTCATAATGCTTAACTCTGTAGGTTGCTCACTGCATGTGAGGCATTGTGCCAAGTACTTTAAATGTATTAACTCATTCTGTCATCTCAGCGATTCTAGGGAATCGAGTCATTATCATCCCTACATTGCAGCCAGAAAACGGAATTTCAGAGAAGGTAGGAAACCTACCCAAGGACACTTGCTATTACATGGCCAAGATGGGATTCTCACATATGCAGCCTCGCCTCGTCTGCAGCTAGCCACTATCCAACAGCAGACGTGAAATTAGGTCAAAGCAATTACTCATTCTGAAAACCATTTTCGAGAACCATTAATTCCACAGAAATCATCTATTTCCCACGAAACATAATCTGGTTCTACTTACATTAGTAATCCACACCCCCAGGTTCGTGCTTTATAAGTGAGTTTGGCAGCCCAGTCAGTGAATTCTAAAATCCTTCCCATGAAGGTCAGAAGAGCAGCTTCAAAATGCCAAGACAAGTAATTCTGGGACCTTCCAAGTGGCACACCATGGCCGCTATCATTTCAGATGCCCAGACCCGAGGCTGGTGGCTACACCCACACCTGAGTCACTGCTGGCCCCAGGCATATGGCTGCAGTGTGATGTTTGTCATGGTATATTGTCTATTTTCCCTAGAAAGACTGTGGATGGTTTGGGGATCTGAGTCTGGAGTGGGCATATCAGAAAAAAGGTAACAAAGGAAAGGTAACGAGAACGTGCCAGTGAGCACGGAGAACCCGAGCTCTGACTACCGAGACAGGCCGCTCCCTTCTGCTAGGAAGTTCCCTAGAAGACTAAAACAAAACAAAAGAAAACCAAAAATAATCCCTGTCTGCAAAAAATTCACTTACCATCTTCTTACATGTAAACTGATAAATAAGAAATAAGGATTATTTTAATTGATGAAATAATAATTAAAAAATGGGTAAACAAGTTCAAGTTCTCATTAGGCCCAGCTGTCGTTAGGCTTTCTTAAGTAGCTCCTTCCTTATATTTTTGCCTTCTAAGATGGGCTTAAAATACAGCGTAGGGGTATATAGTAGACTAGTACTTGAGATATTGATCTGCTTCATTCTAGCTGTGTAACCTAGAGATTCTCGAATCTTCCATTTCTTTATCTAAGAAGCATGACACTATCTGCCCCTAGATGGTTATAGAGAGTTAAGGGATAAGTATGCAAATGCTTAACTCAGTGTCTGACATGTAATAAGTAAAAATTAACATTACCTCTTATTATTTGAGGGGTATTCATCTATAAAATACCTATGTGACCTAAAACATGAAGCTCCACTCTATTTATCTTTAAAACAAACCAAAACTGTACTAATTCTGTTTGATGACTGTCTATGTACTCAACCTCTAATTCTACATAATACTTGCCTATCTCTTTCCATAACAGAATGCCTCCAAAAAGAACAATATATATTTTTGGGACAGTTGTATGTCAATGTGGAAAGTAGAAAATTCCATTGAATTTTTTTCCCAAAATTAATTCATAGATACCTTAAGTAATATAGAAGCAATGACTTACATATTACTTATTACTTTTATAGCTTTGTTATATATATATATATATATATATATATATATATATATATATATATATATATATATAGGTTTTTTTTGGGGGAAGGGGAACAGCCAAGTTGTTGTCTTTTAATCTTAGTTGTGGAGGGCGCAGCTAGCTCAGCTCCAAGTCCAGTCGCCATCCGGCTGCCCCATCGGCAGCTCAGGGCAGCTCAGCTCAAGGTGCCATGTTCAATCTTAGTTGCGGGTGGGCATAGCCCACCATCCCATACAGGAGTCGAACCAGCAACCTTGTTAGAAGCACATGCTCTCACCAGCTGAGCCATCTTGCCACCTGTTGGCAGCTCAGTGGCAGCTCAGCTCGGGCACAGCTCACTGGCCCATGTGGGAATTGAACCTGTGACCCTGTTGCTCAGAGCTCACACTCTTAACCAACTAAGCCATTCGGATGGCCCCATATTCTTTTATAAAGCATTTTTTATGACAACTCTATAAGGAAGTAGTAGTCAGTACAATTGTTTCTATTTTACATGTCTAGGAAAGAGATACAAATGGACTAAGTACTTTTCCCAGAGTCAATGTAACTAGTTAGTAGCTGGGTAGAACCCAGGTCTTCTCATACCTGGACCACAGGATCCCTCACGTCTGCCTTCACTGGGTGAGAAGTTAGATTTCTTCTGACCTTTTAGGTTACAAATCTTAGCAGTACATACTTTCTCGTGGATTCTTAAGAGATGGGTGAGACAAGACAGGCCTTCAAAGGGCCTCTCAGTTAATGTGAATTAATTACCTACTTTTTTGTCCTTTTGACAGTAAATTGATCCTTTGATATGCTACATGTTTTCTTGTGAAATGACTAGCAGCACTGGGATTGCCATTAACTAAAATGGCCCAAGAAAAGAGAAAGTTCCATATTTTACCATTAGATGGTGCTAAGAGAAGTTTAAAGAAAATAGTCTCAAAAATTACTGATGCAATGAATCACAGGATTTGATTGAGGTTTACTATAAAATAGAGTCTATACTTCTTCCCCAGACAGAAGCATACCCAACCCATCATCAAAAAGGAAAACATCTTCCAAAGCTACTCTACTCATTCCGTTAATTATACTTCTGCCAAGATATGTATCCTTTCTAATCACAACTTCAACTACGAATGAAGGCTTCTGTGATTCTACTTAGGGAAATGAATGTATTTTGCTTTGTTCATAGTTTGCTGCAACTCTCATTTTGGGTCTTTATCAATATATTTTTCAACAAAATGTGTCACATTAGAAGGCACTAAATACCTGTTAATGTACTGGTCCTAATAAGTTATATTATTAATTATTATAGCAACAATGAGAAGTTCATGAGACTAGTCATAGTATGCATGATCTTCCCATGAAAAATATCTATGTAACATACAGCATTACAGTTAATGCATCACTTTAGTGGGCTTTTGTTTCCTAATATTGATGCTATCTTGCAAACCCAAAGTCAGTACAGGGCCGTGAACTTCCATGAAAATGAATGAACAAAGTCTGGAGCACCATAAACTTACTAGCACTTTCTCTGTCATAGCACTTTAAATTTTTTGTTGTCGTTACATATGTCTACCACTGGAAGAAGACTGGGAGAGAGATTATCTTGAAGTTCAACACCGTATATCCCCCAACACCAAACACATGCTCTCTATAATATATAACATATATGCACATATGTGTGTATATATATAATAGATTGTTTAAATGCATAAGCAAGCTAATCAAAGTTAGAGTATAGTGCTCATTCACTTATTGGGTTTATTCACAAAACAGAACAAGTATGTACGTTTCGGGATGAACTTTCACCTCTTCGGCAGCTAAATCCTAGAACCTGATTTTCTTTTCCACATCCTTTTTGACCTACCTCTTGTAATCTTCAAATAGTGCAGCCCCCAATTGCTTAAAAATAAAAAGGTGGCCACTTCTAAAAAGAACCTTTTCATCTATTTCGAAGCAGGTTGTGTTTTTTAGGTAACATCATGACTTCAGACTCACTGCAGATATTTCTGTTGCACGAACAGTGGCTCTGGAAGAATTGCTATGGGGAAACTATCACAATCACTGCTTGGGTGATGTATTTGTTGAAGAAAGTGTGAACAAATGTTGTATGGTTTATTTTAGCAGGCTACCGTACATACATTCCGAGTCATGGAATGTGTCTACACATAGCTGGGAATAAACTATTGATTAATAGATGCAGGCTGGGTAAACAAGATAACCAAATCCATGAAGTACAAATACAGTTTACTGAATTTTTATTATGCAGTGCAAATAAAAGTTTTTATTATGTAATCCACTTTCATTGTTTAAAGTTCTTCATGTTTTAACAAGTTGTTTTGCCATTATTTAGATGCAATGCTACCTGCCTGTTTATCATTGAAATAAGTAAACAGGGGCCTCCTGGAGAGAGTTAGACAACAGAAGCGAATATCACTCTTATTTATGGTCCTTTGAAAATCAGAATTAATAATCAGAATCACACATATTATAAGTTTTCTACCCACTGTTGTTCTAAGGTCTAACAGTGTTTGGCACAAGATAACAAACTCCCTAAGTGAAATACATAGATTACCTATCTGACAGCATGAGGGACAGAGGTCACAAACCAGAAATGTAAAGTTTTACCAAACCAGTTCAACTTCAAAATGTTGAGACATTTTAGACTTGTTCAACCAAGAGCAGGGGGGCAGATGGGCTTCCTCACCCAGTAGGTCTTTAGTACAACTTCAGAGAAGTCATCGAGCTACCAAATGTTTACAGGAAAAAAGACATGCTCTCCTAATATTCAAATTGGTCTGATGCCAAATGCGCAATGTATAAAGCCCTGAGCAATACAAGAGCAAGAGGCACTTTTGGGTCAGAAAGCTTGGTTTAGCTTCTCCCAAAGACAGGAAAAAGTGAATCTCCGAAAGCTCACACTCACCTACATTGACTTTCTCTCTTGTCTTGCCAGTGGCCAACCATGAAGCACTACACAGTACATGAGGTCTGACAATTACTTTCCTAGAAAAAGTGCTACATACCTCATTGCTGAATATCACTACGGTCACCTTTGAAGTACTCCCCTTGGGAAGCTATGCACCAACGCCAGTGCCTAGGCCACCCTCCGAAGCCATTTTGGAACTCTTTTTCTGGAATGGCCATCAGAGCTGTCATCGTATTACCCTTGATGTCCTGAATGTCATCAAAATGCCTTCCTTTCAATATTTCCTTTATCTTCAGGTAAAGAAAGAAGTCACTGGGGGCCAGATCAGGTGAGTAGGGAGGGTGTTCCAATACAGTTATTTGCTTACTGGCTAAAAACTCCCTCACAGACAGTGCTGTGTGAGCTGGTGCATTGTCGTCATGCAAGAGCTCCTTTGGGACCATTTTTGCACACACCTTTCTCATGCCAAGGTTTTCAGTTAAGATTTTCCTGTTTTCTCTATTGATGTTTACTTAGTCTGCTATGCTTCTCACAGTCAGCCGATGATTTTGACACACAATTCCACGAATTTTTGTAATGTTTTTGTCAGTTCTGCTCGTTAGTGGCCGCCCTGGCCTCTCTTCATCAGTGACACGTTCTCTCCCCTCAGAAAAACATTTAATCCATTTGTACACTGCCATTTTCTTCATGGCATTATCCCCATATCCTTGGACTAATGTGTCCCTGATTTCACTTCCACTCTTGCCAAGTTTAACAAGAAATTTAATGTTTGTTCATTGCTCTAACTCAAGCTCAGACATTCTCACGGCGGCACACAAAAACACTCAGCAACAATAATGAATGCCACTCAGCAAGACACTGCCACACGTCAACACAAACACAACTGTGAGACACTGATGTACCAGGGTTATGAAACCTGACAAGCTGTTTATACAGCACTGCCAATGTAAGCGCACGGTGGCAAGTTTGTGAACTTAATTGTCATATCCCTGTATACTCATGTCCCAGCCACGTTGGCAAGCTTGCTTCTTAGTTTTTTTAGAAATGTCATGTGGAAGGAAGAATTCCAGTTTCTCCGTAACAGGAAATATAGTAAGCAGAAGGTATTTTTTTCCCACTTTCAAAGAAATGAAGTAAGGCTATCATTCTCCCAAAATCTTCATTTGATTTTTGGCTATGATTAGTCATTTAGAGATTTATGGTTCACAGGCAGAAGGGTGACTTTTATGAATAGCTCAGACTGTGTAAGTGATCATTACATTTGCATGATTCAGCAGTTTCCATGAGGTTCTGACCGTGTGCAGTGGTGTCTAAATCACTAAAATTATTCATTTGGATTTAAGTATATCTTATTTTATAAAAGGTGCATTTGGGAGAGGTGAGTATAAGAGCACTAATGAATTTATCATATTAGCTAGGTCTGGAGAGCAGAGGCAAGGTCTGAGAACATGTGAGAATTGGGGTTCAAGGTAGAAAGTAAGAACCAAGCATGGCATAGAAAGGCAAATCTACATATAGGCCAGCAGAATGGGTGGTTAATTTTGCCTAAAGAATTCCATGGGCTTTATTGTATAACCCATCAATAAGTATTTATCAAACACCTATAATAAGCCAATTGTTGTTTTTGTCTCTCCAATATCTCTTTCTTCTTTTGGGTATCGTTCTCTCCTCTCCATATGGGTGTCGTGGAACTGCCAATCCAATTTCGTTGCCTCCTCCACCCACCCCTTGCTGTTACAGGCTGAGCTGTGGACCATCAAAATTCATACATTGAAGTCCTATCCACCCAGTAACTCAGAAGGTGATTGTATTTGGAAAAAAGGCCTTAAAGAGATAATTAAGTTGAGGTCATTAAAGTTTCCAATGGGATTAAAATGAGGTCATTTGGTTAAAGGCAGGAAGAGGAGAGGGCATTGGAGTGTGCTGTTAAAGGGAGAGTGGAAGGAGGAACTTGGCTTGAACAGAGTTAGGTTGGAGGAACAATGGGGGGCCAGGGAGAAGGGTAGACTGCCTCAGCCTGTGGGGGGTCATGAATACCACCCTCAGGAGTTTGGTGCAGTAAAGCAGTTAAGAAAGTAGGCTCCAGACTCATACTGCCTATGTGCAGATACCACTGTTAGTCATGATTCTGGAAAGTTCATGTAGCTTGACTACATCCGAGTAAAAGAAGAAGAATATTGGTATCTCCTTTCTGAAAATATTGGGAGTACCAAATAAATTAATATATGTATGTATACACGTAGATATATACTTTAAAAACATATTAATATATATTTTATGTAGATATTGTGTAAATCAGCAAGCTATATAATATACAGTAATACCTTAGTTTGCGAGCATAAGTCGTTCCATAAACAAACTACTCATATTGCAAGACATCACTCATTTACCATGTGACATACAATGTATTAGAAACATTTGGTCATCCTGCAGAACACTCGCAAACCACGTTACCTGCAATTCAAGGTTTTACTGTATATTTTAATTTCAACTCAACAATATAGTGTGAATATTTTTTATGCCAATAAATGTAGATCACCATCATTTTTAATTTTTAATAAATTTTTAATTGATCAGTTTTCCACTGATAAATGTCATAAGTTTTTCACACTTGAATTGAGTGTACTTTAGTATGTAAACATTGTACGTGAATAAGGAAGGTATGGATAAATGTGTAATTTCATTAAGTTTACATATTTTTCTTTCTTTTTATCTATATTTTCTATCCTTTCCACAATGAATGTATATTACTAGTATAATAAAGGCAAAATAAAAACGAAAGGTAGAAGGGATTTTTAAAATGCATGTTTGATCACTTTTAAAATTTGATTTCTCTTTGCATTAACTTTCTCCCCAGGAGTGGCCAAAAACCTAAACAGGATACAGGGACGAAAGAGAACAACATTTCTGCTAACTTTCATGCTTGATAAATAGAAAAAAACCACAAAAGTATTCCCCACCCCCACTGACTGATCTTTACCCTCCCTGTTCTAGAGTTACTCTCTAGAATAGTGATTCCCAGACTGAATTCTCTGAGGCTGCCTCTAGGTGGTCAGGCAGGGTCAGGAAGTTGCCTCTGTTGCTACCAGGAGGAAGAAAAGAAAGGGCAAAGGAGAGAACGAAGAGGGGAGGGTCATACCCGTTATTAAAGCAATTCCATTTCTTCATTAAATAGGGCTTCCGAGATTTTTTTAAGGTTTAGAGTTTATAAAAGAAAAAGAATCCACCTGGCATCCCCTATAATCCAGATGAATTCTCTTCCTTTCTGATTTAGGCTTTCCGGCTATATCTCAGACACTCTCACTTTTCTTCATAGGATCCATGGGGGAAAAAAGCTGAAGCACAATAGTCAGCAAGAAGTATTGGATTTATTTCCTGTGCCTTAAATGCAGAACCATTAAGATGAAGAAAACTGGCTAGAGACTTAACCTATAGGAAGTACTGAAAAATTACTGGATAAGTAACGAGAGAACACTCTCACCGTTGTCTTCCTACACCATCCTTCTGGCCGTCAGTACTTAGCCTCTCCTCTAAAAAAATGGTGAACAAATTTTTAAAGCATTTAGGGTTGAAACGGTATAAAATATAAGCCTGCTGAAAGGAAGTACGTCTCCATATCCAGCCTGCATGAATAAGGATGAACCAACAATGTGAGAAAGTGTGAAGTGTATTCTTTTAGACAGCAATAAGGTGATTGGTAACTACCTAGAAGCTGTTACCGCATCATGTAATTTACGGGTACCTGTCTGCCTTGTGTGTGTGTGTGTGTGTAATATTATGACAGTTCTCTAGTTCTTTCATAGATGCAAATACATTATCACTCACAATGGTAATTATATCTTAGAGGCATAAGACAGTAGTTTCAACTTCTCTTGCTTCTGCTCTCTGCCCTATAGCATCAACTCAATATTGAGCTTGTAACGAGTAAATGGATAAATCCGTCCAAGCATTGCCAAGACACTCTGATGATGGATAGGGCTCCCCTTCTTGAACCCCCTCCATTAGCATCCTCTCAAGTCTTTCATTCAAAAATATTACAGTGACTATTATATACTAGGAACGATGATCATGCACTAAACTTTAGAAGTAAAAAATAAGGTCCTGCCCTCAGGACATCTCAGTCCTTGTGGGGAGACAAACACATACAAATACTACTAAGCTACAACGTGACTTGGCTATAATGGAGGCTTTCACAAAGTACAATAGGAACGCAGAGAAAAGAAAGTCTAAATCTAGCTCAGCAAATTGGGTAGACTTCACTTGGAAGACAGTGTTGAAAAATCATATTTTCTTTTTCTTTTTTTTTTTTAAAGAGTATGTGGATTTGGAGCCACAAGATGTCTAGGAATAACAATTTTTTTTCTGGTTTTTTTTTTATTGGGGAATTGGGGGAGGAGAACAGTGTTGGGGAATTGGGGAAGAGGAACAGCCAAGTTGTTGTCCTTAAATCTTAGTTGTGGAGGGCACAGCAAGCTCCACTCCAAGTCCAGTCGTGTTGCTCAGCTCAAGGTGCCGTGTTCAATTAGTTGCAGGTGGGCATAGCCACCATCCCATGTGGGAGTTGAACTGGCAGCCTTGTTGTTAAGAGCTCGTGCTGTATCCACTGAGCCACACTGGCAGCAGCTCAGCTTAAGGTGTCGAGATCAGTCTTTAGTTGCGGGTGGGCATAGCCCACCATCAAACAGGCAACCTTGTTGTTACACCAGCTGAGCCATCCTGCCACCTGTTGGCAGCTCAGAGGCAGCTCAGTTCGGGCACAGCTCACTGGCCCATGTGGGAATCGAACTGGCGACCCTGTTGCTCAGAGCTCGCATTCTTGAGCAAGCTCTTAACCAACTGAACCACTCAGCCAGCCCCGAGAAATCATATTTTCAATATGAAACATCAGTGTTCCTAGGAATCATTTCTGGGTGGGTGGGTTCAGGATATTTATTTTTTTCCTCATATTTTCTTCATTTCTAAAACAATGATGTGCAATTTGGAAGGAATGTGTCGTTGCCCACAACCCGACTTTTCTGAGGCTTACGGGTGAAGGACAGCTTAAATTCCATTTCCTGGTGTCTAACTTGTCTAACCCTACGGCTCGCTAAAACTGTTGGGAGATATTCTTTGACAAACCACAACAAAGCCATCCGCGCACTTTGCTGGTTGACCCTGTGAAATACAGCCTCACCAAGGAGAGGGTCTTCTCTATCTACACTGAATTAAACAAAGCACTAAGAACTACAATTTACTTCTATCAGCCTCAGAATACTTGGAAATTCCTCTGTATTGTGAGTATTAGGACTAGTTCTTTTTTTTTAATGTGTTTTCCTAAGTGTTTCTGAGGGAAATTAGAAAAGGTTGCTTCAGGCGCCGCTGGTCAGTTGTATTGGTGGTGACGGTTGAGCTGACAATCGTAGGAGTAGTGTGACTCTCTGATTTTAGCAAGTGAGGAAAATCCCTGAAAGAAAGAACAGCAAACTGTGTGATTTACTCTAGTGTTTGTTATGTGAAGCAAAGAAAGAAGACTAGGATTTTTTTTTCCCTATAATTGGTGGCTAAAAGGGCGGCATGGAAGGAAAATATGAATGTTGTACGTGCCTGAAGAGAAACATTTCAAGTGGCAGACTCAGTGGTCTAGGCTTGGCAGGAAAAAATTATGACCCAAAATGGCTGATGGACTGGGAGAAAGTAATAGAGTTAAGAGTACCACAAGTGTCGGGCCGGCCAAGTGGCTCAGTTGGTTAAGAGCTCGCTCAAGAGTTTGAGCTCTGAGCAACAGCAGTTCAAGTCCCGGGCCGAGCTGAGCAGCCGCTGAGCTGCCAATAGGTGGCAGGATGGCTCAGCTTAAAAAAGAAAAAAAAAGAATACCACAAATGTCACCTGAGGTTCCAGGCTCAGTGGCATTGAAGGAGTGAAAAAGCCAGAAAGAAGGTGATTATAAAGTGGTAAATGAGTTTAAGCTTTCAAAGGTGGAGTATTTCTCCAGGATGCAAGTTCCTGAGCAAGTATGGAAGTGGAGCTGACGCTGAAGGAAATGAAGGTCTTGGATCTGATGAGATCAAAGAGCTGTGAGGTGAGCATGATGAAAGGGTCATCGTTTTGACAAGAATGATGTCAGATTTGAAGTAGAGAGGAAGAAGTTAACACAGGTGATCATTTTCTTACTAACTCGTATGATAAATGATCAGGGTGTTGGTAGAGGATAATAATAAGGAGAGTAGTGAAGAGATGGCGACAACCCCTCACAACTCCAGAGATTAAGGTTTTAGTGGAAAACCCAGCTGTGTTGTCCTCAGGGGCCAGTACCTTCAGCTTCCATTTTCCTCCCAATTTTTTGTGAGGAAAATGGAAGCTGGAGTTACTGAGAATTTAGGGAAATGTGAAGATGTGCTAAGGAGAGGGAGTGTAGAGAGGTATGGGATAAGGAGGTAGGATTTGAAGCTTACAGGTAACAGAATTTTACACGGATGAGAAACATGAAGGGAGCTTTAAGTTTCCAGCATTGCAACATTGCTAAGCTATATCTGGGTGACACCACGTGGCCTTGTACTTTCCTATATCTTCAACTCCTCCTCTTTTCTTAGAGACCAAAGAGCTTAGGTTAAAGAGTCTATAAATTTGACGACAGGCCAAATACTGCAAACGTGCAGGTTATCTAGCCTCTCCAACTGTTAAATTTATTATTAATTTGTCATGTCACATGCCAGGCCCCTGTGAACATTTGGGTGTCTGACTTCTGTTCTAGATAAAAATTGATCCCTGGATCAAGTCAGAGCATCAGAGAGCTAGTTACCTGAGCCTCACTGTTCAGTCCCTAAATAGACTGTCAGCAAGTCTAGTAAACTTGCTTGATTTACGAAGGGGATGGGGAAAGATCACTCTGGCTACAGTCTCAATAATGGACTGTATTTTTCAGAGACAAGAATGGAATTGGAAAGGGTATGAGAGGATACTAATTTGGAACAGGCTGGTCATGGTAGAGATAGACACAAGTAGATGGATATAGTAAGCTTTGGGAGTAGATGGCTTGCTGGTGAACTGAATGGGAAGTTGAATGCACTTCCAGAATGCCACCAATTAGAAATTCACTGGGTTTGCAAGCTTCTTTTATAAAATGCAAATACATCTAAGAGGCTTATGATAGAGGTGAGGGCATAATTTAGTCTGCCTTAGTTCCATCAGCTTACTTCCTGCTATCACCCAGCTGGAGTCAGCCATACCAAAGACATGGGAGTTTTGCTTGGGGAAAGCATTCTTTGCATAAAGAATATAATGGTGTGTGGGACAGGAGGTGGCAGTCTTTAGGAAGATCGAAGCATGAAGGAGCACAGAGATGGGTGGCAGCATTTGAGAGCAAAGAGAACAAACAAACTTTGGCCTTCAGTGAAAGTATGCCTGATTGCCTCATAGAGATAAGTCCCCAATCTGCTCTAATACTGACAATGTCCCATTTCTTGTAATCTTGTTGAAGGAAAGCATTGCTCCAAGCATAGCAGAGGGGAGGGGGAAAATAATGAAAGCAACAACAATCTTCAAATGGTGTTAAGTGTCAACAATTTCCATGTTGCTTTGTTTAAATTCAAGCTGGGCCACCTGATTCTCTGACCACATTGCACTGCTATCCTAAGATAAACAGAAATTTTTAGACCTGGAATATTAAAAACAATCACCAGTGCCATGTGAGAATAAATAACTATGATTGATCAATGCTTACAAATAATTTCAATTGTTATTTTAAAGCCATGTTTTATATGTGGTAGTTAATATTTATAATTTTTTAGAGTCCAGTCTTGTTTAGATACAACAAAAGGTATTAAATTTTATTTATTGTTTTCCTTCTTCTTTACGTACTCATGTGTTACTTAAAAAATGATGATACAGGGCCGGCCGAGTGGCGCGAAGGTTAAGAACTGGTTTAGGACGCCAGAGGGCCCCGGTTCGGATCCCACATATGAGGGCCAGTGACACTGCCCTCTACAGCTAAGATGCTGAACAACAGCTC